>NC_067402.1:89356847-89688097 GCF_016432865.1 Antechinus flavipes
GAGTTCCTTTAGCCTATTTAATAGGATTTTCAAGATAATCATCCAAGAAGATTCTATTCTACTAAATCTGGAAAAATACTTTACGTGCTTCTTTTCTTCTTTTTGCCAATGAATTTAGGCAGCTAGTTAGCTGGACCAAAATCAATACTTTGGCATGAACTATGAAGATGAACACTAAAAATTTGATTTTGCTCTTGTACTCAGAGCCAGACAAATTCCAACTTTATTTGGATCCATTGCTATCCATACAATGATCATTTTTTGGTTTGGACTTATGGCTTCTTTTGAATAAGGTCAGGCTTTCTTAAACTTTTTCCACTCACAACTTTTTGTGCGAAAACCAATTTTTATGCAATCCCAGGTATGTAGGTATATAAAATAGATATACAAGTCAAAATTTACTGATAATAAATCATCATTTCATGAACCACACATTCACTTACATACACACTCCCAATTCCTCTCCCATTCTGTAGAGTGATAATCATAATTAAACTGCAGTATGATATTATGAAGTCTAGTACATAGGAAATCAGGATTCAAATTCTTCAGCAACTCAAATGCCTGTTAAAATCCCACTCTGTCCTTACATCTAGTACCTTCCCTCTATTTTCAATTGGCCCTGCATATCACTGTGTTGCATAGAATTGTTTGCATTTTGTTTCCCCAAAGACTATGTTTCTTGAGAACAGAGTCCAAAGATCCTTGTCTTTTCTTTGTGAGTCCATTTAGGTTTCTTGCCAAAAGTATTGGAGCTGTTTGCCACTTCCTTCTCCAGTTCATTTCACAGATAAAAAAAATTGAGGCAAACAGGGTGAGGTGAGACTTGCCCAGAGTCACACAGATGGTAATTATCTGTCTGAGGCCAGATTTGAATTCAGAAAGATTAATTTTCCTGACTTTGGTCCTCACACTCTTTTTGAATTTCACCCAGCTATCCAAAGTAGACACTTAACTTGTCATAAAAACTTAAAACATTTGTTATCTAACCCCTTAGTGAGCTTAAGTTAATGATTCTCACAAATTACCAACACATACTGATAGAGGAATACCAGAATCACAGATTGAAACCAGCTCTCTTGTCCTCATTCCCTTAATGGGGAAAAACCATCTAAAGACTCACATTTTATACAGTTCTTTAAAGTTTGCAAAGTGTTTTACAGATGCTTTCATTTATATATGTATGTACACACATGTAAATCGTCTATCCCTGATTTTAGACAATGTAGCATAAGCTGCTTTAGGTAATATACCTGGAATTAAAATCTTTTCTGAAAGAAGTCCTGAAGGAGAAATCTATGTCACCTGTTCAGGCTCCACTGAGGCCTTAAAGGAGGCTAGTATCTAGCTGCATGTTCCAAGCCAATCTGTTTAGTATAATAAGCTTCCCCATTCCTTCACCAGTACACTGCTGTTCTGAACTCTGTGTAGTTTGATTACTTAAGGGTGCTTTTTAGATCCCATTGGGCATGAGAAAGTAAATCTGCTTATTATGAACATCTGCTTTGGTGCAAAAGAAATGATGGATAAAGCTTTACATTATATGTGAATTTCATCTCAAGAGTATTTTCTGATTTCTCCATCATTTTGCAGATTACTGAAAAATAATACTTTTGAAGGAATTACAATCAGTCAGGTTGTTTCCAGAATTCCTGCTCTTCAGCATTCTTCAGTTTTTCTGCTGCCCTCAGAAAACATCAGAGATGAGCTTTATCTAGGCCTGCGGAAAGGGGCCAATTTTCTTAACACCAAATTGTTTTGAAATGCTTCATTGGAGCACAGAAGAGTCAGCTACTTTCCTATCATGCTACATCTGACAGTGCCCTTGAATAAAAGTTGTAGAAAAGGTTCCTGCTTTAGATAAAAGGTTGAATATAGTAACCTGTAGTTAATGATCCAAAAAGTTCTAATAAGTCTAGACAGAAGTGATTTCTTAAAATTATCAAACTGGATAGGATCTGGCCCGTAGCTAATTAGAAGAAGGTATGTCCTAGGTCCTCCCCTTCAAATAAAAACTTTGAGAAGGTAGCTAGGAATACACATACTTATATTTCACTAATCATTGCTGTGCTTGAAAGGACTAGTAGGTGCTTATTGAAAAATATATTTTGAAACTGATTATTTTACTACTCTCACTTTTTATCTTGAAATGTTACCATGAGGTCACAAACCTCTCTCTTCCATATTACTTAAATACGTACTAGTTGGTTCTACTAAACTGTTTGATTCCAGTTGTAATGAACTACTCCATAAGGTGCTATCTTCTGTGCAATCCAGTGTTATATTTTGAAAATAGTCCCTTAAGAATCTAATAAGCAGCAGCTTTTCCTTCCATAACTCTGATTGTTTCTACTGAGTAATGTGTCCTACAATATGAAAGACATTTATTCAATTGAATAATCTTTAGTCAACATGATGTAATTAATTCATGTTTCTGGAGGAGAGATCTTACAAGTGACAAAACATAATTGAAGGTTGTTCCCTTTCTCTGAATGAAAAACTCGGCACTAAGCCAGAGATATTCCAGATAGATAGGGTTTGTCATTATGTACAGTTCACCAGTTCATTATTACTGATGCTTTACTATGGCTCAGGCAGAATTCTGCTAGGAAATGGAACTTTTTAGCTAGGTAGTTAACAACTATGACAAGGGCATCCTTGAATATCCATGTTCACTGCTTTTTTAGGCCCAGGGCATGCTCTTGACTCAGACTAGCTCCTATCAAATAATTCCATGGAACTTGAACCATTCCTAAATTTACACTTAATTTCTTCCACTGGACTCAGTATCTTGGCCTCAGTAGTAAAATTAACACTGTAATAACCAACCAGCAAATTATTTAAGCTGCTAACTGAGAAAGTATTTCTTACTGTTTTGCTTAAGTAATCCAGATAATGCAGAAACCTAGAACTGGGAGGAAAGATAAGAGAAACCAAAAATCCTAATGGGTAAACAAAATTTATTGTAAATGTAAATATCATAATTAAGCAAAATAAATTTGTAATAGTACTTTTCTCTTTAAATATGGATCTACAAATAATGCCACTGCAGGTAAAAGAAACAATTTATTTAAACCACTTAAAGTGATTCATCTGTCTAAGATATACAAGATGAAAGAAACTTTTAAAATAGTTCTAGAAAATAATTTCTCTTGAATGTTCTTTCAAGGATCAAAAAACAGTATTATTTCTAGGTTAAAACCATTGATGTTTTTTTTTTTTCCCCAAATCAACTAAAATGAAGCATGAGTCTATAAAGAAAGCAAAAAATGTTTGGTTTTTCTTTGCTTTTCCTTTTAAAAAAATCTTTAGTTTAAAAATCAAAATCTAATTTCTCTTTGTGAATGGGGAATTTCCACTTAATGTCTCTTGCTGGATTGCATTTCTTTATCTGCTGTAGGCATTTTAGGGGAAACTCTGGGGCTTTGATACAGTCTCTCCCCAGAAATCTACAAAGTAAAAGGAGGAAAGGATTTCCTCTAGCAGACACTGCCAATCAGAGATAACAGCTAAGGAATTTGATTTGTCTCCCCAGTCAACTCTCCAAAGCATCACTCTTGTCCAGGAGTGAGGAACATCATGACTTCCTCGAACTTCAGCATCTTCAAAGATCTTAGGTCTCCAAATACCACTGCTGTGGGGAGGAGCCATCACAGATTGCCATAGTAACATAGCCTTTTCGACTCAATGGATCAACCACCTTCAGACACTGCCCAACTGATACCTGGTAGAGTCGACTGTTTTTCTGAAAGAAATGGGTAGGAAGAAACAGCACTAATTTTTATTTCTATATATAAAGCAGAACAAGACAGCTTCTCCCAAAAGCCAAAAAGGTAAACGTTTATTAAGTATCTACTATGTATGTATGCCAGGCACTATATTAGTAAGAATAATTCCCAAATCAATCCCAACTTCAAGAAGTACTGGAAATATAGCCTCCAGTTAAAGGTTCCCCAGCCTCAGCTTCCTTGTTGGCAAAACACCAAAACCAAAACCAACTTTTCTATTTCAGGGGTTGTTATGATAAAAGTACTTTGTAAATCCTAAATAAACATAAGCTACCATCATACTCCCTCACTGCCTTCTGAGGCATCAGTAAGGCCAAATCCTTACCCCAAGTATCCACTGTTGGGATCCTCCTGATCCATGGCACTTCATGAGTCTCGGTGGATCTGATGAACGAGTTTCTGACATATCCAAGCAAAGGAGATTATTTAAAATCAATTCATGTTCTTCATTATAAATCCAGACCTGGAAACAAAGAATTAAAAACTTATGCTTTGTTTCTAGCTCCTCATTCAAAAATTCATAATGCAAGAATGTATGTCTTTCATTTAAAAAAAAAAAGAGATAAGGATGACTGAGGTAATTATGTCAGTTCAAATGTTCTCTGAAAATGGTAATGAGATCTTTAGATCCAGACCTGATCTGTCTCTTACAGTATCATGTCACTAACTGATTTTTTGCATATCTCAAACTTAACCTGTCTAAAACATAACTCATATTTATTTCCCTAGAAATTGCAGTATCCTCCTCACTCTCCTGACATGTTGAAAATGTATCGACACACCCACATACACACACACACACACACACACACACACACACACACATACATATATATATATATATTTTTTTTCCCCTCTACTCAAAAACAGCCACTTTGTTTCAGACTCATTTCTGTGCCTTGAAGTCCTTGGTTTTAAGACCCAGCTCAAATGCCCCTTTTTTGCATAACACTGCTCTGGTATCATCTGCTGCAAGGTATCTCTACCTGGGGATACTTAATAATTGTAAATTGATTTATTAATTACCTAAAAAATACATTAAAAATTTGGAAGGGGAGCAGCTCTTTGGTATAATGAGTAGAGCCCAGCCTTGAAGTTAGGAGGACCTCAGTTCAAATCTGGCCTCAGATACTTAAAATTTCTTGGCTGTGTGACCCTGGGCTTAACTCCAACTGCCTCAGCAAACAAACAAACAAGCTAGGACAGCTAGGTGGTGCAGTGGATAGAATGCCAGGCCTAGAGTCAGCAAGGGTCCTCTTCTGAATTCACATCTGCCTCAGATACACACTAGCTGTGTGACAACCCCATTGGCCTCAAGTTTCATCATCAAAACACGAGCCAGAGAAACCCCAAAATTGGACACAACTGGATAATCAACTGATAATGATCCCAACAAAACATACTTCAGGTCTGTCTTTGAGAAGAGAACTAGGTTGCATGTACTGTCACATATTAAAAGGTGGCCCATCACTCACCTGATTTGGATCGCTGTAATCACAGACCTTAAGAACTACAAGTCCTCCTTTCTGACTTGGGTGACCCTGAGCAGCCAAACATTTATTTGTTTGGAGGTGATAGAGCTGCAAAAGAAAACAAGAAGTTCTTAACCATTTTTCATAGAAAGGTAAGCACAGGAAGAGAGAGTGCACATCGCTAGAAATCTAAGAACATGACATAATTAACTACTCATGTTCTTTATCTAATGGGCATTTAAAAAAAAAAAAAAACAAAACCAAGAATTCTTTATCCTCAGTTTTACCTGGAAGACTGAAGACTGTCACCACTATATTCTAGAAAATTTGGTTATACAAGTTGTACATGCCTACAGGAGTTAAGAATAGGGAAAAAACGGAAGTCATTGACATAGCTTACAAAGTAGCTAATTTATCAATGCAGACACATACTGAAAAATAAGGAAAGATTCTTTTTAATTTAAAGGGACAATTTTTGTAATTGCTAAAAGGAAACTTGGGAAACTTGGGACATTTTACCTGTCACAAGAATGAGTTAGAGTCCTGTTTTTCCAAAATGTTCTTGGTACTGAAATCGGGCAAAGTCAACATTCTATTAAGGATAGTATTCTCTAGTTTTTTTCTCTGACAAAAAAATTTATATTTTCAGGAAGACTAAAACATGATGTCAAAAACAATGATTATGCTGGAGTTGTACAGGCATTCAGGGTTCAGTATTTTTTAAATGATCAATATGATGAATACAAAAATAAGATCAAGAGATGAAGAAAAAGCTTCTGATAAATTTAAAGATTTCTGTTAAATGTTTTCTGTTAAAAACAAATCTCCATCTTCTCCCAGAAAACAGGAATGAATGAGTCTTTAATACAGCCAGTGATGCCTATCTACAAATAAGAGCCAGAATTATGACTGACAGGATCTAAAATTGAGAAAAATCAGAGAAAAAAATTTCAGAGTTCTATATTGTGAAGGTAGAATGCTTATTATGGTCCAATCAAAATTATGATCACTTCTGGATATGGATGAGATGGTTGAAATAAAGATGAGGATCCTGAAGGTTGATAAAGATCAAAATAAAATGATGAACTGAAAGGACAGAATATTTCAAGAAAGACATTTAATTGTCCCAAAATTGTCCCCCAAAATTATTCTGGGTTTTGAGCTCGAGAGGAAGACTAATAGTATAGAATTCCTAGAAATTCTGTCTGATAAAGTGATTCAAATCAGGAGAACAATTTATTCCACAACAATACTGTAAAAACAAACAACTTTGAAATATTTAAGAACTTGAAACAAAGTAAGAAATGCCACAATTGAATATTTTTTAATCTAGTCAGTGGATTGCAGAATCCCTAATGTTGACTATGTGAGTGAGACTCAGTCCTTCTTGTACTTAAAAAATTTCCAAACAAAGAATTAATGAAAGATCAATAGAGGGTTATCCAGAATACCATTTATGGTACCCAGTGGAGAGCTCATTTAACATGATTTCATTCTAAACTATGGAAATATTTACTTCCTTACCCGTCCACGTTGCAGAATTTTGGGTCGTTTGGGTCCCCTGTTAATAAAAACAGGTTGTTGTGGTTTGGCATTGGGGCCAGACAGTTGCATCTCTGGGTAGATATTATCCAAATACCATTTAAATGATTTACAGCCCAGTTTTTTCCTCAATTCAACACGTTCACTGATGTTTCCATAGCTTTTCAACTTCAATTCGGGTCTCAAAGAAAAATATTGTTCCTAAGTTGGGGAGGGAAAAAAGAACAAATTCCTCCTGAATATCAAGTAAGTAGCTATATTACAGTTGTAAATAGCAATTTAAAATAGCATCTTTCAATTGGAAGAATAATCAATAAGCAAATTATAGCTCTATTTGTTGATACATTTTGAACCTCTAGCAAATTGCTTTTCTAATGCCTCATGGTATCATAAAAGCAATCTTAGGTTCTCAAAGTTTATGTAAACAGAACTCATTCTGATCAATTCTATTAAGCAGGAAATTAGAACTGGCCACAGCTAAGAAATCCATAAAATCAATAAAGATATAAGGTAATTCTAGTTCGTTCTATACCAAGCAATTTGAACTTCAGCAGTGATGGTGATATAGTGGAAAAAGACTGGATGCTAACAATCACAAAGTTCTTAGTCAATAAACATTATTTTAACTACTGACACACTTATAGCCAATGACCAGTAGACTTAAGACATTACATACTTATTGGCATTCTCAGTATAAATAAAACCAGAAGATATAGAATTGCAGCCAATTGAAAGCCCACATTTTCTCTTTGAAGAGAAAAATAAAGGAGATAAATAGTCCCAACAATTCTAGAATTAAAGGTAACAAGAAAAATCATTTCATGGGATATGTGGTCCTCCTACCTTATAGTACCCATGATAAGTATAAACAAATAAATGGACCCTGAGGAAAATAAATGCATCTTAAATATGAACAAGCCAGTGAGTTTAATAAAGAATTTGAAAAAGTATTCTTAAGAAGGACAACATATCAGAGATTTAATTCAATGGTGAGCATAAAAGAAGGTAATGAAAAAATATTTTTTGTTCAATTAACAAGAGGCCAAAGACTTGTAGAGTGCTTTGAAACTAAGTTGTTGAGTTCAAATATGGCCTTAGACCCTTGACACTTACTGGCTATATGACCTGAGCAAGTCATTTAATTGTGATTGCCAGAGGAAAAAGGTAGTGGAACATGGATCAAAATAAAATTTACTCCATTTTAACAGAAAAGAAGCAACTGGCTACCAAGGAAAGACCACTGAGATAATCTGATCAAGAAAAAAGATCAAAATCAATCTCAAAGATATAGATAAGAAACTTGGTATATGTGATTACATTAGCTTCTGTAAGACTTAAATAAACTTCTGACTCCAATTATCACAATTTCTGAAAAAGCTAATACAATATCCCCACAGTTATTACAATGAGAAGGTTAAAAAAAAGTCCTACAATTGTGTCAGTAAACAAATACTAGATCACCTTCTGGACTAGCAGGTCTTTGTATCTGCCCCTCTGAAAGGCCCTGCAGCTAAACTTTTTATATGTATAATCAATTAACTTGCTACTAGAACATAAATATCCTAGAATTGAGGCTCTTGCCTTTTCTATTTGTAATCTTCTAGCTTATTCAGTGTTCTGTGTGTGGTAAACATTTAATAAATGCTTTTTCATTCACTCATGTTTAAAAAGTTCATTAAACACCAGAAAATATTGCCTTAAAAGTTTCAAAAGGGAAAAACAAAGGTTTTATTAAAAAAAAAATTTTTTTTTAAGGGTAAAACATAAACCTGGCAGAAGACTGAGTTACTCTACACCATTCCAAGAACATTTATAGATGAAGATGGAAGGACAAACAAATCGTGTATCCTGTCTTCAAATATAAAATGAAGGCACTAGATAAGTTAACCTTTAAGGCCCTTTTTACTTTTCAATGTGTGAACCTGTGCAAAATGGACAAGACACACTGATGTTCCTAGGAGAATTTTCTCTGCAATAAGAACTGAACAACCATATTTTTTGGACTCAACTATGTGATGGCAATGTCACTTAGGAGGGTGCTGCAACAGTCCAGCTGTGCAATGAGGATGGCTTGAACTTGGTAACAGTTGTGTGGGAAGAAAGAAAAGATTTGGGGATTATTTGGGTTTATTGGGGTTAACAGAGTGAGGAGTCCAGGATAATGCCGAGGTTACAAACTTCAGGAACTGGAGGAATGCAAGACTCTCAACAAAGATAAAGAATTTTTGGTTGGGGATGAGAAGCAAAGATAATGAGCTGAGTTTAGGATGGACTGAATTTGGGACATCACTGGGATATGTCCAATGGAGGGGATGAATTACCAGTACATCTTCTCTTCCTTCTCCCTCAGGGTGGAGAGCTCCTCTATCTCGACTGGATGGCTCTCTCGTGCTGGCTTGGCTTATTAAATCTCCTGTGGGACCTTTCCCTGCTCTGTACCTTCCATAGAATCAAACTTCTTGTCAGCCTCAGCCCACCATCAAACCAACTGTTTGCTCTTGCTCTTTCAAACTCCAGAGTTCTCTTTGGCCATGATCATTTGCCCTGTCTGGAATGCAACTCCCTCTTTTCTTACCTCAACCTCAGAGTCCCCTGCCTTTCTTCAATATGCAGTTCAAGTAGTCTTTTTTGCATTTTTATTCTTGTATCCACTTAATTTATCCAATTAAGTGATTGTTTCAATCTTTTATTTTATTAGAAGTGTCTCATATAGTAAGTGCTTAAAAAATACTTCTTGCTTGTTTGACTAATTGGAAATCATCTGTTTAGAAAGGAAACTAAATAGAAAAAAGAGGGAAAATAAAAGGTTCCAAAACAAAATTTTGAGATATATTCACAGGTAAGGAGATGGACGTGGGGTGAAAGGGAGGGTGATATAAACACTGAGCAGATAGGAGAAAAAGCAAAAGAAAATATCGGAGAGGAGATGATAGTGTTAAATAATAAAATCAAGAAGGATGAAGATTGGGAATTATTTTAATATAATCCTTGGTAACAACCCTTCATTTTGTCATTTCTACCTCAATCTTACCCCAAGCTTTCTCAAGATAATTATTTTTTATCATAATTATTTTTTATAAAATGGGGGGACCCTCTTCACAACAAAACCCCCAAATATTAAAATTTTAAGAATCTGCAAAACTAATAAAGTTAATTAAAATTCAAAGTGGACAAAGTATATGTTTATGTAATTCTGGACAAATGGGAGCAGCAAAAAGGTATCAGATGGCATTAAGACAGAGTGGTACTGCAGAAAGTGCTAGAATGAATCACAGCTGCTGATCTCTGGCTCTTAAACTTGTGTGACTGCAGAAATTATTTACCCTTTCAGTGCCTCAATTTCCTCATCTATAAAATGAAAGGACTGAACCAGATGCTTTCTCTATGGTCTCTTCCAACTATGTATCTTTGATCCTATGACCTCTTATTCTTTCAAAACAAGAAATGTAATTCTCACCTTATATTCATCCAACCAAACATGTGCCAATCTTAAAGAGTTGTGTGTCATAGTGTCCTGTCCTTCAGGAGACCCATACGGACGCCTTTTCCGGAAAATGTGTCCTACTCTAGAGCAAGGGATGATGAAAAGCTTGCCTCCACACATCCAGATCTAAATAAAAACAAAAGTAAGCACATTTTTATGATTTGCATGTAATTTCCTTATTTGTGATTAATTTTGTATTAAATCAAGACACCCAAACAAACCTACAAATACATTCTCTGAAAAAACAGTAACAGAGGAGTCCAAATAAGCGGAAGAACTGCTGACAATCCATTTCACATTCTCCTGTGGTTTATCAGTGAACAGCAAGGAGAGATTTTTCTAGTCTGCTCCCAATCCCGCCTGCCACACTTATCTCTTAGTGTTGTTTTTACTGTTGAGCTAGTTAATGAGTCCAGTCATGACATCACAGTGACCAGGAGGAGAAGGGCATGGTGAAAATCAAGAGTGATCTGTTCCAAAGAAAGAATTGTGGGATCACGCCAAGTGCCATGGCATGACAAGGGATATGCAGAATTCTGTAAGATCTCAAGTGTTTTCAGATTCAGTCATTAGTGCATCACCACAACTCCAGGGGTACAGATATTCTCTCCATTTTACCAAAGAGAAAACTTGGAGAGATTCAATGACTTGTCTGTGGTTTTACAACTAGCAAGTGCAGAGGCGGTCTTTCTGGACTCCTACCGTGGTTAGGTCTCTCACGGGACATGACATCTCCACCTCTAGGCCTTTATACAATCTGTTCCTCCTCCGTGCCTGGAATACACTCCCTCTTCACCTTTACCTTGTAGAATCCCCAGGTTCTTTTGACTTGAAGGTCACCTTTCTCGCCAGTAGTGCCTCTCTTACCACAACATTTTCCTTTTAGCTTTAAACATCCAACTGATTCTTGTAATTCATGAATAATAAAGCTGATAGAAGATCGTATTAGCAAATGAAACATTCCTCTCAGAGAAAATGCTGCAAGCCTCTGATCACAACATTTAATTGAGCATTTTACTGAGCAGCCGCAGTTTGGGCTTGGCCAATTTTCCCTTTCCTTTTTTTGGATGTATCCTATTGTTGATTCATTAACTGAACTCAAGGCCAATAGCACAATAATTTGTGCTTTGAATGAAGCTTTTCTCTCTAAGGCCCCCTCCAGCCTGATGGCACTTAGGAACCTAGACAGACCTTCCGTACTACACTTGGAGGCCATTTAAAACACAGAAATCATCAACAAAACAGCCCCCAAAATGTGAAAAGGATGACAGTAAATCGAATTCAAAAAGAAAATGTATTTGCAGTATGAACATCAAAATAAGAAAGGCAACTTTAACTAAAGTGTATAAATTGGGCAACTCAATTTTTTTATTGTTATTTTGACCATGACAGCACTAGGAATATTAATTTTAGTGTTAAAAATAAATTTTAGTAGGAAATTTTACAAATATGGAATCTGAATAACAAGAATCAACCATAATTACACATTGTATATACTTTTGTTTTTGTAGCCTCAGCACTTTGTATATAGTAAGCTCTTAAGAGAAAGCTCTTGCTTTCAAATCCCTATGCACTCTCCAAAAAAAAAAAAAGAGGAAGATAGAGAAAGAATGGCAATATCATGATTTTTCAGTTCAATTTAGGTGGAACTGAAATTGAAATTCTGGTGGTACCTCTAGATTAAAATATCTCATGTGAAATTAGTGAAGCCTCAGAATGATAAATTGGGAGATTTTTATATAGATCTATATATCTACATTTATGTATCTATAGGAGCATCTATGTAGCAGTTAAGCAGTCACAAAAGTAGATAGAGTATGTCTAGTAAGGAGAGGAAGAGAGTCTAATTCTAGCTTTTTTTTTGTAAGTAAAACTGTGGGAGAAATATCAGGAGGACACAAGCTAAAAAGGGAAAAGTTAAGGGAGTTAAGAATTAAAGACACAAACATTTTGTAATAGCATTTTCTCCAGAGTTCCTCCTAGCAAGAGAACACTGACGGAGCTGACTTCCTGTGAAAATGGAAAGCCAGCCAAAGTTTGCAGTGACTTGAAGAAAAGCATGTTTCTATTTCTGCTGAGACCATATGTGACTAGCTGTGTATGTGTATACACATATGTATGTATAATCATATATAGCCATAACGATGGCTAACATCTACAGCATCTACTATGTACTAGACCTTGTGCTAAGTATTTTTAGTATCTGCTTATTTGATTCCAAATACCTTGAGAGGTAAGTGCTATTATTCCCCATTTTATAGATGAGAAAATTGAAGCACAGAGAAATAAAGTTTACTTGCTCAAGGTCTAAGGCCAGATCTGAATTCAGGTTTTCCTGATTTAACTCTGAGGACTTTAATATAATCAAATATGCATGTGGAACACCAAGGGTTTGCAGCACATATAGAAGTTTGCCTTTTTATATGCCCAAAACAAAGGAGGGAAGACATACCAGAAGTCTCCCCCCTAAAGTGACATGGCCCAGGAGGCAGAAAGGTACAATAAAGGTGGGGTGCAACAACCCGTGTAAGCTGGGGAAGGCAGGGAAGTTTTCATCCTTGGCACAATTAGGGCTTCCTGCATACTCTGAGTCAATGTTTCTGGAAAATATGGCAACTCAAAAGGACAAGTTCAAGGAACCCTTTTAACAGTTCTTAACAAGTTTTCAGGACCACAAAGAATTCCTTGAAAAAAATGGCACAAGGAAGTGAAAGCAGAAGAAAAATAATCTAAAAACATAAAAGGAAATCCTGGCCTAGGTCAAGAAACTGGAACATGGAAAAACATGACAATGGAAGAAGGACTAAAGAGATATGAAGTCAAAAGATCCAAACAGTTCTCAAAAGAAGAACTGCAAACTATTAACAATCACATGAAAGAATGTTTCAAAATACTGTTAAGAGAAATGCAAAAAACAATCTCATCCCCAGAAAACTGAAAAAGATAACAATAATTGCAACAGTTCATGTTGCAGAGGAAGGGCAAAAAGGGTCCACAAACAGTTTTGTGAAGCAGCACAACGATTATGGAAAAAAGCGGTAATTATACAAATAAAGAGACCAGTATCTGTACTTTTTGACTCACATTCTGACTGGCATATATATATATATATATATATATATATGTCCCAAGTAAGTCACTGACGAGAAGAAAGCTGCTTATACGTACATGCCAAATATTTGTGGCAGCCTTTTCTTGGTAGCAAAGAAATGGAACAAAGTAGAAACCCATTGTTCAGGTAACAGCTAAACATGGTACACAAATGTAATGAAATATTACTGTGCTAGAACAGCTAGGTGGTGCTGTGCTTAGGGTCCTGGAGTCAGGAGGACCCAAGTTCCAATCTAGCCTCAGACAACATTTTTAACATTTCCAGGTGTGACTCTGGGCGAGTCCCTTAACTCCAATTGCTTTGCTCTCCCTCCCTCCCCCCCCCCCCCAAAGAGAAATATTAGAAATATTACTGTGCTTTATAGAAATGATGATTACCAAAAAAAAAAAAAAAAAAAAAAACCCAGAACAAAGAGAACAACATTCACATAAGCAAAGTAATGTAAACTGGAAAGAGCCATCACAAAACAATTAAAAAATGTGAATGTTCCGAAATTACAAAGAACGAGCATGGTGCCATAGAAGAAATAAGAAGATATACCCTGCTACACTACTACAATGAAGTAGAAGAATCACAGGTATGGAACACTGAATAGATTCACTTTTTTTGATGTGGTGATTTTTTTTCCTCCCTTTTTATAAAAATGCTTTATTGTATGTAATAGATCTCTTGGAGAAGAAAAGATATAGGTGAAATTTTAGATAGTGTTCAAAATACATAAAGTGTTTTGAAAAAAGAGAAAGATCAATAGATGAAACTATTCCCAAAGAGAAGGCAAATAATAAGAGATTAACAAATATTCTTTCATTCTTTTCACATCTGTAAAATGGGGATGATTATTCATAATGCTACAGAATGCCTATCACATCCTTCAAAATCCAGTTCAGGGGCCACTTTCTCGAGATTTTTTGTTAATGTCTCCAATTCCTACTTATTAGCACTACCTCCCTTTTTATATTAATGCATATTAATTTATATTTAATTGCTTCTCTATGATTTATCCCCCAAAGTGAACACAAGCTCCTTAAAGCAATGGCCTACTTTATTTGTTGTCTTTTTAGCCTCAACACTGCATTATTGTTATTGATAATAAATGTTCATTGGATTGAACTGAATAACCAAACCCTGCCACAACATCACTATAATCCCCGTTATTAGTCCCTTTATATGGCTTAAATAGCTGTAGTATTTAAGGATGCTTAGTTTTACCTTAAACCATGTATCTGAGGAAACAGTTAACCACATTAGATTTGAAATAGTCTGATATTTATATTATTTACCTCAGTTTTGTTCCCTGTGAGGTAAGTACTAAAAGTATTATCATCCCCACCTTATAAGATGAGAAAATCAAGACTCAGTATAATTAAAATGACTCATCTTTCCTTTCCCTAAGTCCTGCATAGTTTGTACGGTCACATACACTTTTCTTTGGCATACTTCACACCTGGAATTTCTCTACTCATCATCTATATCTGCTGAAATCCTACATATATATATATATTGCTGAGGCAATTGGGGTTAAGTGACTTGCCCAGAGTCACACAGGTAGGAAGTGTTAAGTATCTGAGACCAGATTTAAACTCAGGTCCTCCTGACTTCAGGACTGGTGCTCTATCCACTGTGCCACCTAGCTGCCTTACTCTCCCCATTTTTAAAGATCTAATTCAGGTATTAATTCCTTCTGGAACCTCTTAAGCTACACATTATTTTCTCCCTCATTTGACCTCTTACAGCACTTTATTTGGTGGTTGGGTGGGTAGATAAGTGTTCATTTGTGAGCATGTCTTATCTCTCAGTAACTCTAAACTCTTCAAGGGCAAGAACTATGTCCTAAAACTAATTCATCTGTATATCACTTACGTGCAGGAAGTAGTCAATAAATATTTGTGAGATAAGTAAAAGAATTAATTACAAACTGCTATAAGAGATGTGAAGTAAAAGTAATAAACAGATGAGGAAGGAAAAAAGTCAATAAATGTTCACATTAAAGCTTTTTAAAATTATATTTGGTTTACTTTTCCAATTTGTAAAAGTAAATCTTTGGTATATTCAACTGACATATTAAATGCCTGAAGATGCTCCAGATGTGATCATCAAAGTATAGGACATTTAATATATATTAAATATACAGGAGAGTGAGAAGAAAAAGAGGACAAATGAATGGAAGCAAAAAAGAAGAGAAGAAAGAAATTCAATATTACAATAATCCAGGCCCTTTGCTAAGCACTTTACAAACATTAACTCATTTGATGCCCCAGGACAAAGGTGCTAATACATCCCCATTATATAAGTTAAAGAAAAGTTAGAAGAAACCCAGGCAAACAAAGGTAAAAGGACTTGCCCAGGTTCACACAGCTAGTGTCTGAGGTTACATATAAATTCAGGTATTCCTAACTCTAGGTCCAGTTCTCTATCCACTGAATTACTCAGTGGCCTCCAATGAGAATTTATATAAAGTGCTGAAACTAGAAAGAGATGAAAATTAGATTATCTTCTTTATGCATGAGATTGGCAGTTTGACACATAAAAAATCTGAATTACCCTAAATGATATTTCTAAATTTTCACCTCCCCAGATATCCATGCCACTGTCATATTGTCCAAGTTCATTGAAATAGTGTCTGTTCATAGCAAATAAGCCGCCTGCCATTGTAGGTGACCTAGAAGAAGAAAATAAGCATCATTTTGCTTCCATACAAATGGTTATTTTGAAAAACTTTTCATTGCACATCATTGTAATTTTGTAGCAACTAACTAAAACAAAACTTGAAAACTACTACAGAACTATCAGGCAATACTGGCACAGTTGTTCAGCTTTCTGATTATTGTCCAGACATATCATATATATATATATATATATATATACACACACACATATACACATATATGTATATAATTATCCAGACATATATTAGACATAACTTAATTTTTCAATTTTTTTCACTATAAACATCTTAAAAGAAATCTTTCTAAAATGGCATGTGCTTCTTATAACTTTTCCTTGATAACTCAGATTTTCATATAGAGTACTATTCTCTAACATTTTCATGTAGTCAGGCTTTTTAAGGCATGTAGAGACTGGCTTCTTCTGCAGTAAATGGTTTGGGGTTCTGATTTATAGCTTTTCTGTCTTCCCCACTCACTGTTATGCCATCAAGCATCATTTCTTTCTGCCGCTACTGTGCCTATTCTAGAAACTTGCTTCTCCTTTTAATTTACCTTTATATTTAATTTACTCCTTTAATTTCTAATCTATCATGGATAAAGAAAGGAACCAAGACAATCAGATTGAGCTCTGAGATAGAGACAATGAAAAAGAGACAGATTAGTAAGGCCTGAGGCAGTTTCTAGGGCTTAAGGGGGTGTTCTTAGAGACATCTGGCTACTCCGAGAACTTTTTTGCTTTACTTTATGCTTTTTCAGCAGTGTTCTATAGAGTTAAAGTTGCAGGGTAAACTGCCTTTGGATGGGTACTGTATTATTACATAACTAATATGACTTAATAAGTAAGTAAAGTTAAATTATAATAACCCTGATCAACTAAACTACATGTCATGGACCATTAGTAGAGCTTAGCAAAGCATACATTTTTTGGTAGAATTACAGCAATTTGGGAATATTAGTCAATAATTAACATGCCCATATGAACCCAAATAAAAGTCCAAATTCTGCAAGTCAGACATCTGTGAAGCTAAGTATAAATATATCTGAATCTGAAGTGCTTCTGAATATATATACACAAACACCTAATTGCAAGAGTCTGTCATGTGATATTACTAAATCTCTCTAAAGACAAACACAAGGGATTTTAGAAACACAAAATGACCATCACCTACCCACAATTTCTGCTAATACTGAAGGAAATAAGTATAAAATACTATAACTACACATTCCAGATTTTCCAATCATTAGGTCAAATCTTACTTGATCGGTGCAATAGCTCCTTCTGGTCCTCCTAATTCAGAAAAGGGAACAAGATCCCATTTAAAGTGTAGACCCCAGTTGAATCCTCCACGTACGATAGGAGAGGAGCTGTACATAAGTGTATCAGCACTGATAATATCAATCACAGGGCATACCACCGTCCTATGGTCTTCATGAATTGGAACCAGCAAAGGTTGTAGCCACATCTTGTTCACCTCACAGTGACTGTCTAGGAACACAAGAACTTCTCCTGGAAAAGTAAAATTATAATCTAATAGCCTCCATTATTAGTATATTTTTATGTTAATAGTAATAGTAGTAGCATTAGTAGTAGTAGTATTATAACCTAATAACCAATCCCACTACAAGTTAAAACTAATGAAATTCTAAAATTATTCTAAAATATAAATGTCACTTATTTATGGCCCCAAAATTAATTCTGAAACATTCACTTATTACTTATTATAAACTAGAAAGAACTACATAACTTGGTAGCATCAGTCAAAAATTTGTTCTGAATGGAAGAATTTGAAAACTATTCAAATTTAAATGTCAACACAAGAACTCAAAGATGCTTTGATATCTCAGTCTGGACTTGTATGTACCAAAACTTTAAAATTATAACTATTTTAACAAAAAATCTTTCTAAAATTTAATACTTTTTTATCTTGAAAAAATTAAAATAATTAACAAATTTTTTTCTTAATGATGTTGAGCAATAATTATGAACACTATCCTATATATATATGTATGTTTGCAAATAATCTATCACTAATTATCTACTTTTAATACTTCCCCAGAAAATCTTGAGGATCATATGGGCCACTTGAATCTACATTTTGATCATTTTTAAGGGTTTCTTTTTTCTTCTTCCCTATGACTAGGATTGTTCCCCATTGCAATGACCTAACATGACCTTTTCTTCTTTTTTCCATCTACTTTTCTTGCTTTAACCCCTTTCGATTTATTTTTTTATGTCTTATAACTGAGTTCTTTTCTATCACAATTTTTGCCCTTATCTCCATATTTACTCATTCTTTATAAAAAAGAAAAATAACCAACAAAGCAATCACACTTGAAGACATATGCAATATTATGTTTGTGAGATGCTTAATCTCTTCCAACAAGAGAAAAGAAATATGTATTGTCCACTCTTCCATAACCAAAGTTGGTGAGTGCAATTAACATGAAGTTCAATTGTTAGTGCTATTTTCACTGACATCATTTGAGTTACTTTAAACATTTTCTTCTGGGGAACACTTGACTTCTTTATGTTTTGCAGCTTTATGCTGGAAGGACTTAACTTCACCATCTAACTATCACCAACTAAGAACAGTGCTAAAGCAAAGCATTTTAGCAAAATTTATGTAATGGAATTCAATAATGTTTCAGTTTTAAGCTTTTATTCACTTAATGTTGATATAAGAAAGATCAGATTTGAGGGCAACAATTAATAAATAGAATTACCAGAAAGTTTAACAATGTAAAAATTTCTGACAAACTCCCCAGTTTTATTTTACCTCTTCTACCAGAAACAAAGGTGGTATTTTAGGACTCTATATTATAATACTCCTAAAGGAAACTAAAGGAAAAGTCTGTTTGACACACAAGTGGTTATTTTCCAACAAGATAATCATATAGTATATAATACCTGTAGCATGAGCTGCTCCAATCATTCTTCCTCGAATCAATCCCTCTCGTTTTTCATTCCTAACCACCTGAATTTTTCCAGGAAGATATTTTTGGACATAATCATCTAGCCCTCCTTTCAAATCATCTGAAAAAAGACAATTACTTTAGTATATTTGTAAATTTATTTTTTGAAATGTAGAGACCATTTGAAAAACATTTGATCTTTTATTCTATTTATTATAAAAGTAAAAAATATGGATAAATCTTAAAGTATGCATTTATGCATATTTTAACATGTTATCACAACATCCTTTACTTAAAAGTTAAATAGAATGAATGGTCTTTTCATTTTGGAATTTTTTATCATTTACTGAAATATATCAATATTTGATAAACTTTTAATCAACTATTCGATCAAATAAAAATACTTAAACCTGCAACAACTCTGTAATTCTCTGCTTCTTTCTGTAATTACAACAACACTGGCCTACTTTAAGTTTTTTTAATAAATTTTATTAAAGCTAAAAAGAAAGTTCTATATAAAAATAATCATATAAGAGATATAAAGATTTTTGTTATTAATCAAGATGAGAAATCTTAGACCTGGATATTTTATGAGATATTATTAATTATTAAATACCTACTAAACACCATAGTAGTTTTAAAATATAAAAGTCCTACTTTGGAGGAATTCAGAGTCTAATCTGGAGAGATATGTATAGATATATATAAAAGACACACAAGGTGACTAGTGTGTGAGGGGGGAGGGGAGAAAGGGGGGAGGGGAAAAAAGGGGGAGGGAGAGAAGGGGGGGAGGTAGTAGGCTCAGTGAAGGCTTCACATACAAAGCAACATATATTAAGCCTTGAAGGAAGCTAGGGATTGTGTGAGAGAGAGAGAGAGAGAGAGAGGCAAGGAGAGAGGGCATTTATGGGGGACACTCGGGGCAAAGGCATGGAGTAGTGAGACATAGATAGAACATCAGCCTGGCCGGACTAAGCGAGCCTAAAGGAAGCTAAGCTGGCCCACTTGTTCCTCACACAGAAAATTATGTCCCTAAACCCAAGCCTTTTCATTCATTGTCTGCCACACTTGGCAAACGCTCTCCTCACCCCAAACCTTTACTTCCACAGTTTTCAGCCATACTCAGCCAAAACTCACTTCCCCCCCCCCCCAAATTTATTTGTTTATTTTTTAACTGAATTGAAGCTTTTTATTTACAAAGCATATGCATGGGTAATTTTTCCAACATTGACTCTTGCACAACCTTTTGTTCCAAATTTTCCCCTCCTTCCTCCCACTCCCTCCCCAAGCTGGCAGGTAGTTCAACACATGTTAAATATGTTGAAATATATGTTAGATCCAATAAATGTATACATATATTTGTAGAGGGCTAGAACTCTGAAAAGGTGTACTTAAATCTAAGTCAACAAGGTACTTATAGTTAAGCATTTACTTAGTATAGTGATGTGATGGTTGTGCATGCTCAGTGTGTTGTAGTGATGTAATCATACTGAAGTATTTAAGGGCTGGGAATGCTCTCTCAGCCACAGACACAAGAGAAGAAGCCAGATTCCAGACTCCATCTTTAACCATCCTCTTGACTCTCCTACCTCTTTCCCTCCTCCACTAAGACCAAGGACTTGGGGTGATCCCGAGGTCCTCCAGAGAGCTAGCCTGGACATTACACATATTTATAGTTATCTTATTGCACAAGAAAAAGCAAATCAAGAAGGAAGAAAAAGAAAACCAAATGCTAGCAAATAACAACAGAGAGAGTGAGAATGTTATGTTGTGATCCACCCTTAGTTCCCACAGTCCTCTCTCTGGCAGTAGATGGCTCTCTTCACCACAAGACCATTGGAACTGGCCTCAATCATCTCACTGCAGAAAAGAGCCATGTCGAGACTTACATGAACTGATGCTAAGTGAAATGAGCAGAACCAGGAGATCATTATATACTTCAACAACGATATTGTATGAGGATGTATTCTGATGGAAGTGGATTTCTTTGACAAAGAGACCTGAGTTTCAATTGATAAATGATGGACAGAAGCAGCTACACCCAAAGAAAGAACACTGGGAAACGAATGTGAACTATTTGCATTTTTGTTTTTCTTCCCGGGTTATTTTTACCTTCTGAATCCAATTCTCCCTGTGCAACAAGAGAACTGTTCGGTTCTGCAAACATATATTGTATCTAGGATATACTGTAACCTATTCAACATGTAAAGGACTGCTTGCCATCTGGGGGAGGGGGTGGAGGGAGGGAGAGGAAAAATCGGAACAGAAGTGAATGCAAGGGATAATGCTGTAAAAAATTACCCTGGCACGGGTTCTGTCAATAGAACACATTGTTTTAGGTGTTATTAAATAAAGCCAAATTGAATTTAAAAAAAAAAAAAAAAGAAAAGAGCCACGTCCATCAGATTGTTGCTGTGTATAATGAACTGAACAGGATGCCTTTTTAGGTTCCAAACTCCGCCTTCCCCTCCACCATGCATGCTTGTGTATGTGTATTTATGTCTCTGCATGTATATGTATAAAAATTATACACACGCACACATATCTTATATGTACAGTATGCATTTCCCATTAAAATATGAGCTCCTAGAGAGGAAGGACTGTGCTTTTGCCTTTCTTTGTATTCCCAATTCTTAGCACAGTGCCTGGCCTATAGAAGGCATTTTTAATAAATGCATGTTTACTTGCTTGATTTAATAAGGCTGCAAAAGAAGATTGGGACTACTTATAAAGGGATTAAATTGGCAAATAGAGTAGTTTATAGTTTATTCTACATATAATACTGAATAGAACACTGGCATGCTTGCAGTGAATGCTTTGGGAAATGGAGTGTTTAATTGCTTGGAAAAGGTCTCCTAGAGCAGGTAAGGCTGAAGACAAAAAGGGGCTGGGGGGAGGGAAAGGGGGTTGTGTGACAGTAATTCATATGAAAGGTGATGAGAGGCCAAACTAAGATAGTCTAAGAGGAGAAAATCAGATTTTGGAACAAATTTTGTGAAAATGAAAATAAAAAAAATTTGCAGAGTAGATATGTGAAGTTGTAGGAAAGTAATGAATTTAAAATGAGAACTGGAAGGATGACTACCATCTAGAGAAATAGGGATGTTCAGAAAAGGATGAAGTTTGAGGAAAAGAAAAATGAGTTCTTCTTTATACATATTGTATTTAAAATGTCTACCATACAGCAAGCTCAAAATGTCTAGTACGGAATTGGACTTTGTTACTAGTATTTAAATGAAAAAAAATAATCAATGAGCATTTATTATATGCTTACTAAGTATGTTCCCCACTTTTCCCAATGTACCAACATTTAACTGAAAAGTCAGGCAACTAATCAATAATCAAAAAATTGTTAATAATAAAAAATCAATAAAATCAATTATTAAGCTACTATTGTGGCACATACTGGGGACACAGTCTCTACACTGAAGAAATTGATATTCTAATGGAGGAGACAATGTGTGTCTACATTACAATATATATGTGTATATATACATGTGAATCAGGACGAAGAACATCTAAGGGACGGGGGACAACAGTACAAAGGCTGTTTGAGGCAGAAATGTCATGCTTGAGGAATTCATGGAGTAGAGCAACATATAATATTACCAGATAGGTAGCAGACCAGATCTATGAGTTAATAAGAGTGTCACTGGAGTTTATTCTACATTATTTCACATTTCACATATGAAGAGAGTTAGAAGTTCTTTCAATAAAGATGAATAAGTACCCAAAGCTCTCTGAGGATGTATTAGTTAAGTCCCTCTCCTCTAGAAACTGATAATCTATTAAAACATAAGTTCCAAGTTCTCCATTCTGCCTTAACTACCATATATAATGTACATTTATTTGCCTTGAGCTTTGGCTTCCCACTTACCTAATTGGCACCCAGAGAAACCACCCCCTCCTCCAGATCTCAGCCATGCTCTTCATCTAGGCAGCCCACTAGTTGTTATCAAAAGCAGTAAGCAGCCCCACACATTTCTCTTATCTCCAACCCTACAGAAGAGAGACTTCAATTATCTGACAGTTTTTCTTTTCAATTCTGTTGAATGTATCCTTAAGCATAGATAATTTGTTTGACTTTCAGGGTCTTTTTAAAAAAGAGTAGATATGAGTTTGCTAAGCAGAGGTATTAAGAACTAAGAAAAAGTACAGCCTTTTCCATTTTTCTTCATTCCATTCTCTTCATCCATTCTCTTCATTCTGTTTGCAATTTCTAATTATTTAGGGCTGCTCTTTTGTAGATTTTCATTATATCTTTTCCATAACCAGTCATAACCAGAAGGCATTCCCCAAGTTACAAATACTTGATTTATAAGTGACCTATAAGCACAAAGGGCAACCTCATGTTCCATAGTCCTAACCCCACTTGCCCTAAGACAGTTCAAACCTACTTGCCTGGAAGAGTGGCCAAGCTTTTCTGGGTTAATGATGTAAACTGGTGGAAACTAAGGGGAATTGCTTAACTTTAACAATTTTTTCCTTTTTATTCACCTTCTTGGAAACTGAGCACAATCTCTACTTAAAAACCTTTCCTCATTTTCACAGCCCATAGCTCAACTAGTTCTACTTTAAAGCAAATCCTTAAACTTCTTCCCTTCTCTCCAGTTACTGAAGAAAATTTTTCTTTCACTTTTCCATTTCTGAATCAAAAATGAACCTTAATTATGTTTTTTTTAAGTGAAATTACAAATCAAGGAAAATGAAAGCCCTAAGTTTTTAAATAAGAAACATGATTAATAATACCATTAATCATACTCTTGAAACTGCTCATGTATTCCTTTCCAAATATCTACAAAAATTTCCATTGACCTTATATTTTAAAATTGGAAGTCATCTAAGTCCTTAAAAATCATAGACTAATAACTCTCCTTGTATTATTCTAATTAAATATATTTTTCTCAAGAAGCATGACTACAATTAAAGAGAAAGAATATCTCTCTTGATGTTACTGATATGTTTTATTTAATTATTTCTACTGGTTTCATAGCAACTGTAGGATGTTTAGCTATATTTGGGTTAAAATAAGTTTCTAGGGTTTAGTCAGGAAACTAACCAAAATGTACAACCTTGTATCATGGTAAAATGAGTTAAAAATTCCAAATAGGTAACTTATAAATGACCTTTTGAAACAAAACCCATTTGTAAATTGAAAACTTCCTTACGGAACTATAAAATTAGAGTAATAAATTCCAAGCACTGACCATGATAATAGAATTTAAGCGCAGAACATGAATAATAGTTTAAACTACTCTAATTTCCTTAAAATTAGGATATATTCACTGGATAGAATATTTAACTATAGCTAACCTTACTAGAATTTTGTTAATGGCAATAGTTTTTACCTTCCATTTTGAATATTCAATTGTGTGCGTAACTGTCACTGTTCGTGGAAGAAAAGGGAAAATTCCAAGTATTATCAGTACTTCCATCCATCCAGTTATCTGTTACACTTACCAAATTCACTATTGTCATCTACCAAGATAATTTCATGAAGGAGATGGGCTGGTGTTCGATCTATGACACTATGTACTGTCCGAAGTAAGGCAGAAAAGGCTTCGTTGTAGAAACAAATCACAATACTGGCAGCTGGAAGGTCAGTTGGATATGACTTTTCTTTACATCTGCAGACATAATTATAAAAAAAAATAGTGAATTTAAAAAGCCTTCTAGGTTTTAAAATATTAAATTCCATCAATCACTTCAAGAATGCACTTGTCACATTCTCCTCTCACTTGTTTCCATTCATTTTTAGAACATATAGGAAAACAGGTAAACAAGCCGTAAGTTTGTGGTTTCCTCTAACATTCCTATATTTTCTTCTTCCTTGCTCTGTTCTCATGCTTATTTTGAAAATTTTGATTTACAAGCCATTCTCCAATTGATAAATGGTCAAAGGATATGAACAGACAATTTTCAGATGAAGAAATTGAAACTATTACCACTCACATGAAAGAGTGTTCCAAATCACTATTGATCAGAGAAATGCAAATTAAGACAACTCTAAGATATCACTACACACCTGTCAGATTGGCTAAGATGACAGGAAAAAATAATGATGAATGTTGGAGGGGATGCGGGAAAACGGGGACACTGATGCATTGTTGGTGGAGTTGTGAACGAATCCAGCCATTCTGGAGAGCAATCTGGAATTATGCCCAAAAAGTTATCAAACTGTGCATACCCTTTGATCCAGCAGTGTTTCTATTGGGCTTATACCCCAAAGAGATACTAAAAAAGGGAAAGGGACCTGTATGTGCCAAAATGTTTGTAGCAGCCCTGTTTGTAGTGGCTAGAAACTGGAAAATGAACGGATGCCCATCAATTGGAGAATGGCTGGGTAAATTGTGGTATATGAATGTTATGGAATATTATTGCTCTGTAAGGAATGACCAGCAGGATGAATACAGAGAGGCTTGGAGAGACCTACATGGACTGATGCTAAGTGAGATGAGCAGAACCAGGAGATCATTATACACTTCGACAACGATATTGTATGAGGATGTATTCTGATGGAAGTGGATTTCTCTGACAAAGAGACTTAACTGAGTTTCATTGGATAAATGATGGACAGAAACAGCTACACCCAAAGAAGGAATACTGGGAAATGAATGTGAACTATTTGATTTTTGATTTTCTTCCTGAGTTATTTTTACCTTCTGAATCCAATTCTCCCTGTGCAGCGGGAGAACTGTTCGGTTCTGCAAATGTGTATTGTATCTAGGATATACTGCAACATAATTAACATATATAGGACTGCTTGCCATCTTGGGGGGGGGAGAGAGGGAGGGAGGGGAAAAAATGAAACATAAGTGATTTCAAGGGATAATGCTGTGTAAAAATTATCCTGGCATGGATTCTGTCAATACAAAGTTATTATTAAATAAAATTTAAAAAAAAAAAAAAAGAAAATTTTGATTTAATTGAAATGTATAGAGAGTATATTAAAAGAAAAGATAGAAAACTGCCAACAACATGAGTGGAATTACAGAGGAATTGTTATGAAACAAAGTGCTAGCATACCTTTTCTGTAAAAACTGTAGAAGTTTCAAAAGGCAGTATTATAAATAAGAAAAATACCATTTAAAAAAATTCACTTTTAACAGATGATCAACTTCAAATACAACAATTCTATAAAATTACATTAAAAATGGGACTAATAACAAGTTTTAAAATGAATCATTAAAACTAATTTAACTCAAAATTTTAAGTTTTGACTAGTTGATCATTATAATCAGTATGGCAGTGAGGGGTTTAAAGAAGGAAAGAACACTAAAGCTCAATATGAATACATCTTGATCTCAAGGAGTTTTCCAAATGATGTGGGGAAAGAGTAAATATTAAATATAAAGGGATCTTGCTCTCAAGGAGCTTATGATGAAGGGAGAGGGTAAATGTTTAACATGTATGAACAAAGGAAAATGTGATAAATTCAAAGAAAAAAAGGAAAAGAGATTTGAGATGTTTCAGTTTGAGATGAGTCAGGATGGCACTTAAAAAAAAAAAAAAGAGAGGGACTTCAAAAGGAGATAGTGGGGAAGGAAAAGGGAAGAACCCTTTCCTGGCATCATGAGAGATTAAGTAAAAGATGAATGAAAGCAGAATAAGGAGACCCAAGATAGTTGGAATATGGAGCCTACATAGGGAAGTATGTAATAGAACTGGAAAGCAAGATCAAAGTGTGATGGTGTAGGTCTTAAAATCTAGAATCAGTATTATAACATTTATTAAGTAAGCAATAAATAATCTCCTTGAGGTTTTTGAGCATAATTATATGATCAAAAGAAGTCCAATATGTCTACTTGGCATTTGAATGCACATTAAAATCTTACAACTTCTATAACCAATATGGAATTCATAATAATCTGGACTAAGATTAGGCTTAAAACTGACCTTGCCAATTAACCTTTTCTTCACAGATAATATAAAATAATAGTGGAATCAGGATTTTACTGAAAATTTGAAAGCCACAAGAGAACTCACGCATTTTTTTCCTTTAAAAATGGAGTCTTCTGAGATAATGTTTTGCAAACCTTGAAGTTTGATATAAATGCTAGCTATTATAATTCATAATAGTCACAAATAATTCTTAGCTAACTGTTAAAACAGATTACTTTGAGCCTACAGCAGGCAACAATGTTTCGTTACATTATCTAAGTTTTTTTGATGATGTTTTATGTAAAGAAAAGCCCTATTCTTATGCACTACCATTTTGATAAAAATTAGAATTTAAAGGAATGAAGAGAGGAAACAAATCGAGTACTTTTTTTCCAGTGGCAAATAACATGTTTCCTCACCTGAAAATAAGGGTGGTCTGAATATATCAAGATAGCCCCTCACCTCAAAAGCCTATATTCCTATGAATATCAGTATTAAAGTAATAATAACATTGATAGGATACTTTAAAATTTGGAAAAATTTTACATCTATTTATATAAGTTTCATTCTCAACAAGCCTGTAGAGTAGATGCTATGGATAATATTATCCCCATTTTATTGTTTAGGAAACAGAGGTTCGGGAAGGTAAAAGTGAACGCTTTTTACTTCAAATCTGCCTGTCACAACAATGAAGAAATTCTAGATATTTCAATAACTTTCAAAAGTCAAAATAAGTTTTCACACTAGATTTCTATTACTTACTAATTAGGGTTCCTGACTGTCAAAGTTTTCAAAGTAATATTCAGTCTTTCTTTCCTAAGTCTAAAAAGTAGCTAATAAATCTTCTTAGGTATAAGATACTCTGGGTATCTCTTTTTCATACCAAAAATTATACCTTTCCTCATAAGTATAAAGAAATTCCCTCATCTGCCTTATTCTCTTTCATCCCTGTGACATTATTGGTGGTTCTTTTTTTTTCTTTTTGGATCTAGTTTTCTAAATTATAAACTTGATAATCAACAATAAAACAAATATTCAAATAAAGAAAAAGGAATTTTAAAATAACATGAAGCCATAAAATATCTATTATTAGAGAATATTTTAAATCTTTTAATTCTATTATGATTTGTTAAGTTGTGCTAAATTAAATACCTACAAGTTTAGTATTTTCATGGATAAATTGTTCATCTTTATTCTTCTGGGAAATAGCTTTGTATGTATGTGTATATATACACACACATATATATATATATATTTACATATATTTTGGTTTATTAGAATTATCTTACCTCATTCCCAGAAGAATATAAATTTCTTTAGAAGAGGAACTTCTTCATTTTTCCTTTTTATATCTCTAGCACCTAGCATATAACAAATACATGAGAGCTCCAGGTATTGAAAAATATGTTTCTTTGGGGGGAAAAAAATGATCTTATGCTTCAGATTGATATAACTATATCTCAGTTAGTAAAAATGAATTTCTTTTTTCTATATCACAAATTTATGATTTGTGTATACTACCATCTTAGAATATAAGCTTGTTAAAGGGCAAAAATAAAATTGGGATGAAATATTAAAAAATTCATACTTCAGGGGCTCACAAAATGACTGAAGACCAAGTTATCAGACTGTAATTGAGCTCATGTCTGAGTGGAGATAAAAGACAATAATAGCTCACATTTCTATAGCATTTCATGCTAATATGACACTTTCCACATGATAAGACTAAGATGCAAGAAGCACAAGAATTATTAGTCTCCTATTATAATGGTGAAAATGAGTCTCAGAGAGATTAAGAAACTTGCCAATGATTACAAAAAATTGCCTACCAATTACAAATTGGTCGGGCCAGGCATCCTCCATTCCAGCTGCTCTGACACCAAGTCCTTCATTCTCTTTACAAGCTACCCTCTCTTATACTGAGCAAAGAACAAATAAGTACCTGTTTTCATGTGTTTTATAACACATTAGACTTTCAACATAACATGGAGAACAAGTTGACAAAATTATTGCTTGTTATACAAATAACTTCTACTTTAATTATTTTCTTCTGACTCATTAATATTTGCTCTTAAGTTTCATTTAATTGATTTTCCTCCATTCCTCTCTCCATTTCTTTGGCAAAGCAAACAAGCACATACACACATAAAACAATCACAAAAAAATCCCATGACAATAACAACAAAAAATACCTTTATATTTCATCATTTATTCAGTAACTAATGTTCAATCTGAGGAATGAACCCTTTCTTAAATTAAAATCATACCCCTGAGAGTTCATTAGTTTTATTTCTTACTCTTTTAATATGACGTGGATTAAATTTTTGTCTGCATATATACTTTTGACCTTTCATTTATCTGCCACCTGATTTGTTATTTTAAAATAAATCCAGTAAGCTCTGAATCATGATATTACAAACTCAGATCATCTGGCTTCAATTATTATAAGTCTGGAAATTTGTCTTAGCACTACCTCATGTATTATAATAGCTGAAAAAATTGACACATTTTAACACTATTTTCATGTTATTTAATGTACACACAAAAGCACAATATTAAATTGTAGTAACAAAAATTAGTATGTCAAACATACTCTGCATTTCTTGTATCTGGCACATCTCTATGGTAGCCCAAGCGATTACTGATAAGTAAATTAAAGGCATGCTTCTGATAGCCCAAGTCTCTTACTTCCTGATCTCTTTCATTAAAAATCATACCTGTAATAGAAAAAAGTTAAAGTCAGTATATCATGTCTAGAAAAGATTATTGGTTCTACTTTAACAGAACAAAATTTATAACAGGAAAATTACCTCATTCCATTATAACTAGGTATTAGCCATGTTCTTTGAATATAAGTTACTCCAGTTACGAAAAGATGAATTAAGGTTAGAAATGAAATCTTAAAATTCTTATCTGTCCCACAAACTTGTTCCAATACCAACCACCTACTCACTAGCCATATTCTAAAACCATTTGATCATACTTGGAAGACAAACCTTCTCATCAGCAAAGTAAACATTTTTCCTAATACATAAAATCAGAGAAAAGGAGAGTGATAGGGCCTGCGCCTCTTTTCATCAATAAATAGAGACTCCCAGGTGAGGAACTTTCAAGCAATGAAACCTATGCACAGCCACGCAGCCAGTATGTATTAAGAGGGAGGACAACTCCATCCACAACTGCACACAATATTTAAACAATATATAAAAAATGGGCTACAATTATTTATTTAGAAGATCACAGAGCTTCAAAAGACATGAAGAGTTCACTGGCTACAACTTCTGCTCATGTTCTGGCCTTTTTCAAGAACCTATGCTGGTCTCACTTTCAATCTCCCTGGAAAAGGAGAATCCCTAATATCAGTCTTATACAATTACCAAGTTTTCCCCACACCTGACAAAATGTTATAATTTAAAGAGATGCATATTCTTTTTGGACAGTTGGCCAGAGCGAAGGACGTGTATGGACAGAGGCAGAAAAAAATAAGCAGAAGCAGGCTGTGGGATATGACCCCATATCAAGGAAAGCAGCGCTGAAAGAGCAGAGTGCTAGTAAATGCAGTGACCGAAGGTAAGTACGACTAACTTTTTCAGAAGGAAAATGGGGGCCTGGAGGTACAGAACAAAGTGCATGCTTTGGGACATGGCCAGCATACTCAGACTTCTCCGATACTCCTGGGGAAGGTAATAGGCCATCACCTAGCAATTACTACGTGCCAGGCACCGGGCTAAGTGCCTTCCTATCCCTGCCAGGCAGATGCTGCTTTTATTCCTACTTTTCAATGGAGGAAACTGAGACAAATAAAAGTTAAGGGGCTTGTTCAAGGACACAAGAACCTAAGGTTGGATTTGAATACAGATTTCCTGACTCCAGACCCAGGGCTCTATCTACTTTTCCACCAGCTGTCTCACTAACAATTAATACTGATGCACAGACAGAGAGACAGAGAGAGACATAGAGAGACAGAGAGAGAGAGAGAAAGAGAAAGAGAGAGAGACAGAAAGACAGAGAGAGAGACAAAGACAGAGAGAGGGAGAAAGAGAGAGAGAGACAGAGACAGAGGGAGAAACAGAGAGAGATAGAAAAAGATGGAGAAAGACAGAGAGATACAAAGAGAGAACAATATTAATAAAACTTTATTTTTATGAAAGAAGAAAAAACTGGCCATATCTGTTTTAAAACTCTTTTTTAAAAAATCAGTCTTTTATTCTTCTCCAAACCAAAACATATCAACTTCTTTAACCTTTCCTCATGTTTCCTTAAAATGTTCCAGAAATGTTCCAGATACCCTCCAGCTGACATACAACCCTTCTAAAATACAATGAAACAAAGCTGGATACAATAGTCTAATAAGGGACTAATAATGTTCAAGGACTATATTCCTGAGCGGGATATTAACATTAACAGAACATTATCATGAATGACCTCTCAGTTTCTTTTCTCAAAGCAAATTACAATAAAATCTCAGCCAGTATGACACTGTATTTGCAGTTAATTTCACTTTCTAATTAACTAAGGGCTTACCAAGAAACCTAAACTTTCATTTCATTGTTGAAAAATCTTTCTAAAATATGTAAATATACTTCCTAGCCAATTTGTTAAACTTAATTTAAGCTTTCTTTAAAAATGTAAGATTTGGGGGCAATTAGGTGGTGCAATGGATAGAGCACCAGCCCTAAAGTCAGAAGGACCTGAGTTCATATCTGGCCTCAGACACTTAATACTTCCTAGCTATGTGACCCTGGGCAAGTCATTTAGCCCCAACTGCCTTGGCCAAAGGAAAAAAAAATATTTTCCAAAGTATTTCATTGTTCCTAAGTCTAATTCTCATTCTACAATACTGGAGACTAAGATGCAGAAAATTATGAAACTGCATTAAAATTCTGTATTAACAATTAAGAATATGTTATTTAAAAAAAACAACTCTGGTATCAACTTGTGTTCTTAACACAATACGCTGATAAAATTAAAATGTAAGAACAACATTATAATTAAAGATTTTGATCAGTTGAATTCCAGCTAAAAGTTTTACTGTAATTTCAGGTACTTTCCTAACCTTTCTCAATATTCTTGTTTTCTAATTTTTAAATGATTATGGTAGTATATAGCAATTTGTGCCTAATTAATCAGAGGAACATTCTTTGTACTTCATTTTATCCAGAGAAAGTTTTAAACATCTATATCATAACAAAAAGTCACACCAATAAAGTTTCTTAGAGATTACTTAACATCTCTATCACATGTCATTGATTCCAGCTGAAATGACAAATCTGGAAATACCAACAAATTTTTAACTACCATCATTCTTCATCTGTGCCTTTTAATTATTTTAAAGAAATAATCATTTCCCCTTAACAGATGGCATTTGTTTTGAATTACACCATTTTCTCCCTCCCAACAATTAAGGTACTTTAGTATATTTATCATTATTCTTCTTTGGATTCTTTCAAATACAAAATTCATCCTAAAATAATTAAATCCAATTCTAATTAAGGCTCTACCATCTGCTTACTTTTTATTTCTGATCTTGATGACTGTGTTCTTTTTGATTTTAAAATATAAGAAAGTTTTCCATTAATACTTCCCAGATGCTTTCCCAAGTAATTTGAAAAAATGACTAGGACTAGAATCTGTGATTTAATCAGAATGGGGAATTCCCTCCTACTAAGTTGCCTGAAGTAGACATTCATTAAGTGTCAAAGAGGGCTTTGAAATCCAGTAATTACCAAACGACCAACACTGAATCCATACCTCAAATTCTATTGAGTTACTATATAAATCTTGTCTAAAATAAGGAACAAAAAAAATTGGCTTGTAAATAAAATGTACTGATTCTAATCTCTCTGTCTCTTATCTCTATTTCTGTTGGTAAACTCTCTTTTCTCTTATACACACATATTTTTAAGTGTATTATATATATATGTGAGTATACACATATATATGTGTTTGTATACACACACACACAAATTACTTCTCTAAGCTTCAGTTTCCTCATCTGTAAAATGGGGATAACAAAACTTGTTAAGACCTTCTTGACAGGTTTATTGTGAGTCAGGTACAATTTCACAAATCAGTAATGCAATTTCACAAACTCCTTTATTACAACTCACAATAATCAGTCTTTAAATGTTAAGAAGTAGATCTTAAATAGAACCTTTTATAAGGTCCAAGCTGGTTTTTCTTCAATATACCAGACTGCTTCTCACTTTAATTAAAAGAAAATATTTCAAACATACAAAACGTATGACCAATACTTTAATTTTTCTATTTTTAGTCTGCTTTCCTTCTTCTAATTTAGAGAAAGTTATTAATTCATTTCTCAATCCCAAATTTTCTTTCTTCCTGATTAAATAATGTCAATTTCTTTCATCCTACTTCAAAGTTTCTTTTTTCCAACTCTTTTTTAATTTTTAGTTTCTTTTGTAGACTATAATCAGTTCTTCTATGTTTTTTCTTCTGTTTTTTATATAATACCTCTGCCATAACATGACTCAACATAATCAATGTTTCTTAAATTTGTTCATCTCTATATAAATCACAGTCACATCAGACAAAAAAAGTTTTCTTTTAGATAAGTTCCTACTTTTGACTGATATGATCAGTGAAATCTTAGAGTTCTAGTCTCAAAACTTAGAATCTGATATACATGAGTTGAAACTGGAATCTAATTAGCATCTCCCTTTGGACTTGTGCTAAGATGGACAAAAGTTTCATATTCTGCCAAGCAAAGCTCCAAATTAATCAACAATTGAAGACTGTGTCAGTAACACTAAAACTCCATCAGAAATTTCACAATGTAATCACAAGAGCCCCGAATTTGGAGTCAGAAGGGAGCCCTAAACTCAATCCACATTCTGTCATTACTGTAACTTTTAACAAGTCATCTCACTTCTCTGGACCCCTTGTGGAATGAGAAGATAGATCAGGTGACCTCTAAGGTCCCTTCTAGATCAAAATCTATGATCCTGAAATCCTAGAATATAAGCAATGAAATTTATCTTTTAACCTGAGAAATAAAACTAAGCAACATCAACTGAAAATGAACTCTCCTTACCCATTTCAGGAGAGAGCTCCATGTCATCTCCATCTGCATCTTTAACATGATTTTCTAAAATAGATCCAACCTTGTTGACTTTCGACTGTGGCTCTAATAATCGACTTGGGCCACGAGTAAAACGAGGATAGAATTTCTTGGGGAATGGTCCTTGGGGTTTAGACCCCTTGATGGGCACATTCTTAAATGGCTGAGTCACTTCACTAAAGTTGAAATAAATAAAGAGTAAAACTGTCCAGGTCACCGATGTAAAAAGGCACCCATAGCAGAAATAGCGAAGTGTGACACTTCCCATTGTAGATTTAGCATTGTTGGAGGTCCATGTTCAACATTCTGAAAAAAAAAGTAAGAATTAACTCCTGTAAGACACTTCATTGCCCTTGTAAATCATTTACTAAATTCACATTCTTTTAAAAAAACAGACCTTTGGAAATAAGACTTCAGCTTTCAGATTTTAACAAATGTATCCTATACAATCAAATTCACCAAGCAGCAAGCATTTTTAAGCTGTCTGTTTAGACAGCATCTTAATGCACAACCAATTTAAATATATATATGTTGATCTCTAGATAGCTTTAAAAGAAAAAATTTAAACAGAAATTATACATATAATTTCATTATTAACATATACATGTTGGTGCTTAATTAAGGTTAGTAAAATTACTGTTATTCAATGGCCCATATTAAGAAGTAAAGCTACGATTAGGAAATAAAAACAATACATTAAGAATCTATATACATTTAATGATTCAACATCTCTTCAAGCTGCAAAATCCTGTGATTCTAATGCAATTTTTTTTAAACTTGTGGATTTTGATAACAACAAGTAAAATTATACAGATTTGAGAATTATAAGATATTTTATAAGAAATATCTCAACTTCAAAATATTCCAGTTTGACAATAAATAGTCCCTACTAAAATATTCTATGTCCATGACTAAAAAGAGAAGTAGTGGGTGGTATACTTGCAATGGGCATTGTACTGAGAATTAAGAGAATTAGGTTCTAGTTCTGGCTATATTATTATCTGTGTGTCCTAGTGCACATCAATCCTTAAGGCCTCAATTTTGTCATCTGAAAATGAAGAAGTTAAATTACAATTAAGGTTCCTTTCAGCACAGTCATCCTAATATTCAGAACATGAATGAAAAGCCCTCATTTCTAATCAATTTGTAAGATATCACTTTGCCCTTGGCCTTATAACTTTATCTAAAACCTTCTGTACTACTTTTATTTTTTAACTGAAACCATTTGTATGGATATCATTACAAAAAATGGTAACATAAAAAAAATAGAAAATGCTTAATAGGTTGTCCATAAAACAAGCCAAGATGCAGATACTCAGTGTTATTGGATATTATTACTAAATGGAACTTTTTTCTTCCTACTCCACATATTATCTAGTTTCTCCAAAGCAGCCATAAAAATTCCTGCACATTCTCTCCAATTCAGTTTTACTTCAAATTTTGTATTTAATATATTTATATTAGCTGAATAAATGTGGGTTTAGAAATTCAGTTAATACACAAAGACACAGCACATCATTCTTCCAAAAGTAAGCCCTTTATCTAGTAGTTGACAAGTTTCCAAGGGACTTATTTTAAACCAATGGTTAAGATTTTCAAAATAACATCAAAACTCAATAAGTCAGCAGTATTAAGCCTCAGTTTGAAAAATATTAAACTACTTTGCATTAGGTTTACAGCACAAGTCCACAGAGAAGCAAAAATTAAATGCCAACTTTTGACTGTTGTCTGCCAGTAGAAAGTGTAGGAGTATCACTATCCCTGCCAATTGAAAGGATCTTTAAAGGTGACATTGGAGATGCAGCTAGAAATAATTATAATAAAGTCATAAAATCAAGTATCAAAGAAGAAAATGACATGTTAATGTCAGCACTTTTTAAATTAAAACTTCATCATGCAAGAAAAAATTAAATATTTTCAAGGAAGAAAAATAGAGCTATTCAGGCTAAATAAAGAGAACAAGAGCTACAAGATTCGAAAGGGACTGAGGTACTGACGTTTATTTGGCTACATATTAAATTCAAACTATCTAAAATTGACACTTTGCTAAAGTACGACTAGTTAAGAATTTAAGAGATTAGAGATTTTTCAAAATGCTACAATAACTTTTAAGATTAATTTCCACTAAAAATAGAAATTAAGGAAAATTATATCTAAAGTACAATTTAAAACAGCAATTTATAATTCCTACCAGACTGTTTGAATAGAAGGTGTTTGGAGATCTGGGATTGGGGTTTTTTGTTTGTTTATTTTTTTGGTGTATTTAGCAATACTACATGGTAGATATTTTTCACTGTGAAACACAAACCAACCCTGGATACATGCATGTTAAACCTTTTGTTTGTTTCCAGATGTAATCTGGATATAATCTTCTATGAACAATTAAAAAACATTTCTTTTTATAAATAAAAGAATGTTTATATAATATAAATATTCATCCTAATTTATTTGATAAATTTGTACTTTCATGCCATATTTTATTAAAATGGGGGTTAGAATGTAGTACAGTAGACAAAGTATTAGTTATAGGATCAGAAACTATAAGTTCAAATATTAACTCTTCAAAATTGGACAAGTTACTTCCACACTTTCCCTTGGCTCTTCTATTAAATGAGATACCCGTCTAGTTTTATAACAGGATGGTCCTATGAAATATAAATTCATTATAATGAATTTTAAATATTCATGGAATAACAACTGAATCTGAGGCAGCTTTTTCAAAGAGGGGTAAGGAAGTATAATAATATAATATAGGTCATTTCCAGTGGTGCTTGAAATACAAAAAGTACTTAATACATGCTTGTTGATTGATCCAGCAACATAAAAATAAGTGATTTTTTAAGGCTAAGAGCAGTGTTAATGAGATGGTTATGAGAAGGCTTATTTCTCTAAATCCTCAGAGAATGAAGGGCTTGGAGAGCCTCTGCAGGAGGAAGTTCTTTCTACTGTATCTTCCTGGTGCCACTGTGTCTGATACTTTATGACCTTGGCATAAATCCACTTATTCCTTCTTGCCCCAAACCCAGTGATTCTGCAGCCTCCAGAGGAATGTACTCTTCTTATTAGTTCTAAAGCTCAGTAACTTCTGACTTGGTCTAACAGTCTTCCCAACGACCACAATCTTTGGTCTAAAGTGAGTCAAGTAAGCTTGGCCTTGAATGGGGCCACAAGGGGCTGTGACTTGAGTTTTAAGTCTTGGCCCAGCTGCTTAATACTTGTAGGATTTTAGGACTCATTAAGCATCTCTAAGTCTCATTTTCTTCATCTGAAAAATGACAGGCTTAGCCTAAATGAATCTTTTAAGTCCCTTTTTAACACTCAATTCTACAATCCTATGTCCCTTGGTAAGTGAGATAAGCTTACACAAAATTTTTAAACTGGCATGTACCTCAACTTCAAAAGGCCTTTCACTAAGATTTCTCTCTTTGATTCACTAAAATAAAATAAAATTTTAATTTGCTTTTTCAATTAACAACTGATTAATTAATTCATCATTACAGCTATTACTACTTAATCCAGTCATTATTATTGATAAATCAATTACCAGACTCAAAGGCACCCTAAATCTACCCTTTTATATATATATATATATACACACACACACACACATATACATTTACACTTTACATATATTACATATATATGTAGTTATGTATGTATGTACATATACACACATATTTTAAGATTCCTATTTCTCCTTTATGGTAAGGTTCTAGAAAAGATGAAACAGATCCTTTGTTACTCTCAAATCTGAATTGAAAGCAAGTTCTTTATCACTAAGCTGACCTCATGCTGAAATCTATTGTGTCCGAATGCTAAAGCAGTTCCAACACACTAATATAGACATTTGTGAGTAAACATTTCACATCTACTATCATGAATACAAGGGAAAATAAAAAGACAAATAGTTCAAACATCATGGGCACCAATTGATCCTATATATTGTTATCACTTTCTGCTAACAACCATCTAAGTATCTCAAGTTCACTCCTGTTTGGCCTCACTAACTATCCTTACTAGAGATATCCTCCTAAAAGAGGTGGGCCAGTGGAAAACAATCAATTTGGAATCAGAGCACACAAGTTCCAGGTTCTGGTTCTGCTCTTGCTACTCGTGTGGTCCCAGAAAAAGTTACCTGACCACTCCAGAATTCAGTTTCCTAACTGAGAAGTGAAAAGATTATTAAACCAGATGATTCAAAAATCTGTTCTAGTTCTGGATCCAATGATCCTATAAGTATCAGTGTAATCAATTATCTCTAAATTAATACTATTTTTTCCCTATAGCCCCACAACATGATACAGACTTTCTAAAAAACTGTCCCATCTGTTGCAAAATCTGTTACCCCTTTGACTTCCATATCCCATAGTGACCTTTATTCTCCTTACAATACTAAAATTGAAATACTAGCCCCTGCAGGATATCTTTCTTAATTCTCCTCTCCCATTCCCCTAATGATCTTTTCCTTCTCAAAATTCACATAGACTAAAAGAGAACAAGATTAATACAAAATGCTATTTTGCAGTAAGGTTACTGCAAAATTATTTAGTTGTACATTTCTCTCACTTATGGTAAAATAAGTTCACTAAAGTTACTAGCTGATATTATGAATAATGTCCTATACGAAGTACAAATAAAAGGATTCCCTATGTACTTGCTTGCAAATATTAGTGTGCTAAATATGCCGAGCCCCAAAATATTTCCTCACTTCTCTTTTCATTGAGATACATTCATTTAAAGGATTACTAGTCTAGCCATTGACTAAAAAAAAAATAAAATGGGTGAAGAACATATTGCACAAATTATGACATGCAGACTGAAATCAATCCACTAAGTCCAACAATATATATTATCTTGGCTAATGGCTGTTGTTGGCTGGATGTTAGCCAATGAGAAGAGTAAATAATTGAATAGCAGAAGGAAATCAAGCACATTAGAAAAACTGCAAAATACTTTCAATGATGCTAAAGTGTCCCCTGCCACAAAAGTTCATCTTTTTATAACCAACACACTTCCAGTGATATATAACTGAAAATCTTAGAACACTATAATCTCTGAAATAGCACAAATGTAAGCTACCCAAAGTACAGGCAGCTTCATATTATCAATGATCAACTGTATGCAAAAAGTTGTGTAAAAGATACCATGAAGGACTTGTAGAAGGAAGTGAATCTGTCACGTAATGAGCATGAGCAACAACAAACAGATGGACTACCCAAGTGTTTCACTTGCAGCTGTAAAACAAAAAAGGACTAGAAGAAGGTCCCCACTATATCAGATAAGTCCTTTGTAATGGTTTAAGTAAAGAAAAACAACCATTAGAACTGGAAATTGAGAAAATGCCCAACAAAGAGGGAATGGTTGAACAAGTTGTAGTATAGTAATGTAACGGAAGACTATTATGCTATGAGAATGATGAGCAAGTGGATTTCAGAAAAAAAACTGGAAAGACTTACATGAACTGATGCTGAGTAAAGTGAGCAGAAACAGGAGAACATCAGACACAGTAACAATAACACTGCAATGATCAACTATGAGTGATTAGCTCTTCTCTGCAGTACAATGATCCAAGTCTAAAAGACTCATGATGGAAAATGCTATTTACATCTAGAGAAAGAACTGTGTAGACTGAATGCAGATGGAAGCATATTATTTTCCCCTTTCATTCTATTTCCTTTTTTTCATATGATGAATGTGGAAATATATTTCCATGATTGCATGTGTATGATCTATATCAGATTGCTTGCTGTCTTGGGGATGGGAGAGGAGGAAGAGAGACAGAAAAATCTGGAACTCAAAATCTTATATAAATGAATGCTGAAAACTATCTTTAAAAGTAATTGGAAAAAATAAAATGCTATCTAAAAAAAACCAAAACGTCTCTACCAATGCAAGAAGTACCTAGTGACAAAATCATAGACTCTTAATTACTGAAACACTTATGATAACACATAATTTTACATATGTTGTATTTCTCCTGTTATCTTACTACAAGATTAGAAAGCATTTTCATTATCTTTGAATTTTCTCTTTCCTAGTATAGTATTGTATTAGGACACTTACTTATGGCTACTGAATGAATAATACATTCTTATGTATATTTCTCAATTCACTTTGTAGTTATTCTGGTCCCTTCTCATATATTATGCTGTACCAAGGAGATCACAGGTCTACAGCAAAGAGACTATAACAATATATTAAAGATATATATTATATTGTACTAGAAATGTTATATTTAACAATAAGAAAAAGAAATTGAAAGAATAAGTAACGAGGAAACAAAACTATTACACTTCGCAGATGATATAATTGTATACTTAAGAGAATCCTAGAGAATTAACTTAAAAATTACTTGAATGAACAAAATTAGCAAAGTTGCAGGATATAAAATAAATCCATTTAAATTATCAAAATTTCTACATATTATCAGCAAAGCCTAACAGCAAGATATAGAGAAATTTCATTTAAAATAACTACACAAAATATAAAATATTCGGGACTATATCTGCAAAATAAACTCAGGAACTACATGAACACAATTACAAAACACTTTTCAGACAAATAAGTTAGATCTAAACAACAAGAAAAATATCAAGTGCTGATGGAGAGGCCATGATTCTACCTAAAGTAATTTACTTATTCAGTGCCATGCCAAACAAACTGCCAAAAAAACATTTACAGAACTAGAAAAAATAATAACAAAATTATCTGGAAGAACAAAATATCCAGAATATCAAGGGAATTAATGTTTAAAAAAATGTAAAGGAAGGTGACCTAGCTACACCAGACCTAAAACTATTATAAAGTGGCAGGCGTCATTTGGTACTGGCTAAGAAATAGAGTGGTAGATCAGTGGAATAGGTTGGGTACACAAGATACAGAAGTCAGTGGCTCAAGTAATCAATCTACTACTTCAAAAACCTGAGTAACTCTAGCTTCTGGAGCAAGAATCCACTATTTGACAAAAATTGCTAGAGAAACCATATGGCAGAAACTAGACCAACATCTCATACTCTAAACTAAAATAAGGTCGATATGAGTTCATGGTTTAGACATAAAAGGTGATACTATAAACAAATTAGGAAAGTCAAGGATAGTTTACCCATCAGATCTTTGAGGAAGGAAGAAATTTATAACCAAGCAAGAAATAGAGAACCTTAAAAAATGCAAAATGGATATATTTTATTATATTAAATTAAAAAGGTCTTGTACAAACCAAAAAAAAAAAAACAAAAAAAAAACAAAAAACAATACAGCAGGATTGGAAGGGAAGCAGAAATCTGGGAAACAATTTGTACAGCCAATTTTTTTGATAAGGGCCTCATTTCTAACATTTATAGAGAACTGAGTCAAATTTATAGGAATTTATGTCATCCTACAAATGATAAACAATCAAAGGACATGAACAATTTTCAGATGAAGAAATTAAAACTATTAATAATCAAATGAAAAAAATTCTAAATCACTATTGATTAGATAAGCAAATTGAAACAATTCTGAGATACCACTTCATACCTATCAGAATGACGAAGAGGACAGAAAGGATAATGATAAATGTTAGAAGGGATGTGAAAAAACTGAGACATTAATGCAATGTTGGCGGAGTTTTGAACAGATCTAATCATTCTAGAAAGCAATCTGGAACTATGCCCAAAAGGCTATAAAACTATGCATACTTTTTGATCCTGCAGTGCCATTACTGGGTCTGCATTCCAAAGAAATAATAGAAAGTCCCATAAAAATCATTGAAAAAAGGATCCACATGTGCAAATGTGTGTAGCAGTTCCTTTTGTGGTGGCAAAAAACTAAAAACTAAGTGAATACCCAGCAATTGGGCAATGACTCAATATGTCATGATATATGAATGTAATGAAATACTATTGTTCTATAAGAAAGGATGAGTAGGCTGATTTCAGAAAAACCTGGAAAGACTTACATCAACAGATGCTGAATGAAGTAAGTAGAGCCAGGAAAAAATGGTATACAGTAACAGCAAGATTGTGTGATAATCAACTTTGACAGACTTAACTGTTCTTAGCAATACATGATCCAAGACAATTTCAATAGACTTGGGAAAGAAAATGCCACCATATCCAGAGAATAACTACGGAAAATGAACGCAGATCAAAGCAAACTGTTTTCACTTTTTTGGGTTTTTTTCTTTCTTGTGATTTTCTTCCTTTTGTTTTGACTTTTCTTTCACACCATAAATAATATAGAAATGTTTAGAATCATTATAAAAACAAAGCATTCGTAAACCATTTACAAGTTCCATCAGATGAACTTCACTTTTTTCAAAAAAAAAAAAGTTATTAAACTGATAGATACAGTATAGCTAGTTTACATCTAGTTTTCAGCAAGGTAGCTAACATCTTTCCTAACATATATACATTTTTAAAGACTGAAAGATATCTAAAGATGTCACGGTTTTAAAACATATGCATTTAAAATTAGCTGAATGAATACTGGTGGAAAGAAATGGAAATTGAGGAGTTCCCCAACAATTAGGGAATGGCTAAAAAAGTTGTAGTATATGACTGTGATGGAATTCTATGTGTTATAGGAAATGACAAGCAAGATGGTTTCAGAAAAAACCTTGGAAGACTTATATGAAGTGATATAAAGTGAAATGAGCAGAATCAGGACAACACTGATACACAGTAATGGAAATAATCAATAATCAACTGTGAAATACTTAGCTATTCTGATCAAGACAATGAGCTAAGACAATTCTAAAGGACCCATGACAAAAAACAAAAGCAAAATAAAATGATATCCAGCTCCAGAAAAAGAACAGATCAACTCTTTAGTACAGATTAAAACATACTTTTTCCCTGCCTTTTTTTTTCTTACTTTTATTTTTGCAACATGGCTAATATGGAAATGTTTTGCATGCCTTCGTATATATAATTGATATATTGCCTACTGACTCAATGGGTGGGAAGGGAGAGAATTTAGAACTCAAAAATATAGAAAATTAATGCTAAAAATAATTAATTGAAAGAGGAAAAAATAAAACTAGTTCAATGGCTATTAATGAATGACTAATAAATAGCCATTAATGGTCAGATTCTACCTTGGAAAGAGGTTTTTAGTGGATTATACAGTATTTTGGCTCTATACCCTTTAATATGTTTTTCATGAATATAAATTAAAGGATACAGTATATATTTTAGCAAATTTGCATCTGACTCAAATAGTGTGCTGGATGACAGTCAAGACCTTGACAAGCTAGAATACTAAACCAAATCTATATTATGACAAGCTAAAATGATGTGCTGAATCTATGATAAAATTAATAGAGATAAAGTATGCTTAGGTTCAGAAATCAATCTCACTATTACAAGACATAGGAGACATGACTAGACAACATTTCATATCAAAATGACTTGGAGGATTCAGTAAATAGAAAATTTAATCAAACAACTACATGATATAACTGGGGGGAAGGGGTAGAGAGAAGCTAATGTGACTTAAGGGTACATTAAGACAGCAAAGTTCAAGTAAAAAAGGTGATTTTCCCTGGGGCATAGAAAATCTAAGTCCTGAGTACACTTCTGAGAGGAAAGACTAACAAGCTGCCAATCAGTCAATAAGCATTTACTAAGTATCTACAATGTACCACCTTCAATGAGTTGCATAAAAAGGCTAAAGGAATTAGAACTCTCAAGGAGAGATCACAGTCCAATAAGGCCAAGATGGGGGCAATGGGGGAAAAACTTAAAACAACTAAGTCTCATGGACCTGTATACAAGATAAATTGGAAATAGCAAAAAGGAAGGCACTAGGGAGTTAGGGAATGCTTCCTATAGAAGGTAGGACTTGAAGGAAAGGTAGAGGCAGAAAAGGAAACTAATACACGCACTGGGATAGCAAGCAAAACTCCAGAATCTGGGAGGCAGAATGTCTTGTGTGAAGCACAGCAAGTGATACACAGATCAATGGACTACAAAGTCCATAGCCAGAGGGAGGAGAGAGGTGAGTAAGGTACAAGAAGACTAGAAAGGTGGGGAGGGTGGTGAAGGCCCAATAGAGGGTTTTTTATTAAATCCCTGAAGTGACAGGAAGCCATTGGAATTTACTGAATGGGGGAGGAGGATAACATCATATGGTTTCTTGTTTTACTCCAGCTTCACTGAGCAGCACATGTGCAGGAGCAAAGGCAGAGGATGGGGAGAGGGATCAAAGGCTGAAGTTTAGAAGGGCAAGATCTCTAATATGATAAGGAGGTAAAAGACTCAAGAGAAATATAGTGAAGCTGTCCGGTTCATCAAGGGGCCAAAATAGGGAAGAGATGAGAACACTGTCTAACAGAAGGGAGTAAGTACAATCTTCCAAGTCTGTATCTCCAGGCTTGATAGAGGGGATTCTCATTCGGTATGGTTTCTGAAGCACATTCCAATTCTGAGATTCTATTATTCTGATCTATACATTTAAAATACAGATACCATTTTCAAAACTGAAGAAAGAAAGCGTTCTAATAAATATTTTCCATGAGACACATAGGGACCTGATTCTCAAATCAGGAAGGGATTAAAAACTTAACCTAATATCAGTAATGAATATTTATACAAAATTATTATAAAATACAGGCAAAATAATTACAGCAAAAAAAGAGAGAATTATATACATCATAATCAAATTAAATTTATAGCAAGAATGAAAAGACAAACACTGATAGGAACACAGTGTCCTTACAAGATCTCACAAAAAAGAAACTATATGATTATATCAATAGATATAGAAAAAGTCTTCAAGAAAACATAGTAGTCATTTCAATTAAAAATCCCTAAATATCATAGAATTGAAAAAATTTTTTCCTTAATACCATCAAAAACAGGCAAAGATATACATTGGTACAAATATGATTTTACATAGTATTAAAACACTAATTGTAATAACAAGAAAAAGAAAGGAAATACTTTTATTGCTAAAGAGAGAAAACTCTACTTCTATATATGATTTTACTTAGAAAACCCTAGAAAATCAATGAGAAAATAGAGCAAGACAAATTGCTTCAGTAAAGAAGGATACAAAATACAAAATAAAACCACAAAATCATTTGCATTTCTATATACTGATAAATGAGAAAGAAAGGAAATATCATTAAAAATAAATCCACTAATTGTCTGGGAGCTAGCCAACCAATATACATATAATATAAGACACATACAACTACTTCACAGAAATAAAGGAAGACATACAAATTTAACACTATATCAAACAACCAAGAAAATAATTTGTAGCATCAGACAAAACAATAAATTCACATGGAAGAATGAAATATTTAAAGTATCTAGAAAATAATGGAGAAATTGGGAATAAAGGTTTGGCATTACATGAGGTTTTATTAAAATAGTAATTATCAAAATTATCTGGTTCTACATTAAAGTACCATAGTAATTTGATATTTCATAAATCCAAAGACCAAAGCTTTTGGAACAAGAACTCACATTTGATAAAAATTGCTGAGAAAACAGTTTAGCAAAAACTGGGTACTTTTTACACTGCATGCCAAGATAAGGTCAAAATAGGTACATGATTTAAACATAAAGAGTGATATTATAAGAAAATCGGGAGATCAAGGAATAATTTATTCTGTAGAGAAGGGAAAAATCTATGACTGAACAAGAGACAGAGACATTACAAGATGCAAAGTGAATAATTTTTATTATATAAAATTTAAAAGGATTTTTTTTTTTTTTTGCACAAACAAAACCAATGCAGCCAAGTTTAGAAGGAAAGACAAAAGCTAGGGGAAAATTTTTACAGCAAGTATCTCTCATAAAATCTAATTTCTGAAAAATATCAAAATCCAAGTCATATGTCATTTCTTTTTTTTTTTATTAAAGCTTTTTATTTTCAAGACAGCAAGGATAATTTTTCAACATTGACTCTTGAAAAAGCTTGTGTTCCAATTTTCCCCTCTTTCCCCAGCCCATCCCCTAGATGGCAACTAATCCAATATATTTTTAAATAGGGTAAAATATATATATATATAAATCAAATATAGGCACACATTTATACAATTATCTTGTGGCACAAGAAAAAATCTAATAAAAAGGAAGGAAAATGAGAAAGAAAATAAAATAAAAGCAAACAACAACAAAAGAAGTGAAAATGGCATGTTGTAATCCAAACTCAGTTCCCACAGTCCTCTCTCTGGGTATAGATGGCTCTCTTCATCACAAGATCATTAGAACTGGCCTGAATCATCTCATTGTTGAAAAGAGTCATGTCCATCAGAACTGATCATCATATAGTCTTGTACAATGATCTCCTGGTTCTGCTCATTTCACTCAGCATCAGTTCATGTAAGTCTCTACAGACCTCTCTGAAATCATCCCGTTGGTCATTTCTCACAGAACAATAATATTCTATAACATTCATATACCATAATTTATTCAGCCATTCTCCAATTGATGGGCATTGACTCAGTTTCCAGTTTTTGCCACTACAAAAAGGGCTGCCACAAACATTTTTGCACATGTGGGTCCCTTTCCCTCTTTTAAGCTATCTTTGGGATATAGACCCAATAGGGATACTGCTGCATCAAAGGGTATGCACTGTTTGATAACTTTTTGAGCATAGTTCCAAATTGCTCTCCAGAATGGTTGGATCCATTCACAGTTCCACCAACAATGTATCAGTGTCCCAGTTTTTCCCCATCCCCTCCAATATTCGTCATTATCTTTTTCTGTCATCTTAGCCAATCTGAGAGGTGGGTAGTGGTTTCTCAGAATTGTCTTAATTTGCATTTCTTTGATCAATATTGATATGGAGCACCTTTTCATATGACTAGAAATGGTTTTAATTTCATCTGAAAATTGTCTTTTCATATCCTTTGATCATTAGTCTATAATGATACTATAATTCATGAAAGTTCTAGAAAATGGAAATTTTTTACAATGAACTTGAAAGTATTTTAGAAGAAATTTTAAAACTCCATAAATTATGTGAGTTAATTCATACCACAGAAAACAGGCTGCTACTTGCTATTTCCCCATAAAACTACTCAAAACCTAGCAGGATAGATTAAAAAGCAATCCTAAAAAACTCAAGACAAACTATTTTATACAATTTTTAGCTTTAAAGCTCAAGGAAGCTAAGAAGGGAAGAATTAAGTGATCTACCTGTATAAATGATGCCCTGTTCAATTTTCAGGCCATTGATTCAGCAAGTCTGCCTATGAGAAATGACAAGCTAGCAAGCTATTTTATATTATTAAATATATATTCTTCTTGAATGTTCATATTTATATTATGACCTATACTTTGGGTTTCTTGACAAATCTGACATTATTTAATTTAGTATTTAGTCATATTTTCATAACAATTTCTCTCTTCACCAATTTCTCAAATACATTGCCAATTCCTATTACTGCACAGTACCTGGCACCTAATTGGCACTTATTAAGTTCTTGTCTATTGCTACGTTTCTACTTCAGCTCGAAAAAAATAATCTAACAATAAGATAATGTCACTGAAATAGTTTCTCTATGTTAACAGAGGTAACAATACTATAATTTTTTTTAAAAAGCAATGAAAAACTATATACTTTAAAGTGTATAAAAGAAACACTTTTTAACTTCAAAAAGTGTCTAGTTAGTTCAGCTGGAGCACTGTAGCATGCTAATGAAGACAAGGTCACCAGTTTGACTCCTGTGTGAGCCAACTGGCTTTGCTCTCCCATAATCAAAAACTATAGCCCTCTTCAGTCAGCAGTCTTGTAAATTTTCCAAATGCTAAAGTAGATGGAAAACCTTCAATTCATCACTACTGAAAAGAAAAGAAAAAGGCACTCTCAAAATACATGTCCTATTGACAATAGGCCTACTTTGGGAAATAAATTATACTGCTATACTAATTCAGGAATCCAACAAATACTTTTTACAAGAATATACACAGTCACAGTTTTAAGATAAAATACTATTCTAAATTATCAAATCTTAGAATATGAAAACATAAGAAATATAATTTTCTTCATTTTGTTAAAATAAGAGAATATTAAAACTGTATAACTGCTATTGCCATTTTTAGAATTATTGAAGGAAAATGGTTTTATCTAAACAACTCTGAAGACAAATATAATCCTATAAGTTCCTACTCAGTTTAAATGTCCACATCAATTCATCTAATTCATATTAGAATAGAAGGGAAAAAAAAATAAATCTTTTAATGAATTTCCTAAACTAATTCAAAAACCATCATATTATTTACCCAAGGAATTCTGAATATGAAGTACAATTATTCTTAGAATAAATACATGTCTGGCCCTAAGGTTACTTTATCGTTTTCTATGTTGTTCTATTCTCTAAGTTGTTCACAAAATTCAAACACTTTTTTTACCCAGAAATTCTTAAACCAAAAAAGTTACAAAAACAAATGACATCTCATTAGGTTTTCCCTTCTTTACTCTCCATGGTTTTTTCCCAAACTCTTTCCATATAATCAGTAATATTTTCTATTTAACTTCAAATCAATTTCAATTATTTACAACTATCTGTCAATAATTTACTCAACTGAAAATACAAACACTAATTTATATGGATTGCACTTTTAAAAATGTATTGCAAGATCTAAGAAATGATGTTTATTTTTTTCCCTAGGAAATGAAAAAAATATATTTTCATATCAAAGAACATAAGGATAACAGAATGAGTTTTAAAATCTGATAATTAAAATGTTTGTAGTTGCACTCATTTGCCAAAGACTCTTCTTTGACATTTAATTAACAAAATCTTCTAAAAGAGACTTTCACATTCAACAGATAATTCTAAAAACAACAGGTTCTTAACTTTTTTAAGTCATGCCCAGACCCCTATGTCAATCTGGTGAAGTTTATATATATTCTCAGAATAATGTTTTTAAAACAATGAAGCAAATGCTAAATTTTATATACAGGTTAGTGAAAATAAAGACAACTTGTTTTTTCCTATCCAAATTCACAATCCCCTGAAATCTTCCTAATCACCTCTTAGATCAGTGGAACTGTGGAACACAGGTTAAGAACTCCTGCTCTAAAACAAGCACACTTCCCTCCTGACTCATGATCTCAATAGAAGTTCTAATATCCCTCTAGTCTACATCTTTTATTACAAAATTAATGAAATGCTTTTGTTCTAGTAAGCACTTGGGGATAAACATTTACATCTAGTTTTCATTCTCCTTTTGAGTAAAAAAAAAAAAAAAAAAAAAAAAAACCACCTTTTTAAACCTAAGTTTAAAATATCTAATTTTTAAGTTTAGTTATTTACCTTTTATGCTTAGAGTTGTTTTTTTCTTAAGTATCCTCTGTGTATCTAACTCTTCTTCAATCATTCTTCATGTCTTGCAATCAAACAGCTACCTATTCATTAGGACTTGAAGTCATGAGTGAAAGCAACATAAGAGTTGATTGCTAATAGTGCACTGCTCCTCGTCCCTATGAAATCTCAGGTGATGACAAAAGAAACTGGTTTCCTCTCATTCCTTACCTGTTCTGGAAAACCTAAGAAAATACAGCTAGAGTCAATATTTTACAAGTTAGGGAGGTTATGATTTTAGGAAGGTTTTTAGATTACTATTTCTTTTCATTATCGAAGTTATTATACATATTGTTTATCCAAATCTATTTCCTACACTCTGACCCAACTCCCAAATTTCTTTGAATTCTTCATATTTTCCATTTCTTACAATGCAACAATATTCTCTAAATTTATATGCCACAAATATAAATAAATTCAGCCATATGCAATTGAGATTTATTCTCCAAACACACATACACTAACACATATTCTTTGGTTTAGGTTTTTGCTACAACAAAAAGTGCTGTTATAGAGTGACGTAATAAGAACCAGGGAAACAACATACATAATAACCTAAAACTGTTCTTTATAATTATAATGGCAAAGTTTGTCCCCAAATGCACCTTACTCCTTTCATGTCCCGTACCCTTCCCCTCACTGTGTAGGTAGGGTACACTACACCAACTATTAGGTTCGGATTAGCTTTGCTGAAACTTTTAAAATTAAAAATAGCTTGCTAGATAAGGGGAAAGGAAGGGAATTAAGAATTTATATAGCGCTTATTCTGTGACCAGCACTGTGCTAAGCACTTTAATAGATATGATTTGATCATTTGATCTTCACAATCCTGGGATATCAATGCTAATGTTATCCTCCTCTTACAGCTGAAGAAACTGAGGTCAGCAGAGGTCAAGTGATTTTTAAGTGTCTACAAATGTCTTTAGTGTAAGTCTTCTTGACTTCAGACCCAGCATTCTATCAATATCTATTCAATCATTACCAGCAGGCAAGAGACTGAAAGGGATATATTCAGAAATAAAGATTCTAATTAAATAGAATAAATCAATTAATTTTAAGTGCTGCTACAAATATTTTGGCATATGCTGAAGTTTTCTTTCTGTCATTCATGTAATATTCATGTAATATTAGATGAGTATAGTTCTAAAGAAAAACAATCAGAAGATGAAGCCTAGAAAATATATCCTGTCAAGAATGGTTGAATTAAGAGCAAGTTTATTCAGTCTGAAGTTTCAGAGACTGTAAAAAAATCTCAGAGTTCATCTTGTTTAACCCAAGCCAAATTCATGGAATTTCAAAAGCTGTAAGAGATATTTGAAGTTTTTAATTTAGACCAATGCATAATCGAGGATCACTTCTACAATATCCCCAATAAATAGCTATATAGACTTCTTAAGACCCCAGATGAAAAGGAACTTCCTCACTGCTTCCTGAAGTAGCACATTACAATTCTTTATGGTAAAATATTAGCTCCAAGGGCAGGAGTTAGACAGGTAGCTAAGGCAAGCATGTCCTACCTGGATTTTTCTTTCTTTTTCTTTTTAGAGCCCAAACCTAGTTTTTACTTTTGTGACCCACATTCCTGGTTCTACTACTAAGATATGGATCAAGCCAGTATTATTCCTAAAATTATTACTTAATTAGTCATTGTCAACTTTGGTTGCATATGCAACTATTTTGGGGGATTTCTTCCACTTATGTTAAAGATGTTTTATTGTAATCTTTTCAGTCCCTACTCACACTTTAAGATAATAATAGCTTCTCTCAAAGCCAGTTTTAGTAGTATTAAGTTGATTACCCTGCCCACTCTGAGATAAACTTCAGTTCTCAATGTCACTGACTATATCATCCTTGAGATAATTCAAGAAAGAATCTATTACAGACTACTTTCCTCTCTCATCCTATCCTATGCGCTGAAGTCAACAGATAAAGTGGTCTTATACATGAAGGCTAAGTTGCCCCACAGAATAATCACATATATCAAAAAGATTGTTTTGAAACTCAGGAATGAGTTTCCCAGACTGTTATGGATTTTTACAACGTGCTAACTCGGTGGAACTGATAAGACAATGATTATCTAAATTTAACATGGTGATTAATAGTTCTCTAAGTTCAGTATGATTGATTTAATCTTACAACAATAATGGTTCCCTAGAGATATAATGATTGGCTTATATTAAGTATGATGAACAGATTTAACTGTAATAGAGCATATAAGCTAGGACAAACTTAGCCAGAAGGATTCACTCCATCTCACACCACTGTGGTGGCTGGCCTGTCCTCCTGCATTTCCTCCACTGAGACCAAGCTAGCCCAGGCCCCAGACAAGGAGACAATAAAAAATTTGGACTTTAACACCTAGCTATTCTCTTAGTGATTACTTTGCCGAAGGCTGGTCCAGAGACCTCCAGAAAACCAATCAGAACACTACACCAGACAACTGACATTTTAGTACCCATGTCATAGCCAGTTACTGTCCTTAAAAGTTCAAGAACTCTAGCAAAGTAGAGTTTTGTTGATAAGGAATGACTTCAGAAGCAGAGACCTCAAATCACACTGCTGTCAAAGACTCAGCTGGAGATCTTCAAACAAATTCTAATGCTCACACAAAGGAAGAATAGCACTAGATCTACAGAGATCTAGAGGAGTGTCTCTGCCAGCTGGAAGTCCCAGTAGGTTTCATATTTTCTGCAGTTACTATACATACAATATCTGTCTGGCAGTAAACTATATTCTTCAATAAGCCCACTAGAACATACATTTTTTTAAAATACTACTTTATTTTTCCAAGTATATCCAAAAATAGTTTTCAATATTCACCTTTGCAAAACCTCATGTTTCAAATGTTCCTCCTCTCTTCCCCTTTGTCCCTTCCCCTAGACAGCAAGCAATCCAATATAGGTCTAGCACGTATAGCACCTGTTGATGTAAGAAGTCAAGACCTATTCACCAATGCACCACCAAAAAAAAAAAAAAAAAAAGGTCAAAGGTGTGAGAGAAAAACTAAAATACTTGTATTAGAAACAATCTCATTATGATTCAAAATCATGCAGAGACCTGAGAGACCTGGTAGCCACAAGAGCCCTTACTGGTTCCTCTACCATACAGTACAGAAGTCTTGAAGTTGGAAAGATGAGAAGACTAGCATTAAAAAAAAAAAAAAAAAAAAAAAAGGCTGTTAACTGGGGTATGAAGAAAGTATTTACGTATGTATGTGTGTGTGTATATATACATATATATACACACACACATATATACAGAGAGAGAGAGAAAAAGAGAGAGAGAAGTAGTAAGAACCAGGGAAACATAACCTAAAACTGTTCTTTGTAATTATAATGGCCAAGTTTGTATAAATGTACCTTACGTAAAGGGCTAAAACTCTTGAGCTGATGCACTGGGGTGGAACAACCGAGCACTTGAAGCTAATTACCGATTGGACAATACTCTATTGGCATATATTTGGAAAATGGCCCTTCCTACTATTCTGTGCTGGTTCGATCTTTGGGTGTATACAGAGAATTGTGGGAAGGATTGGGGGTGGAGTAAGACAAGCCAAGGTCTTTGGCTTTTGGCTACTTTGGCAGTAGAGGAGGAGAAGGTAGTGGAGATCCTGTGTCCATTCCTTTCACTTCTACCCCTAAAGACCAAGAATAAAGACCAAGGACTTTTGCTTACCCTGACTCCCATTGATTCTAAGATATTCAGGGTGCTAACTTGGTCTTCACACCTTACTTCCTTCGTGTGCATACACTAGAAATTATTTAATTTAATTTAAAATAAATATTTCTCAATTTAACTTACTGATAAGGGTGCATGGCCAAAAAAGTTTGGAAGCCACTTCCTCTAAAGCTCAGTTTATTTAGGGCTGGAGTCTCCTGCAGAGTCCAAGCACCCTGCTCTCAATTGCTAAATCTGATGGGTCCTTTCTCAGTCCTTGTTCCATTTTTTAATACTATGATCACTCCCTTATTTTTCAATTTTATTTCACATTAATTCCCTTAACATACTCTACAAAAATGCTTTCATTATCTTCCAACCCACTCCAAAATTTATCTTTTATTATTTTGTATATACTTTGCATCTGCATACATGTTTTATCTTCAAAATAGAATGTAAACTTATTTAGGGCAGAGAATATTTTATTTTTGTCTTTTTATAACCTGTACCTAACACAATGTCTTTTAAAGAGTAAGTGCTTAATAATGTTTGTTCTGATTAACATAGAAATGTGTTACATGACTACACAGATATAACCTATAATAAATTGCTGATTGTCTTAGGGAAATGGAAGTTGAGGGAGGCAAAAAAGGCAAAATATAGATCTTGACAATAGGAGATGGCCCTAGATGCAGTGAGAGACCTTGGCCTTTTTAAGATAAGGTCTTTCATAGTTCTGCTCTAAGTATTCTTCAGCTGTACATTCACTCTTTCCACCTACTTCATGTCTTCTGTACCCTTTATATCTCTTCAAATCTTCGACCCATCAAAGAACCTATTCAGTAAATATTACTAAATAACTAATAATGTTCATTAGGCATCTGAATTTTATCATGAAGCAAAAATTCAAAATTTCATTATTTCCATTACTAATATTCCCTTTTGAATACTTTAGTTGAGCAGATGGCTCTCTCTCACAACATAACAAAATGAGAGCCAAAAACAGAATTCAATTTACTATTAAAGCACAAAATGGAAGGTTAAAAAAAAGCACTGAAAATAAAGACATGCTAAATTTAAAGTGCCTTTACACCAAATAAGATTTGAGAGGTTACAACAGCACAGGTTAGATGGTAGTGCTAAGATGATACTTTCTTTAATTTGTAATTATTTTAAATTTCTTTTCTGCCTTTACATAGGTGGGGAGATATGAGTATAAAATATTGTTTAAAATATTATTGGAGTTTGTTGTATCCCACTTTTTCTTTTTTGATCTTTGTTGAATGGGATGGCTTGAGAAAGAGACATATTTAGAATATTTAGACATTTAGAAAAGAGAAAGGAACATATCTAGCAATAAAGATTATATAAAAAATAGAACATATTAATAAAAAATAATTTTAAAGGACTTAAATTTAAAATTATTTAATAAAACAGCTTCATCTGGAAACCAAATTAATCCATTTCGACAACTACAGTATATATTTGGAAATATATCTGTTCTTGCCATTTTGTGTAATAGAAAACTGATCTCAGTCAGGAAGATCTAGGTTTAAGTCCTACCTCGTAGTGATCTATACCCCTTCAACAATCATCAAAATTCTCAGATGACTGAGAAACTCTCTAACATTATCAAGTTCCAAAGAATGTATCAACCTGCCTTTGCAGAGGGAGTTTCCTCGCTTGATGTCCTTTGGTATTTATTTTTAATACATAAAGGATCCAAGATTATAACAAAACTCCCAGCGTGGGAAGTCTTTCCACAAATGCAGATTCATAAACATAGATATATATATATGATTCCAAAAAGTCCTAGGAAGTTATCTGAGGAACAGTAAGGGCTCTGTCCAAATAACAGAGCTAGGAAGAGTTAGTGGAGAAATTTGAATCCCATTCTCAAAATCTAGCATTCTTTATACCTCACAATAGTACCTGTATTATGAATTTTCAATAAAAACTGAAAAATAATGTATTCCACATGATTTAACTCCTATGTTTTATAAGTGCATTAGGGTTAAAAAATGCACTACCCTTTAATCTTGAACCTCAAAAAGAGTTTAGTCTCGTGGGTGAGATAACAGAAAAATATGAAATAGTTTCTTTCTTTCTCTTATTTTATTTATTTATTTATTTTTGGCTAAGGCAATTGGGATTAAGTGACTAGCTAGGAAGTATTAAGTGTCTGAGATCACATTTGGACTCAGGTCCTCCTGCCCCTGAAATAGTTTCTTAAAAGTAAAAAAGATTAGTATGTGATTAAATAACAAAATGAATGTTACAAATACTAAGCACTACATAAATTCTGAAAAGAAACAAGTCTGAGAGCACGTGAGTTATTGGTAAACAATCTAGTTAGAAGAAAGGAGTTCACAAGTTAATGGAACAGATACAAAAGAGGAAGGAATAAACATCATTCCGAAGATGGTGACTGCCTGGCTAAATATGGCTCATGTTAGGAAGTAATAGGAAATAAGTTTCAACAAGCAGGTTACATCTAGATTATAAGACATTTACTCCTTCACAGAGGGAGTTTTTTATTCTCTGATCAGCAGGAAGGGAATGAAGGTCTCAAAGCAAGTGATACAATCGTTTACTTGATCATTGATTTAATGACTAAGAAGGGACTTTTGGTGTCATCCAATACCCTCATTTAAGAGATCAGGAAACTGAGGCCAACAAAATAACTCGTCTTACTCTAAGTCACACAGGTAAAATAAGTATGTGACAAAAATGGGATTCAAATCCTGAAGCCAATCTACTATAATTTCCACTGTTACCTTGAAGTTTCCCTAAAAACAATGCTTTGAGAAAACCGAACTGACAACAACCCACAGAACAAACAAAAGGGAGTAAAGAGAGGGAAATCAAGATAGTTATATAATTTGCCACATCCAATTTGATGAGACTTTAAAGTCCTGGAAAAGGGTAAATAGAAGAAAGATGATAACTATATCAAGGACCTGGAGTCTGTCCATGAATTTGTTTTGGTTTTTGAAAATTGCATTTCAATATAGTTGGTTTCCTTTGTAACTTGTGTACTGTAGGCATTTAATTTTTTTCTTTTGAGAGAAAGGGTTCTTAGGTCTCACCAAACTGACAAATAGCTTTATAATTCAAAAATGGAAAGAAAAAAACCTCTGATATAAATGGTGTTGGTAAAAGATAAGTCAAAAATTATTTTTAAAATGGGTCAATGAAAGATCTGAAGACAGTGGCAAGGTGAAGCTTTCTATACTAATAATAACTGACTCTAACCATATCCCAGTAAAATTATAATTCAAAGGTAGAAAACAAAAACGTGAATTCTGCCTCAATATAAGGAAAGATTTTTCTACATAAGAGTCCAAAAGTACAATCGATTATCTTCTTTTTACTAAGAATATTTAAGCAGGGACAGTCATTTGTCATATCATACAGCAAGATATCATACTGAGAAGTAAATTACAATCAATGTTTCCCCATCTGAGTTATACCACAAACTAGAAAAATACTTGAATTCTCTACCAATCCCAGCTGAACTTCTGCTGTCAAAGCAAGGTAGTTCTCAGTGGCTCAGTGGGAAGGACCCATAAATTTAGAAAGAAGAGAGAATTAAGAATGTGAGGTCTAGTATTCAAGAAAAAAAAAACAGTTCATTTTGTTTAGATTTTCTTGTTTGTTCAAATCAATGTGTTTGAAGTAATAAGCATCATAGGTACTAAGTATTTTGCTAACCAGAAAAATTTGTCAGATGAGAAAAACTAGATAAATGGTAAAAACGCTTCGAAATCTGCATTCTATGAAAAAGACCAAAATGTCACAGAGAGGGACACATTTCACATGTTTCTGAACAATTTAGAGCTACAATAATAATTATCATTGAAGAGAAATTGGTCAATTCCTAATAGTATAATCAATATGAAATCGCAAATCCTCACATATATCTTCCAAGTAAGATAATAAACTTCAAGGACAATGTTAAAAGAGACACGCAAAGCATTGTTGCTTTGGTCTTTAAAGTGACATAACTTTCAGAGGAGTAAGACAATGTAAGCAATTATCAATGACCCTTTAAAGTCTATTTTTCAACAGTTACTCCAGAAAAATAGCAATGTTTTCTGAAGAAAATGTTATTTGGAATAATCCTAGTTGATAGCTTACTACTCTTGACAGCTCTTTAAATATCATTTAAAAATTTACAAAGCACTATTACAGATAGTATCTCATAATAAGACTAAGAGATTGACACGGTAGATATTATTATAATCTCTATTTTACCTGTGAGGTAATAACAAAAGCTAGCATTTATAAAGTATTTTAAGGTTTGCAAAGTGCTTTTACAAATATTATCTCATTTTATCCTTGCAACAATCTTGGAAAGTTGATATTATTATCCCCATTTTATAGGCAAGAAAACTGAGGCAGGCAAAGAGGTTAGGTTACTTGATCAGCAGTAAGTATCTGAGACTAAATATGAACTCAGATCTTCTTTAACCTAGACCCCAAACTCTCACCACTATACCACCCAGCAACCTAGTTAAATGACATAGTTAATGTGGAAGACAGGATTTCAACTTAGGTCTCTCATATCTCTAAACCTAGCAATCTTTCCATATGATAATGCCTACCAATCCTGGCAAAAGGAAGAAGTATAAAATACATTCAATCAGAACATGATGAATTGTAGCTCAGAAAAAATCATTTCAGCCACCTATGAAAAATTATTTTACAATTGAATCAGAATTTAGATCACAGTATAAATGTACTTATTAAAAAGGTAAATAATTAAATATCACTGTCTCACTAAAAGGAAAAAAAAAAAGACAGTACAAATAGATGCATGATCAAGGAAGCACAACTAGAACGATTTACACAGTAACAACATTTTAAAGAAAAATAATTCTGAAAGACACAAAAATTGAGTAATTATGACTACAGAGAAGCAATGGTGAAGTATGCTACTTGCCTCCCATCATAGGAATGATGATGGACCTTAAAATACAGAATAAGGGACATATGGCAAATCTATGGATTTGTTTCATCCCACTATGCTTATCTATTATAAGGTTGTTTTTCTTCCTTTCCTTCTTTATTTTTTCACTGCTCAGGAGCATTTGGCAGAGAAAAACCAGTCAGTAATTGTAGAGGGCTGATACTCTTGAGTCATTGCACTGAGGTCAGTTCAAGCACTTAGGGCTAACTACCGATTGGACAATACTCTATGGGCATATGCTTGGAAAATGGCCCTTCCCACTATCTGTGCTGGCTCAATGATTGGTGTATACAGAGGATTATAGGAGGGACTAGGGCGTGGAGTAAGACTAGCCAGGGTCACTCTTTGGCAGTAGACAAGGGAGAAGGCAGTTGTGGAAATTCTCTTCCATCCCCTTCACTTATACCCCTAAAGACCAAGAATAAAGACTAAGGACTTTTGCTTATCCTGACTCCAGCTGATTTTGAGGTATCTGGGATGTTAGCGCTGTTGTCACAAGTAATAATGTTGTTTAAAAAAAAAACCCAAAACAGTTATTGCAGCATTTTAAATGAATAGCAAGAAATAGAAGGAAATTTTAAAAGAAACAGAAAAACAGGATAGCTTTAAAAATAACATGTTGAATTAATTATAAATATTTTTAAAAGAGCTGTAAATAATAGAAATTTGTAATTTTATATTCAATCCTCTTTTTCTGTATTACTTATAAATGGAAATATGCATGCTAAGTTCAAAATAATTTTTTTAAAGGAACAAGGAACATATTTCACAAATATGCATTCTTCTTAAGATTATGTTTATTAAGATATTATTTGTTGATAACAGTTTGAGGGACTTTTTCTTCAATAATACTTTTTGTTTTTCATTGTTTTCCATGAGAGACATTAACTATGTCAAGAGTAATCCTATAAAGAAGTGCTTTATATAATGTGTGCATGCATATATGTATATATATATAAAAACCTGATTAATGTGTATATATGTAATGCATATTAATTTACATATAGAAGTTTTATATATAATCTAATCAATGATTGTATTACTTGATTATTAATGTATAAATATATGTGGACATGTGTATTACATATTATATATGTATATATTTTATATGTATAAGATGAATCTTAACATTTTCAAGTCTTCATAGAAAACTATAAAAAACTGAAGGTCCTTTTCTTCATCAGTAATTTTGTTATCAACAGATGAGGAAAATATACATAATAAATATAGGATAAGGTATCAAAAAAAAAAGTAATGTTGCAATGAAGGCAAATGCTTGGAAATTATTTGTTAATGTGATTACAAACTTCATTCAATTATGAATTTTGAATGTTAATAGCAAAGACTGAAGTTGTATTGACATAATTCATCATATCCAGGTTATTTGTCAGTTTTTAATGAACTTTCTGGTAGCCTTTGAATGGATTATGAAAATGTCTTTGCAAATTTATTTATTTATACTTCTCTGTTAGAGTAGAGGTTTTTATAGAAATCTTCTAGGTTTCTTTCTCAAGTAAAGAATAACATTACATAAAATATTATAACAGGCATTAAAATATAGTAATATCTGGCAATTCATTGCAAAGTCTACAACTCATACTTAAATATTTTAAGGATCTGTGATTTCTTACTCATTTTATCAATTCTACCACATCTCTACAATGAATTAGTAGCTAGCTTTAGCAGACATTAAATGGTCTACTTAAATCCAAATAAAAAGGAGAAATTCAGAAAAGCAGTGTAGATAATTTTGCAAGAGACATTGAACTTTTCAATTGCAAAGCACGTCATTTAGTTCTCTCAAGCATCACTCTGATTATTTTTATTTATATTGAATGTTATTTTCTTAACTAAAATGAGGGATTTAATTCACTATAATCCAGAATGGCATCAACATCTTGGAAACAAATATTTGAATGTGCAGGCTGATTTCAGAAAAGCCTGGAAACATTTACAGGAAGTGATGCCAAGTGAAGTAAGCAAAATCAAGAGAACACTGCTCACTGCAAGGTTATGTGTGATGAACTATGATAGATCTGACTCTTCTCATCCATGCAATGATCCAAGATAACTCCAATAGACTTGGGTGGTAGACACCAATCACAGTTAGAGAAAGAACTGTGCTGACTGAATTTGGATGGAATTTTCACCTTTGTTTGTTTTTTCTTTCTCATGGTTTTTTCCCTTTTGGTCTATTTTTTTTGGTACAACATGACAAATATGGAAATATGTCTAAAAGAACTGCACATGCTTAATCTGTATCAAATTGCTTGCTGAACTGGGGAGGGGAGAAAAAAAACTTGGAATACAAAGTCTTGTAAAAATGCATGTTGAAAACTATCTTTATATATATTTGGAAAAATAAAATATTTCTAGAAAAATAACACAACACCCACCTTTCCTCTCCCCTCCTCCCGCCCCCTGTAAAAAAACACAAGTATTTGTTAAGACATTCACATTACATAAGCTACAACACTATTATTTTCAACTCTCACTGGTTTTTTAAATCCCCATGGTTGGGGTACCATAGAAAAAGTTCTAGTTTTGGAGTCAAAAAATTTGAATTGGAATATTGGCTCTCCTGTTTATTATACTGGACAAATCACAGCTTCTCTTTTTCTGTTTTCTTAATTGTAAAATGAGAAGTATATGTAAGAGTAAGTCTGAGGATCTTCCTGTTCTAAATTTATGTGTGACAAATTAATAACTAAAGGTCTATGTAGGAAAATTATGAGAATTCCTCTTATTTAATGATAAATGAACTATTGGGTTCTGATGAGCATTGACTCATAAGATACAAAGAAAATGATATGGAAAAAAATTGCATTGTTTCTTTTCAATCACACTCATTAGTCACATGGAGAAACAGTTTCTTGGTACTATGTTACCAGTAATACCCACTTTAGAACCTACAAATCAGTATAAATAAAAGGAAATTAAGATCTTTTTTTAAAAGTTGTAAATGCATCTTTGGGAATGTAGGAGAAATTCCTCCTTCATATGGTACACAAATATTACAAAAAGTTCCACATAATGAAATAGATATTTTCTTTTTCAGGACAAAGGTCATTGGCATTAGGATTTCTTAGGATTTTCTGATTGCTCAGATTTCTGGACTACTGCCAAAACCACTATTACACCAAAATAGGTCATGAAACTAAATATAAGAAAACACCTCTATGTGGAAGATTGTGTCCATTTGTGTCTAAGGGATATGAATGATTTTGCTCTTTAATTTTTCACTATTGCTTTGATAACTTGCCTAGATTATATACTCTGCTATCTGAAAGGGGAAGGGAAGAAGATGCAGGGAATAAGCATTTATTAAATATATATGCTAAGCAATGTGTCAAGAACTTAATAAATACCATCCTATTTGATTCTTACAATAACCTTTGTGAGGTAGGTGATATTACCCCCATTGTACAAATAAGGAAACTGAGGTTGACAGGTTAAATAACTGTCTTGAGTTTGGGCTTGAATAGGTCTTCCTGACTTTAGGCCTAACACTCCATCCCTTAGGAGAAGGGAAGAGGTAAAGAAAAAATGCATTCTATGATAAAGATTCTTATGGACCATGATGACTAGTATCTTTTTCTAATATCACAAATGTTTGAAGTTAGGTAGAAAGCACCTACTGAAGTGGGTATAATTTGCATGTGTTCAAAAGCACATCTGCATTATCAAAATATAAGTCACTTTGTGCCTTCCAAAGTCTCTCTCTTAAGAGTATCACTTCTTCCAGATTTTAATTTTCTCTTTGTACTGGTTCTCTAGTTCATAAGAGAATATTTAGTTGCATGACTCTCTAAATGATTCCCAAGTCTCTAACTATAGATTCTTTTCAAAGTGTAAAATATTCTTTCAAAATTTCTCAGCCCAAGTCAGAAATATTCCCTCTATTTAATAGGTTAACATAATAAAAATCTCCCACCCCCCCATATGTAAATTTACCATCTATGAAATGAAATTTCAATGTGGGTACAAAAATATCTAAAGAAAATACTTTTAAAATCACTTGCCCCAAGAAAGAGAATATGGAACATTTCTTGCCAGAAGAAATCAGTGTTAGGGACACCTCACACCATTTTTTAAAATATAGTTTATTTAACATTCATTTCTTAAAATTTTGAGTTTCATATTCTCTTTCTTCTTCAAGGCCTTTCCCAATCCATTGAGAAGACAAGTAACATATTATTTATATACATGAAGTCATACAAAATCTTTCATATTTTCCTTACCACAAAAACAAGCAAACAAATGAAGCAAGAAAAATAAAGTAAATTGAAAAAAAGTATGCTTTAATTTGCATTAAGAGTTCATCAGTTCTCTCTCTGGATGGGAAGAATATTTTTCATTGTGAGTCCTTTGGAACTATCCCTGATGACTGTATTGATTAAAGTAGCTAAACCTTTCACAGCTGATCATCTTTACATGCCTCACATTAGTTATTATTTAGTGTCTTAATCCAGAATACAAAGGAAGTCAAAGAAAATACTTTTCTCACTTAAGTGAAAGATTCCAATTCTGCACTGGAGAACTATATTGCTGAATCACAAGTTTAGCGTTCACAAATTTTCCCTTGTAGCATTGAATCTAAGAACAACCAGAATGGTGAAGAGCCTGCTGATGTCCTCTCTAGAGAACAAATGATAGAGAGATGCAATTCCTGGGTTTAGGTATTCAATTTCAGGCTTAATATCAAGAAAACCTTTATAATAATTAGGGATGTCCAAAAGTGGAAATTGAGTCTCCTACACTGAAAGTCTCATCCAACTCTAAATTCTGTAATTCTGGGAAACCTTTTCCCCCAAATCCGATCAGCAGCATCTTCTTCCACTAAGGATTTTAAAGTAATTAGTGGTCAGACTCCAAAGTCCTAGATCTCATTTTTTCATCATTTCCAGTTTTAGTGCTTTTATTTTCAGTGCTTATTCAGTTATTTTTAGTGCTTTTATTTTCAGAGAACTATGGTGGAAGAGGGTGGATTTTGAAGTCACTACACATGGTTTTAAATCCCAACTCCATCTCCTTACTACCTGTCACTTGATTCTCCAGGCTTCAGTTTCATAATCAGTAAAACCAGCTGTTTGGAATGGATTCTCTCAGAGGTCCTTTCATATATCTATGATCCTGTAAAAATGAGCACCTTCCCAAAGAAGAAGTAAAATGCCTGCAGGACAGGAATGTGGGTCAGGCCGGTCTGGTCAGGCTATTTTTAGGTTTTTCTTCAAGGACTGGAGAACATGATGGGAGACTGGCAGATGGAAGGGGGAGAAAGGAGCCAGCTGGATTTTTTCAGATTTTTCCCTATTTTCAGAAGGAGAGAGAGGGAAAGGCAGAGAGAAAAAGAGAAAGAAAAAAGGAGAAAGAGGGAAGAAAGGGGAGAGGAGAGAAGGGAAAAGGGGAAAAAAGTAAAAGAGAAGGGAGAAAGTGGGGAGAGAGAAGGGAAGATGGAAGAGGAAAAGAGGAGAGAGGAAAGAAAGAGAAGGAAAAGAGGAAAAAAATAAATGAAGGAAGAGAGGGAAGAAAGGGAATGTGGGTCAGGCCGGTCTGGTCAGGCTATTTTTAGGTTTCTCTTCAAGGACTGGAGAACATGATGGGAGACTGGCAGATGGAAGGGAGAGAAAGGAGCCAGCTGGATTTTTTCAGATTTTTCCCTATTTTCAGAAGGAGAGAGAGGGAAAGGCAGAGAGAAAAAGAGAAAGAAAAAAGGAAAAAGAGGGAAGAAAGGGGAGAGGAGAGAAGGGAAAAGGGGAAAAAAGTAAAAGAGAAGGGAGAAAGTGGGGAGAGAGAAGGGAAGATGGAAGAGGAAAAGAGAGAGGAAAGAAAGAGAAGGAAAAGAGGAAAAAAATAAATGAAGGAAGGGAGGGAAGAAAGGGAAAGAAGGGAGAAAGGTGGAGGAGAGAGGAAAGAAGAAAAGGAAGAGAAAAGGAAGAGAAAGAGAAGAGAGTGAAGAAAAAGTAAATGAAAGAAGGGACGGAAGGAAGGGAAAAAAAGGAAAAAGAAGGTGGAGAGAGAAAAGAGGAAAGAAAGAGAGGGAAGAAAAAGCAAATGAAAGAAAGGAAGGAAAAAGATGGAGGAGAAGGAAGGAAAAAGGGAGAGAAACAGAAGAAGAGAGGGAAGAAAAAGCAAATGAAAGAAAGGAGGAAAAGAAGGTGAGAGGAGAGAAAGAGAGAAGGGAGAGAGAAAAGAGGAAAGAAAAAGCAAAAGAAGGAAAGAAAGGAGAGGGAGGGGAAAGAGGAGAGAGAAGAGGTTGGAGGAGAGGAAGGAGAAGAGGAAAGAGAAGAGAGAAAAAAGAAGAGGAAAGAGAAGGAAAAGAAAGGGCGAGGGGAGGGAGGGGAGGAGCGAGGAGGGGGCGGAGCCACGGGCTCCGGGAACGACGGCACTTCCGACGCGCCAGCGACTCAGACGCCGGGGAGGATGGCCACGCGGCCGCCACCCTATTCTCGGGAGAGGAAGGGTACCTAGGGGGACTAGGATGGAAAACTCACCCATAGGCCAGTACCCCAGGACCACTGTGTTCCGATAGTCGGCCTGCGGCATCTTCTCAGGCCCGCTCGGCGGCCGCAGGAGACAGAGGAGGCATCGGGGGGACCCCATGCAAGGGGACCTCCTCCCCAAAGTGGCCCCTACTTCTCCGCGCCCCGGCTGCGGCAGCTCAAGCCCGCGCTGGAGCCGGAACCCCGCACGAGCCGCCTCGGCTATCGCTGCCGCCGCCTGGCGCCCACGTGACCTGCGCGTCAGGCCGCCAGGGCCGCGTCAGGCGCCTCCGCCGAGGTTCTGAGCCCGCGAGGGAGGCGCCCTCTGTACGGCCGCCTGTTCTCCGTCACTGTGGAGAAAACATTCCATCTTTTCCCATTCTTCCTCAGCAAGAAAGAGTTGGGGCTCTTTGGCTGTCCCTACCCTATCCTCTCCCATCTTTACTGGCCCTGTGTCTGTGGCCGTCCCTAAGGAAGCCAGCACTGGGTAGAACTGGCGCTGAGAAAGCTGATTTGGGAAGCAGAATGGACCCAGGTCCTGAGGGAACCCCTATCCTTGAAGTTAATCAGCTGAGAGGGCTGACGTAGACTGACTTGTCCCAGATTTCCTCCTGATCTAGCCCTCACCTGCATTCATGTTCCAAGCACTGTGCCGAGGACTAGGGAAAGACATAAGCAAGCCTTCTTGTTTGTTCGTTTCAGTCGGGTCCGAGTCTTGAGGTTTTCTTGACAAAGATACTAGAATCTTTGGCATTTTCCTTATCACCTACAGAGTCCAGGATATAAAATCTTTTTGGAGTTCAAACTCTTGTATATCCTTTCCAGTCTTATATCTCATCCACTTAGAGCCTTCCATCAAGTGACAGGAGCCTCCTTGGTGTTTTCTTCCATCTCCAACTCTGGCCATTCTCACTCTCCCACAGGTAAAATGCTTTTCCTCCTCATCTCTTTCTCTTGACTTCCTTCTTGGTAGCTAAATTTCTACCAAACCAGCTAAAAATCTTTAGAATACCATCCCCTATTCCTTCAATTTAGTGCTTTCCTTCTATGTTTTATTTCCTATTTATTCTATATCTAGCTTATTGGCTTCGGGACTGTCTTATGCCTTATTTTGAATCTCCAATGCTTAGCACAATGATAGGCAGATAGTAGGTGCTTAATAAATGTTGACTGACTGACTAAACTCAAGGAGCATACATTTAAATAGACTATATATAAAGGGGAAAAGAAGGTGACTGGCAAAGAGAGGAAAATCTTTTTCTTCCTTCTACCAAGCCATCTCTTACAACTAATAGGAAATGGGGGGGAGGGGAGGGAAAAGAGGGACAGTTGATAATTCATACATTATTGACTTTCTTCAAAAAATATTTTATTTTAAGATATTTTTATTAAAAATGTTTTATTGCTATCTTGTTTTTATTGCTATCTTATTGCCTAAATTTCTTCCAGTAACTCACTTCGCTTTCCTCTCCAGAGCCATACCATATAACAATATTTTTAAAGAAAAAAAATTTTTTTAAATCAGCAAAACCAACCAATATATGAAAGAAGCCTGGAAATGGGGTAGTCTTTTTTTTTTTTTTTTTTTTAATATTCTACTCTATTTTTCTCCTACGGTGTTAATTTAATTACCTTTCATGTCAGCGACTTAAGGAAGTCAACATCCATCAGTGATGAGTTAGATTTGTTGTTTTGTTTTTAATGTGAACAGCCCAAGAATGCCATTTAGAGTTTGTTTTTACATTGACTTCTTTTCTCTTTTCAATATCAAATTGTTTTACAATACATATGTTGCACATTTTGATTTTATGCTTACTTTTCTAATTTTTGGCCTCAATTTTTTTTTCACTTTGTCTAATATTTCCCTCATGGTATGTTAATTTACCCCTTATATTCGCAATTTGATCTGTGATTAGCAATCCTTCATAAGTAAAAGTGCACCACTCATGGACATGCTAAATCCAGTAATCTTTCCTTATTTCTCATCCTTTTGGACCACTGTTTTTGCTGCAACTAAATTTTGTTTCATTCTCTATGCATGAGTTATCCCAGAGAAGTCTTTCAGTGCCCTTCTGTCTCTACAAACTGAGAGCAAAGATGGGTTCAATTATCATTTCTATGCATTGCTCCCAAACTCAATCCACATTGGTATCCTGTTCTCTCATACTGTATCACCAACTGCCTATTCAACATTTCTAGCTGGATCTCCCCTAGATAGTTCAAAATTAGCATGTCCAAACCAAAACTCCATTATCTTTCCTCTAAACACCTCTTTCTAACTTTCCAAACATCTGTCAAAGACACAACCCGCCAATTTTCTATACAAGATTTCAAACCTCAATCTCGTCCTCAGCTCTTCCTCAGCTCTTCTTTATCTCATATTCAGTCAGTTCTACCTGCACAAAGTCTCTCAAATTTATCATCATACAAATCTACCAGCCCATTTCAAGTGTTCTTCACCTCTCATCTGGACTGCAATCAATTCTTTATTGGTTTCTTCTATCTAATCCATTCTTCATAGGATTTCCAAGTGATATTCCTAAAGTTCATGTCTGACCATATCTGTCCCTTGCTCAAAGAGAATGATTGGAATTAGGATTTTATTATTATGAGGTTCTTCCCATGTGGAAATCTATCATACTAATATAGATGTAAAATTGGTCCATAATTCTTAAAGAGTCCTTAAAGAGTTGCTTGGAAAACTGATAGTTTTAATAACTTGTCCAGAGCTATATGGTATATGTTAGCATATTTTATCCTCTCATCCTCTCCCTCTCCTCCTCTCTCTCCTTCTCTCTTCCTCCTTTTTTTTTTTATATCACCTATATATAAAAATACACACACATATTTATCTACCCCTTCTCCACCCAATAAGCTGACTCTTTCTAACCCTGAACAGACTAGAAAGGAAAGAGGAGGAGAAAGAAGAAAAGAAGGGGAAGGGAAGAAGGAAAGGGAGAAGAACAGTTCAGCAAATCATTTCTGACAGCATATCTGATATTCAATACCCATAGTCTTCCACTTTATCAAAATGCAAAGGAAGGTGCATTATGATTTTCTCCGATGACAAATTTTATTATAATTACATGACCTAGAGGTTGAACAAACCAAAGCTCTGAGTTTTTCAGAACTTTTCAGCTAGGATAGGATCAGGTATAAATCAAACAAACTTCATCTCACCTCTTATTGTTTATATGGGTTGAAAGGGATTAAAAGCTATCTCACCAGTACAGAAAGATTTAATGGTATCTTTAAAGAAGTCATTCTCCATGGAAGAATTGTACTTTCTCAAAATAGCTGGAGCCTCCTCTTTTTCCCCCCTTAATCTTCAAAATTTTTCACAGTTTACTCTCTGAGTTCTCTGAAGCTATCTGCAAAATAAGTTCAGAGTTCTTTTTCTAAGCAGGAGATTAAGCCTGTGAAATAAGATGCACTCTTTAAAATATTAACAAATCTATCCCAGTAGTTAGTTATCAGCTTAGGTAATGGATCATTCCAGAGCATAAGGGTTAAAGCAAACATTCCCTTTACCAAAAAAAATTCCAATTTCTTTTGACAGATGCAGTTCTCGAGTAACTAAGTACAATTTCAGAGACTAAAAGCAAATAAAAGCCAATGTCAAGAAGGTTAAAAAGCAATAAGGTTCTCTGAGGTCTCGAGTTCTTTGTCAGTTCTTAAAACTATTTTTATATTCTTCTTGCCCAAATCCCTCAGCTGGGTCCCAGATCAATCCACTTAGGGGCAAAATTAACCTAAATTGCTCAAAATCTGCAGAATTCCACTGCTTTAAACAGATTTGGATTGTGTTGTAGGAATATCGGAAATACAAACCCCCCCCCCCCAAAAAAAAAGTTCTGTCCAGGAGCTTACAGTCTAATGAGGGAGACTATGCAAACAATTATGTATAAACAAAATACATACAGGATAAATTGGAAATATTCAACAGAGATAAAACACTAGTATTAAAAGAATCCTAGAAATACTTTTTGCTATTCTCTTATCCATCCCTATTCCTTCTTTGAACCTCTTTATTTTCCAAAAATAACTAAAGAAAATATTCCCTTTTGTATGCTTGAGGATCAGGCCAGCTCTAAAAAGCAAGCTAGAAAAGTTCTTATAATGCCTTGCCATAAGCAGAGCTTTCTAAAAGGCATTCAATTATTGTTTTCTTCCATTTGATTTAGGATATTTAGGCACCTTCCAAATTCAACAAGTGACCTAAGTCTTGATTATGATAAGGCTATCTTCTGTTGAATGACTAAATGTTGATTTAGTAATTAAACTAGAAGATATTCCAGTTTTGATATTTCCCCAAAGCAATGTGTAATCAAGAAGGAAAAAAAAAAAACAAAAAAACAAATAGGAGTATTTTAAGAGCAATCCAACCCCTCTCCACTGTTGGTAGTTTTTAGACTAATTTTCTCTTAAAAGGTAACCAGATCAATTCATGCATATCCTTGTTGAATATCCTTCTACTAAAGCTAAATAAATTTCCATTTGTTAACTGTTGAATAATCTATAAATATCTTATTTTGTTCCTTGTGAACCCAACTCTCAGAGTTAGCCTTGATTGAAGTCCACCACCAAATAAGGGGCAACAAATTTAATATGACAAAGAAGTAAGAAGATATGCCTAAACTTAGAACTCTGATCCAGGTAACCTCTGAACTTTGTAAGTTAAACTTTGATTTATTTAATGGGAAATTTATGGAGAATTTTTATTTAGAGTAAAAAATTATATAAAACAAAAACCACACAAACATACCAATATCCATTTGAGTTTTGAAATCCAAAATGTTTATCAAATTTCCTAACATTTTGAACTAGGAACTTAAAAAATAAACTCCTTTGATACTTTTATTTAACATGTCATTTCACTGTGACATGATAGCTCTACTCTCCCTTATAGTTGAAAAAAAAAAAGTATAGTTAAATAAAACAAAACAACACATTGGCCAAGTCTGAAAACATGCTTTATTCTGTATCAATAATTCATAATTTTGCTTAGAGGGGAAGATATGTTTCCTCTTCCATTCTTTAAAACGAAGACTGATTATTTTATTAATCAAAGTTCAGATACCTTTCCATTGTTGAAAGCCATTTTATAAATGAAAAAAACTAAGGCCTAAATCAATCAATAAACACTTATTAAGCCCAAGATCATATAAGTCTAGAGTTCTAGGGTTCAAATATATTATGCTACAGAAACAACAATTGTAAATCCATGAGATATCAAGCAAACAAGTTATAATCCACCAAAGACTATGTCTTCTAATCTCCATGGGATTAATGGAGATTACAAACTACAAAAATCTTTCCAGGTTACAGCTGAAGAGAACCAATATGTTTTCTCTCATTCTGGGAGATGGGGGAGGGAAGAGAATCATACAAGATATCTCTGCCATATCCTTTTACCTATTATTACTCACTTATTCTTAACTTTGTTGCAATTTTAGGGAGAACTAGTAAAGGGTTGGGGTCTTACTAGTCTTTGATCTTAGACTGACACTCAAAAAATTATTTTCTGTACTTATCAGGTAGCAAGGCAGCTAGGCAGTGCAATGGATAGAGTATTAGCCTGGAATCAGGAAAACCTGAGTTTAAATCTGTCCTCAGACACGTTGTAACTGTGTGACCCTGGGCAAGTCATTTAACTCTATTTGCCTCAGTTTCCTCATCTGTAAAATGGGCTGAAAAAGAAATGGCAAACCACTCGAGTATCTCTGCCAAGAAAATTCCACATGGGGTCATGAAGAGTCAGGTAGGATCAAAAAATGACTGAAAACAACCAGATAGCAAAATATACATCCAAGCAGGCAGAGAAAGGGTCATTTGACATTTAGTTATAACATACACTCACTTTCATTCATTTAAAAAATTGCAGGTAGATATAAGATATTAACCCATATGCCACTCTCACTAGTACCATAACACTAGGTTCAATGTTGGAGTTCAATTATGTTATTTCTTGCCTCTTTAAACTACTATCTTTTTCTCTATCAACAAATAAGATTTAGAGCAGGAATCAAAATATTTAATTGGGATAGAATACCAAAGTAAATAGAGAAAAATCATACCATGAAAGGATTCTCGGCCTCCCAAAGACAAATGGTGATCATCTGCCACAGGCTCACACTTTTGTGGGGAGAACTTCCCCCAGGAAAAACACTTGCTCCAAGGTAGGTAAAAGATTTCATCTGCCTTGTATTGTACCTGTAAACTCCTTCAGCTACTTTGACAGTTGTCCAGATTTCCATGACTTCCTGACTCTTTCACAAGTTCCATAGAAGGCTAGATAGTCTAATCCCCTGCCATTCTTTTGCCTACTTGTCCATACTTTGCTTTTCTCCCTTTCTCTGTTGCTCAGAGGTGACAGCTGTACTGCTTAAAGGAAGATTTTGATATCCAGGATTATATATGCCTGGGGCTAATCAGTTCTCATGCCTAACTAAGCATAGTCTATTAGTAAATTAATTAATAAAACATTAAATGTTTATATACTTTATATATATATAGTTTTTTTTTTCTTCCTAAAAAGTCTTCCCTGGTAAAACCTAGCTTCTCTGTACCCCTTCCCAAGGAAAAATCACTAGATAAAATTCATAGTTGGTTCTGAGTTAATAAATCTCTTTCATCTCTTCCTGTGTACTCTGTAAAGGATCTGTACCTCAGACTAAATCTTTCAGAGACTGAAAATAAATACACAAACTTTTTATAGGTCTTTCAATTCTAGTTATGCTTCCCAATCCAACAAATTGATGTCTGTCTCAGATTTTCTCTAGTCTAGACATATCAAAATTTCAGCCAACTTGCTGGACTCAGCCCTAGCTAACTGGAAACATAACTGTAATTGAAAGGACCTATGGGGGAAAAAAAAAAAAGAAAGAAAAAGTAAAGTGTGTGTATTCATTCTCAGTATCCCAAAAGATTCAGTCTGAGGTGCAGACCAAATACAGTATACATAGGAAGAGGTAAAAGGGATTTTCCCAGAACAAGCTAAAAATTTTATCTTGTCCAATATAAAAATTTAGTCTTCAGTATAAGAAACCTGGTTGATAAGAAAAACAATTAGTATAATTAAAAGACCCGTTGCAAAATAAACAAGTAACATTATATAGCATAGAAATGAATAACTATTCTTCCCTACTTGGTCCTACTTTTACTCAGCCTTCTCCCTATCTTATATTCAGTCTCAGGTAAACTAGCTTTTTCTTAAGAACTTGTGCACATTTGCTTGCTTTCCAACACAGAAAATAATCTCTTCTTCCAAAGCCCTAATGCAAGATATTTGCTTTTTTTTTTTTGTTGTTGTTGCAATTTTCTCTCTTTTCTCAAGACTTTCAACCAAATTCTACCAACATTTTCTGTTCTTATGTTCCCTTAAATGGAGGCATCCTTGGGTATTTACTTGCTCTTAATATAAAAAGCTTTAGATAGTTGCCATCTGATTTCTTCGTACAAAGCACCACAATAAACTTCCCTTCTTCCCTTCTCACATCACTTGACCTGAAAGGAAGCAGAATGGTTGGGACTGGTATTAATTCCTTCTTCTCCTTTAAGTTTTTAATAAGCAAAACCTGTTAACTGAATTCACCAAGCAATTATTAAGTTTCTACTATGTACCAATAACCACACTAAGTATTGGGAAAATATTCATATGCAAAGTATTTATATAGATGAATAGACCACATATTTAGCAACATGAAAGAAGAATGTTAATTTGTTTTATTATTAATTTATTTTTTCAGAACATTAGTAATATTTTTGACACCTTTTTCTGTTGTTTTGTCCAAATCCCTAAGAATTGTGAAGTGAATTGTATTCCAGATGTTACATCCACTGTAGTCTTTGATAAAACAGCTAAACACTGAATCTAGGTTAAATATATCAACAAAACTTCCTGTTTCTAGGACCTTTGTTAAGATGTTTTCAAGCCGTGCCAGAGTTAGTTGGCTCTGGCAGATTCAAACTGCTATTGCATTTTTTTTCTTTTCTTTTTTTCATTATTATTATAGCTTTTTATATGCAAGATATATGCATAGGTAATTTTTCAGTATTGACAGTTGCAAATCCTTTTGTTCCAACTTTCTCCCTCCTCCACCCCACCCCTTCCTCAAGATGGCAGGTTGACCAATACATGTTAAATATGTTAAAGTATATATTAAATACAATATATGTATACATGTCCAAACAGTTATTTTGCTGCATAAAAAGAGTCGGACTTTGAAATAGTGAACAATTAGCCTGTGAAGGAAATAAAAAATGCAGGCAGACAAAAATAGAGGGATTGGGAATTCTATGTCGTGGTTCATTGTCATCTCCTAGAGTTCTTTCCCTGGTGTAGATGGTTCAGTTCATTACTGCTCTATACTATTCCATTTTTTAAAAACAGCAACAATTGGTGGTTGTGAAATAATCCAATCATTTTGGAGAGCAATTTGGAACTATACCTAAAAGGCCTTAAAACTGTGCATTACCCTTTGATCCAGCCATTTCGATAGTAAGTCTATTTCTCAAAGAGAGCATAAAAGAGGGGAAAAGACCAAATGTGCAAAAATGTTTGTAGCAGCCTTTTTTTGTAAAGGCAAGGAACTGGAAATTGAGTGGATATCCCTCAATTGGGGAATGGCGGAATAAGTTATGGTATGTGAGTGTTATGGAATATTATTGTTCTATAATAAACAATCAGCAGGATGATTTCAGAGAGGCCTAGAGAGACTTAAATGAACTGATGCTGAGTGAAGTGAGCAGAACTACAAGAACATCATACACAGTAACAATAAGAATATATGATGATCAACTGTAATGGACTTGGCTCTTCTCAACAAAGAGGTGATTCAAGGCTGTTCTAATAGACATGGAATGGAAAATGACAATTGCATTCAGAGAGAAAACTATGGAGATTGAATATGGATCAAAGCATAGTATTTTTACCTTTTTGTTGTTTGTTTGTTTTGGAGTTTTTTCTTTCTCATGGTTTTCCCTACTTTGATCTGATTTTTCTTGCACAATATGGCAAATATAGAAAAACATTTAAAAGAATTGCATATATTTAACCTATATCAGATTACTTGCTGTTTTGGGGAGGAAGTGAGGAGGGGAAATTTGGAATGCAAAATATTACAAAAACAAATATTGAAAATTACCTTTACATGTATATGGAAAGTAAAATACTATTGAAAAATTTTTAATGAAAATAAAATAATTTTAAAAGATAGAAACAACAACAACAAACCACCTAATGACTAATTCTGGAATTAAAATTTCCTGCTTTATAATTCAATAGAATTAGCCACTAATATTCTTTTTTTGAAGTAAAGTACAAGAGTGGCAATTAGTTTATTCTTTTTGATAGGGTAATGGCCTCTTATGACAGGGAAACGAATTTTAGCATTTTCTTCATTATGCTTTACATATAGACCAATTGCATTCTATAAAGATATTCCTGTATAAAAATATCCCATTTTAGGGACATGACTTGCTCTATAATTTAATCATAGACTGATAGAATTGGGAGTGGTCTCAGAGTTAATTTTGTCTAATTCCTTGATTTTAAAAATTAAGAAATTGATACTCAGATAATTAAATAACTAACTCAAGATTATACAACTAGTAAGCAGAAAAGGTAAAACTCTAGCTCAGATCTTCTAAGACCCTTAGTCCAGAAATTTTTGATCTTAGCTTCTTAATACAAATTGGCTTAGTGCCTGGGTTGCTGGGACTGTAGTCTCATAGTGCAAGTTAAACAATAATGTCCTCAAGTAGTTTTGAGCTATATACCTTTATTGTTCTCTCTCATCCAGGATGATCAAAAATGTAGCATCCAGCGCTGGATGTTATATAAACTGTTTGAGGATAAATATATCTGAAGTCTGGCTATGCCTCATTGATTCCTGGACCCAATTGTAAAGGATGTAAATTATATATAGTTTATACTAGGGAAAGAGTGAAATATAGCTATAATTTTCCAACCTTGCCATCTAGTGGGTGAGATCTGCTTCCATATGTGTCTATACAAGAATCTGCTTTGCTACTTGAAATAAAGTTCTTTTTTTTTTTTTTTTTTGGTCTCTATAGAGACTATGTGTCTTTGCTTCCCTGTTGGATGTACCTCAACTTTCTAAAACCTTTTCTCTAATTCCTCCCCTCATTCCCCCTTTTCCCTTGTAGGACTATAATCAAAACAATACCAGCATTCCTACTGGAAAAATGAGTCAGTCTATTCACCTATGGCTATACTCACCTTTCCTGTACATTTACATTCCTGGCCACTAATACTTTTAGGCCTTACTTTCTCCTATTAAAATGTAATTTACATGTTTTATATTTTTATTTTAAGCAGAATTATTGGCACATAGTAAGCCCTTAATAAAATGTTTCACTCATTCAATTACTCAATAAACAAATATTTATTTAATAGCTACTTTGAGCCAACAATATGTTAGGTACTTAAAAAAATTTGTTTTTAATTTTCAGTTCCAAATTCTCTCCTTCTCTGTTAACCTCCCTTAGCTATTTCAATAGCTTTTTCAAAGGCTAAATACGAGACCTATTTTTACATGTGAAGTCATAAAAAATATGTTTTTATATTAGTCATGTTGGGAAGATAAGAAAAATAAATAAAGTGAGAAAAAAGATGTTTTACTCTACATTAGGAGTTTATCAGTTTTTTTGTAGGTGGATAGCATTTTTCATCATGAATCCTTTGAAATTGTATTGGATTATAATATTAATCAGAGTAGCTAAGTCTTTCACAGTTGACTATTGTTATAATATTATTACTGTGTATAATGTTTTTCTAATTCTGCTTACTTTCCTTTGCATCAGTTCTTATACATCTTTCCAATGTTTTCTACTAATGCCCTTCATCTATCATTACTTTCAGTATAATAGAATTCAATAGCAACCATATACCACCTCTTCAGTTATTCTCCAGTTGATGAGTATTCCCTCAATTTCCATTTCTTTATTACCACACAAATAGCTACTAAAAATATTTTGATCCTTTTCCTTTTCCTTTGATATCTTTTGGATATAGACTTACTAATGGAATTGGTAGATGAAAGGGTACTCACAGTTTTATAGCCTTTTTGGCATAGTTCCAAATTGTTCTCCAGAATGGTTGGATCAGTTTAAAGCTTCACAGTGCCTTTAGTGCCTCTATTTTTCTATAGCCCCTAGTAGCATTTTCCATTTTTGTCAAGTTAGTGTGAAGCGATATCTCTGAGTCACTTTAATTTGTATTTCTCAAATTATTGACATTTAGAACAATTTTCACATAACAATTGATTTCTTCTACTGAAAACTTGTTGTTCATATTCTTTGTTGTTGTCCAGTCACATCTGACTCTTTGTGACCCCATTTGGGGTTTTCTTGGCAGAGATACTGGGGTGATTTGCCATTTCTTTCTCCAACTCATTTTACAGATAAGAAACTGAGGCAGACAGATTGAAGTGACTTGCGCAGGACCATACAGCTATAAGTATTTGAGGCCATATTTGAATTAAGGTCCTCTTAACTCCAGAGCTGGAGTTCTATCTCATTGTACCTATCTATAGGATAGGAAGACCTTATCTGAGGTATAACATTCATTTCTAAGCAGTGTCATTTAGGAAAGACTGATAAATTGTAGAGGATCTGAGGAAGACAACTGGATTGAGGAAAGGCCTTGAACATAGGCCATTTAAGAATAACATGAAAGAAAGGGAGATGTTTACCTTAGAGAAAAGAATCTTCATCAGAGACACAATGTCTCCAAGTGTTAGAAGGACTACCACACAGAAAAGAGATTAGTCTTATTCTCTCTGGCCCAATTCTTTATTCAGGAAAATTCTATGTAACTGGCCTTTTTGCTCTACATCTCATAAGCCTTTTTGGTCTCTGTGCTTTTGAATTGGGTGAACCCCATGCTCATAATGCACTCTTTGTTCCCTGCTGAGTCTTTGAATCTATGATTCCCTTCAAAATTCAATACAAGGACAGCCTTTATATAAGATCTTTCCTGGTCCTCCCAGGTGCTAGATGTTTTCAAACAGAAAAAGATACCTTGTCTTTATTTTATAAATCTCAATATGTATACATGTTATCTCCCCTTATAGAGTGTAAGCTCTCTGAAAACAGGAAAAGTGTTTTTTATCAACTGTTTGTGTTTGCTAATAATTTATGAAAATCTTTAAAAATAATTCTCCTTGAAAGAATTTTTAAGATCTTTACTTTTGGAATAACAATACATTTCATTTGACATAGAAACACTAACACAACAAATAATATTTAATAAGTGCCAGGATTTACTTGGGGCAGAGTATGGATTCTATAGCCAGACTATCATTTTCAGGTAATTGGAGAATTTCAACAGGCCTTTCCTTCTTAAGAAAAAGGAATGTTTTGAAGATTATTGTGGAAAGACAATAGAGGCCTACAATGTTCAGACAATTTTAGAATATAATTATTCAAAAGTTGTTATAGAATGACTCTGTAAAGATCTTTTTACTTAGTAACTAGTTAATCAGATTGAAGGCCTTTGTTACTATGCTCTAGACTCCATAGTTTGTTTTTATAGCCAAAAAAAAAATGTTCTTGGCCATCTTCCATTCCTGCACCAAACACTAATCCTTTTGTGCCAGCATAATATATAATCCTGGCAAAGGAAATTGGCATGTGTTAAACTTATCTGTGCCAGAAAAAAGGAATAGCAGCTTTAGATGATTCAATTACATTTATAGAATTTTTGTGTGTGTTCAAAAAAGCAGTAAAACATGAACAGGCCAACATGGACTTTCTGAAAATTTACCTCTCAATGATTGTCATATTCAAAAGATTGATGCCCCCTTATTTTTCTTTCTATTTCTATACTGTTTTGCTTGGCAATCTCCTCACTTCTCATGGTTTTAATTATTTCTATGCAGATAACTCTGAGATATAATTATTCAGTTCTAACATCTCTTTTAACTGCTATTAGGCATCTAGAATTGGATATTTAGCAGTTATCCTAAACTCTACATGTCTAGAATTGAACTCATTATCTTTTCCCCTCCTGCCCCTTTAAAACTTCCTTTATTGAAAGTATTACTATTTGCTGAGATGCTGGGAACATCACGATCCCAAAAATCATCCAGGCTCACAACTTACCAAGTTCCATATCATATCACATCATATTGAAGCTAGAATCTATTGACTTATCACCACAAAATTAAAGAAACTGGTTTTTAACAAGCTTCCTCTGCTAATTTTTCCTAGAAGCCTTCAGTTCTACCCTAAAGCCAATTAGACACATTCATTAACCATAGCAAGACAGTAAAGGAGAGGACAGAAGGCACTATCTAGAAAGTGTAAAGGCACAATAATCTGGGATCATTTAGTGTAGGGGCAAACAGTCTCTACTTCTTTCAGTATTTCCTTAGTATATCCATTGTATTCCATTCATAAGATGATTAAATAATCAAGAAAAGGCAAAATTATCTTGAGTAAACTTTTGCTAATATGAAGAAATAGAAATATATTTCATAATGATTCAACTCTTCAATCAAACAGTCGTGTCCTCAAAAAGCTTATATTCTACTAGAGGGGAAATAGTATATTCATAGAAAAATAAACATAAAATATATAGAAAGTAAACACAAAATAATTCCATTGCAGGGCACACTGACAACTAGAGGAATTAGGAAAGGCTTTTTGTAGTAGATTGTACTTGAGCTGAGTCCTGGAGGAAGCTAGAAATTAAAAAAAAAAAAGATGGAGTGTGATATATAGAGAACAGAAAGTGAACAAATTTGGCCAGCAAGTAAAATGTATGAGGGAGAGTAATATGAAATAAGTTTTAACATAAATTGGTGGTAGATTGTGAAGGACTTCAAATGCCAAACAGTTTATATTTTATCCTATAGGCAATAGAAATCAGACGTGCTTGAAGAGTAACAATTTGGCAGCTTTATGGACAATAAATGGGTGCCATGTTCTGGATATGATGTTTTTTTTTTTTTTTTTTTTCTGAGGCAATTGTGGTTAAGTGACTTGCCCAGGGTCAGACAGGACTTCAGGACTGATGCTCTATCCATTGTGCCACCTAGCTGCCTCTATGATGACTTTCTTAATTATTTTTGGCTTCCATATAATATTTACCTTTAAATTCAATCAAATCCCAAGATTATTTTCATATGATCTATTGCCTAGCTAGTCTTCCTTAATCCTTTAGTTGTGAAGTTGATTTTTTTAACCCATGTATAGAAATTTACATTTCATCTGATTTCATTCAGTTTGCTGCTTTAGCCTGTCTATATTATATCTTTTTGTTTATGAATCTATCCCCAGTATGTTGATTATCCTTTCTTGCTTTCTATCATTTGCAAATCTGACAATCAAATAGCATTTATTTTGTGCCAGGATATGAAGACAAAAGCAAAAATCTCTTCCTTCAAGGAACTTATACTCAGATGGAGAAATAACATTTATGTATATGTAGATATATACAAATACAGGGAGTAAATATAAGATATTCTTAAAAGGGAAAGTAGTAGCAGGTAGAAGAGTACATAGGGGATTAGAAAAGACCAGGACAATAACAATGGGTCATCGAGTGGAGCCAGGGCTGAAGGGGAGCAAAGGTGCTGTAAGACAATCAGTCTGTAAAGCCTACGGCTTGGGGACAGGATCGGAGAGACAGAGAGGCAACTCAAGATTTAAGATGGTGAATGTCTCTGTTTAATGAATGAAGAGAGTTTAATTAAATAGGATTTCAGAGTGGGGGGTTACAATGAGAAGAATGTCGGACCATAGGTGTGGCGGAAATCCTAGAGTATACTGTTATCTAGATTTTGGGCGGAGATGACCGATTTCTTGGGACACACATTATCTTCAGGAATTTAGGGTGTATGCTAATCTTAGCTCTTTGTCTCCTGCGTCCAAGGACATGGCAATGTTCAAGGACATGGTCTCTTGGCATATCCTCAAGAGCATGGTCTCTGGCATATCCCCCTTTCTTTATTAATATATAGGTGGGAGGCCTGTCTTAGGCTATGTGGCCGGCATCCATATTCAGTACCCAAGTAATCCGACCTTAAAAGGCCAGAAAAGGGCAGGACCCCTGTCTTAGGCTATGTGGGCAGCATCCGTCCCAGCACCCCAGCATCAAACTTCCAGGGTGTGCTTCTGGAAAACGGGCCCACAATAATCCCGTCATTGGGTGTTCCTGCAGCCAGAGGGTATGATGATCCTGAAATATGGGGCCACAATAATCCCGTCATTGGCTCACCCACAGCTTATTTACTGAATGCAGGGGGGGGCAATACCTGAGACCAGACCTTGTATGGATATGAGGAGGAGGTGGGGCAAAAGTGCTTAAGGCAAAGTGAATAGGAGCTAAGAGTTCCCATTCTTTCAGGTATATTGAAAAAATATACCAGTTTCCCCAATGTTCTATCTCTACCTCCCCTATTCAAATGACCATTCCCCATATAAATCCCAAGAGCAAATCAAAATCCCTATACATAACAGACTAATACAGTAGCATTTCCTTCAAAGCCCTCAAACATAACAGCAATTACAGTTTTAACAAATCCCATCCCAAATCTTAAAACACACAGTAATAGATGATCCAGGTAAGGTTTAACAGTCGGTCATCAACCATCCCCAAAGTCCCTCATATCAGTCCAAAGTACACTCGATGCAGGATCAAGTCCATGGTCTCATTTTAAAACTGCTGCTTCAGGCTGTGAAGTGATAGGAGGCTCTCATTCCTTGCAGAGTGGGTGTGTCATGCTGGCAATCAAAGCTGATCAAAGCTGATCCAGGTTCCAGAAGCAAGTCAATATCTGTAATTTGACCAAAATCTAAAACAAAAACACAAATCTAGCACATAAAGATTGGATCAGTCTTTGATAGACTCAGTTCACCAAACTGTTGCAAAACATGAGGAGGCCAAAATGGATTGACGAGCAGTTTCCTATGTGAAGAGATGAGTTTGCTTTACAGGCCAAGCAAACAGCTGCAGTCTTACAGACCCTTGTTAATTGTCCACTTATCCTGTAGAAACCTTAAAGGAACAAAACACAAATATCCAGTAACAGACAGATGACTAGGCGAAATAGTTGCCCAAGCATTTAGGATACAATGATTACATATAACCAGACTGAAAATAGCAAAGCATGACATAATTGAATTGCATTAACAATTCTATTGACCATTGCTCTGATCAGAGAGATCAGTTACAGAAGGAAAAATTCAAGAACATAACTATAACATAACATAAGGAATTGAGTTTTAACAGCTTATCAATCAATTGTCCCATTAACTGTCACAGGGTGGAGCTTTAAAACTCCCAAATAGCATTAGCTAATTAACTCTAAGCCCAAAAAATTTTACCTCCAATAACAAATGTCATAACAGAAAGAAATTTCACCTCAGTAAGTTCACAACTTAGAATAATTATCATATCTAGGTAGATGTTACATGAGTGAACATTATACATACAAATCATTTTGCTTTTAAAATACCCAATACATAGAAAAATATCCCAAATTGCATATTGTCCATAACAAACATTTTCAAAAGGACAAAGAGAAAAAACTATTATGTTCAGAGGCCCTTTAAATAACCTCAGAATGACCCAATACAATCAATTTAAACTTATACAAAAAACCCAATTCCACATGAAAGAATTCAAGAAGGTTTTTTAACATAGCAATTAAACTTTTAGAAATACTCAGACCAAAGTATGGATCACATTTTATGGATCATATTTACGACCATATCTCTTAACCAAGAAAACCTTTATGAAGAAACAAATATTCAATCAATTAAGCTAAAGTAAGCATGTCCTTAAAAATCACACTTTGCTGCACTGGCTGTAAATCAGTTAAGAAAAAAGCGGCAGGAACATACTCAGGGAGGTGAGGGGCGGAGAAGATTCCATATGGCCATCCTTCCCCCACTCCTGACCCCCTAGAAAAAACTTCCCTCAGGTTCCCCACTCAATTTTCTACATGGGGATCCTTTTCAAGATTTAGCCCATCAGTTTCCCAATATCAGGTTTCTTCCCAAATCCACCCATTTCCAACTTTCTCTTTCCTTCTGACTACATACTTATACAATCTCCTTAAAGAACTTTCCTTCCCAGATACTCCTTTGGTAAAGTAGCAGAAGGCAGTGGGGGTGGGTGACTCCTTCCCCCACCTCTTCACCTACTCCCAAAAGTCTTTCTTTCACCCTTCTGATACTAATCGAACCTTTAATTTCCCTTGCAAATCAGTCCTTCCTAACTCACCTGCATTCCTCTTTCCTTTTCCCATCAAAAACCTGTAAGATTCAACCCTATAGTGAATAATAAACCTCCAAAAATCCACACATGTCTAGCAGAGCTGGTTTTAAAGTATTAACTTGTGTTAACAAATTTCAGAAGGTAACAAACTGAATCAAAGTAATACAGCAAAGTTTTTCTACCACCTTTCTTTAACAGCGATTAGCATCTTATCTCTAGAGCTATTTATTGCCTAGGCCAGGCTAAGCTTGAATTTTATAGTTCTTTACTCTAGCAGGCTTTTCCTTAAAGACATGCAAATTATCCTTAATCATTGTTCTTAAAACTTAACAAAGCTTTTAAATCAGCAAAAACAGATTAGGGGCAGATTAGTCCTGGAAAAACTCCCCACCCTCAGAGAGAAATGTTTCACCTTGAATTCCTTTTTCCCATTCCAAAATCCAAAGCGGCTTCGGTGAATTTCCAAGGAAGCCCATTTAGTGTTTTACTCTGCCTTCACAGAGAATGCCTAGATATTCTATTCAAACGTCTTTCCTTTAAATGTTAGCATACTGCTGTATATTAACTTTCCAAACTTTCAAATCCCTTTCAATATATATATATAATATATATATATATATATATATATATATATATATTTTTTTTTTTTTTTTTTTTTCTTTTCTCTCCCTTTTTCTCACAGGCTGCTGCAGTCAGCCAGAGACAGAGAGAGAGAGAGAAAGATTTTTCAAGCTTCTTGATATTTTCTAAGTCTGCAACACAGAGGCTGAATCCTTATCTCTTACAAGCTTATTTTAACTTTTAACACAGACACACAGAAACAGACATGGAGCTCCAATTTACTATGTACAGTTGCAACGTTGTTTTCCAAACAACAACATAACAGACAAACCACACAGAACATGGAACATATATGACAGACTACAGTTATACAGATTCCATGACATTCAAGATTAAACATGAGAACAACAATTTTCTCAATCGTTGACACCCTGTCTGTTTCAGGAGCTGTTCAGTGAATTTGAGTGGTTCGATCTTCTCTTTAGGTTCCAAGGTGTCTTGGTCTCGTAACTGATGATAAAAGATGTGTCTTTTTTGTGATCGCAGAATCTACTTGATATTTAACGAAAGTGGTTAGTTTATTAAAGGCCCAAGGGCCAAAAGAAAGGAGAAGGAGTCCCACAAGAGGGCCGAGAATACTAGGGAGAAAAGTGGATAGCAAGGGGGAAGTGGAGAACCAGTTCTTATGCCAGGATTCATTTTTTACTCTTTCCTGTTTTCTTTTTTCCAGACTGTCTCTAACTTTTGGTAGACTGTTTTCAACAAGGCCAAGTTTATCTGAATAAAAGCAGCATTCCTCCTTGAGGGCTGCACAAAGACCTCCTTGTTGTAAGAAGAGAAGGTCTAAGCCTCTTCTGTTTTGCAGGACGACTTCAGCTAAGGATGCTACTGAGTCTTTAAGGTGTTTAGGTCCTGCTTGCAATTCCTGTAAATCCTTATCTATAGCAGCGCTCAATTGGGAATATTGTTTATCATTTTGTATGAGGGAGGCTATACCCGTCCCCGTTCCTACCGCTCCTAGGCCAAGGAGGACGGTCAGGGTTAATGCAGTAAGGGGTTCCCTCCTGGTCCTGAAATTGCCAGTACTTTTTCTTTCCCAGATATCAAGGAAATCATCGGCCTGGTGTATATTAATATGAGGGAAGAGAAAGACAGAAACGCAGTAATCGCGTTTTTTGATAAAAGATCGGGCATCCAGAAATGTAGTAAGGCCAGCAGAGCAGGCAAAATAAGAGCCGTCAGGAGCGGCCACATATTGCCACGTCAGGTTGACAGGTATGGTGTGGTTGCAAACGCCTTCAAGCTGTTTGGGAGGAAGCATGTTAGGTCCTAGGAGACACTGTTCTGTTAGCCCAGTGGGGTCTTCTATCAAGGACCTCATTTCCTTCTTAAAGGCCCTGACTTCTGTGGTGCTCAGGGGAGCGTTCACAAATCCTATACCTCCCTGGGCCGAAGGAACCTCTCTTAAGGGATATAATTTAGGACTTGGGGTTTTAGTTCCCGGCAAAGGATAATTTCGGATATCTCTTTGAATTTGATCTAATTCCTTCCTTAAAGAGGAGAATGACTCTTTTTGGAGTCCAGGTGGGGTCAATCGAATTAAATCCTCCCGTGCCCTGAGGGGCCCCGGAGGAGCTGATGGGATTAAGTCCTCACCTTCCCTTTCCTAAAACATGGCTTCTTCTGGGGGTGGGGATAAGTATGGAGGAGGGAGAGATAACAATGGGTCCCATTGCTGGGTCTTTAAAGTTTCCTCCTTCGTGTCCTTTACACTTGGACTCTTACTCAACATTATAGAAGCCCGGAAAGCCATAGTCCTGCATATAGACCTCCTCTGGATTAACAGGTTCTTTGTTATTAACACACAAATTCAGTATTTGGCACACCCAATCTTCAAGGGAGCCAAATTTAGGCCAAATAGTGCCTCCACCAATGTCTTTGTCACCCCAGACAAAGCAGCAATACCTTATCATCTTTTTCTTGCTTTTTCCTTTATATTTTGGCAGTTTGTTCCAATTACTTAATTTGTTTCCCAAGGGACTATCTACCGTATTCTTTGATCATTTTTCTCATTTCTCTCCGCGAGGGCTGGCTGGGACTGGGCCACACCCATTGGATTTGGACAGAATCTAAATTCCAAAAACACCCAAACACGCCAATTGTCGCCAATTGACTCCAGTCACCCTAGAAGGCCTAGCCAAGCCTACCTGTCCAGAGACCTAGAGTTTAAGACTCAGGGCCTCACAGAGTCCTATGAGCGACAAATCCCCCCAAGACTGCAAGAGTTTCCCAGCGAGCTCAAATTAGCCCGGGCATTTGAGCCGCAAGTCAGGGGCCTAGCCCTGCCTTCCTTCAACATACAGTGTAAAAGGCCGGTCATCTTTCTCAAAAGGCAAGGTGGGAGTGGCCCCAAGTACTTGGGCGAAGTAAACCTTTAGATAAAGAAACTCTAGCCCCAGGAAAAAGCTTAGCAACAATCATAGTGTGGCCACAAATTAAAATAGTTATTTAAGGCAGTTCTACTTCTGGTCTATGCAATCACACTTGAACTCAAAACTCCCAGTAAATATTAGCTGCAGTCCCAAAGGATTTTATCTTCTACATCAGTTATCATTAATCAAGGACTTCAGATAAAATCTAGTTCAAGAATCACAGTAAAGGGTTTACAGCTTATACAACTATTTTTCTTATCTAAGTAGATAGTTTTAAATTTAACATTACACAGATCTTGAAGTTCACAAGTAACTGAACCAAACTTCATATAACTTACAATTGCCCATCAGAGATGACAAATTTTAAGGCATAACTCAGTTACAAATTACCCAATACCTCTAGAAAACACACCATCTAAGTAGGAAGGTAAACTATCCCATCTTAGTCCCTCAGTAACTTCTCAAAGAATGGAGGAGGGAAAACAGGGAACAAGTCTAGAGAACATAGAAAAGCACACAGGAAAGGCAGACTTCTTTCCTAAGGGTATTCACCGAATTCTTAAATGGCTTCAGTTTCTCTCATTTACTCATTTCTTGCTGCAGTCAAGGAATGAGGGGAGAAAGGAAATAAAAAGCCATCTTTTAAAGAATTTAATTTGCCTTGACCTAAAATTTCATTCCCAGCCATCATTCCAAAGGTCTTTCTTGAAGCTGCAACCTGGCCAGGGTTGGAGCCCAGGAAAAAATCCTTTGTTGGCAGGGACATAGAATGCCAATCCAGAAAAGAATAGAAACCAAGTGTGCTAAGAGCAAAAGGTTTTAGGACTAAGAAAATTAGGAGCAAAAAAGAGTTCCCACCTGTAGGGTTAGGTAGGAAAGTGTGAGACAGACAGACCTAGCCTGGCTTACCTAGATTATCTCTCCATAAGCAGCTAAAAAAGTTTTAAGTAGTGCCCTGAAGCTAAGAAAAAAACCGAGAGCAGTTTAAAATCCCATCTTTGTAGACAGCCTTGTGAGCATGCGAAAGCGTAATTCTGAGGCTTCTACAGACGCAGGATGACCAAATCAGGGAAACTGAGTCCCGTTTAAATGTATAGGACGAGCACACGTCCTGAGGGCTAGAAGCTGCGGCTTTAAGAGCCAGGTAAAGGTCTGGAAGGGGCGCGGCTCACTTGTCCAAATTGCTAGCAAACTTCTATTTTAAAAGTTGGTGACAACCTTTCCGGAGATTTGAGAAGATTTAGATTGAGTCCCCAATCTCCCCACTGTACAGTAACCCCAAGGAGGGGGCAGGATAGAAGCATTTAAACGGCAGGTTGCCAAGCCACATGGGAGAGGTCCGAACCAGGCCCCGAGTTCTACACTCCCCACTCCATGTAAGAAGGGGGAGAAAAGGCCAGAACGAGGGTGGGGGAGGAAGAGATGCCATCTTACCCAGCGCAGTGCGTCTTGAATGGCGAGGGCTCCTCTGGAGATTCCACGCTGGAACTTGAAGGCAGGGCAGCTCATCTAAGTCCCCAAATCTTACTGGGAGAGCAAAACCTGAAGGGAAGACTGCTTACCCCTGTCCAGGGAGTAGCTGCCGTGGGCAGAGACATTCTCTAAACTCACCCCAATTCAGTGACCTTTCTCCTCGTGGCTACAGCCTGACCATTAGAGACTCTATTGCATTTAACAGTGGCGTGGGAGAAGGGCTCAAACACAGCTCCTCTTACGTTTCTCCGGCTATCTCCCCAGAACAGAGCAAAGAGAGCGCTGGCCTGGGACCCCCGAGAAGGGTAAGGTCCCCAGAACGGCCACATGACCACTCTTTGGTCTGGGGTGGTGTTAAAGAGACACTTCCTCTCGTGTCTCAACAGTTCCTGCTGGAGAGCAGGACTATCTGGTGGCAGGAAAAAAAGATTAGAAATGCATTGAGATGCAAAGGAAGGGCCTTTCTCTCTCCAGAGGGAGTTTCTTCAAGCAAAGCATCTGCTCCAGGAAAGACTTTAGAGAAGCCTTTTCACCTGAAATGTAAGTAGGGTGAGACGGAACACAGATATTCTCCCCACCACCTTTAGAGATAGAGTGAGACCAAAGAAAGAACGCAGATTCTTCCCGGAAGAATACTGCTTGAACAGCTCAAAACCCAGATTGGTTCTGAGTGTGCCCCGAAAAGATCGGGGTCCAGTTTGATCGCCAAATTATCTAGCTTCCGGTGTTTGTTTCGTCAGGGAAGCAAATGTTAAGGTCTAGCTTTGGGGTACCTAAATGAAATTAGGGTTAAGGTCTAATGGCAGGTTTGGGGTATTTCAAGCGAAAAGGATCTATGGACTGCGCAACATATTTTCTTTGGAAAGGGGCCACTGGTCAAACCAGACTGGAGTGTTTTGATCTTGTCCGCCTGCAGGCTGGGCGGACCAGTGGCCCTTATAAAAAATGGTTCTGAAAACCAAGGCCAGCACGGCCAGGGTACGGCTGTACTTGTAAAGGCTGATTGATACCTTGGTTATTTTTCCCTAATCCTTGTTGAGGGAGAAAACCCTGGCTTAGCATTTGTCTTGTGACTACAGAATTGGGGCTGTACATAATAATACCCATTTGTGAGAGAATATCTCTTCCCCATAGGTTAATAGGTAGATTAGGAACTATGTAAGGGCGGACAGTGCCCATATTTCCCTCAGCGTCTTCCCAAGTTATCTGAGGACCCGGGGGTAATTGCCGAACCTTGCCGTTGTTAGAGGCTCCTTCAATGACTTCATTAATTAATGCCCAGAGGGGGAAAACATTTACAACGTTTGGCCCTTCTCGTTTTAGGTCTCGGCCAACCTTCTGCCATTTCCCGGGGTGTATTTCAGGGCCATTTATAATAAACCAAGGATGGACCTTATCTATGTATATAAAGAATTTTATAAGGTCCTTCTTTTTTACTTTTATGCCTCTTTCCTTAAGATTTCCTTTAAGATCTTTAAGGAATATTTGTTCTTTAGATAAATACGATCCCATAGTATCGACAATCGCGAAAACTTACCTCTACCCTTACGGGGGTTCCGTAGAGACCGTGAATTCTCTCCCGGAATGCTCGGGGGCGATGTCGGGCCGAGGTCCACTTAGAGCCCCACGTTGGGCGCCAGTTGTCCTGTCCGGCAGGACAATAACAATGGGTCATCGAGTGGAGCCAGGGCTGAAGGGGAGCAAAGGTGCTGTAAGACAATCAGTCTGTAAAGCCTACGGCTTGGGGACAGGATCGGAGAGACAGAGAGGCAACTCAAGATTTAAGATGGTGAATGTCTCTGTTTAATGAATGAAGAGAGTTTAATTAAATAGGATTTCAGAGTGGGGGGTTACAATGAGAAGAATGTCGGACCATAGGTGTGGCGGAAATCCTAGAGTATACTGTTATCTAGATTTTGGGCGGAGATGACCGATTTCTTGGGACACACATTATCTTCAGGAATTTAGGGTGTATGCTAATCTTAGCTCTTTGTCTCCTGCGTCCAAGGACATGGCAATGTTCAAGGACATGGTCTCTTGGCATATCCTCAAGAGCATGGTCTCTGGCAGAGTAAACTTTTGCTAATATGAAGAAATAGAAATATATTTCATAATGATTCAACTCTTCAATCAAACAGTCGTGTCCTCAAAAAGCTTATATTCTACTAGAGGGGAAATAGTATATTCATAGAAAAATAAACATAAAATATATAGAAAGTAAACACAAAATAATTCCATTGCAGGGCACACTGACAACTAGAGGAATTAGGAAAGGCTTTTTGTAGTAGATTGTACTTGAGCTGAGTCCTGGAGGAAGCTAGAAATTAAAAAAAAAAAAGATGGAGTGTGATATATAGAGAACAGAAAGTGAACAAATTTGGCCAGCAAGTAAAATGTATGAGGGAGAGTAATATGAAATAAGTTTTAACATAAATTGGTGGTAGATTGTGAAGGACTTCAAATGCCAAACAGTTTATATTTTATCCTATAGGCAATAGAAATCAGACGTGCTTGAAGAGTAACAATTTGGCAGCTTTATGGACAATAAATGGGTGCCATGTTCTGGATATGATGTTTTTTTTTTTTTTTTTTTCTGAGGCAATTGTGGTTAAGTGACTTGCCCAGGGTCAGACAGGACTTCAGGACTGATGCTCTATCCATTGTGCCACCTAGCTGCCTCTATGATGACTTTCTTAATTATTTTTGGCTTCCATATAATATTTACCTTTAAATTCAATCAAATCCCAAGATTATTTTCATATGATCTATTGCCTAGCTAGTCTTCCTTAATCCTTTAGTTGTGAAGTTGATTTTTTTAACCCATGTATAGAAATTTACATTTCATCTGATTTCATTCAGTTTGCTGCTTTAGCCTGTCTATATTATATCTTTTTGTTTATGAATCTATCCCCAGTATGTTGATTATCCTTTCTTGCTTTCTATCATTTGCAAATCTGACAATCAAATAGCATTTATTTTGTGCCAGGATATGAAGACAAAAGCAAAAATCTCTTCCTTCAAGGAACTTATACTCAGATGGAGAAATAACATTTATGTATATGTAGATATATACAAATACAGGGAGTAAATATAAGATATTCTTAAAAGGGAAAGTAGTAGCAGGTAGAAGAGTACATAGGGGATTAGAAAAGACCATTGAAATAATATAGCTTTTGAACTGAATCCTGAAGAAAACCAGGAATTCAAAAAAGCATAAGTGAAGAGGAAGAGCATTCCAAACATGAAGAATAGTCACTGCAAAGACATGGAAATGGGAGACAAAGCTAGAATGGCTGAACCATAGGATATATGAAAAAGAATAATTTGTAATATTGCTGGGAATGTAGGAAGGTGCTCATGATGACATGACAAGATTTTGAAACTGATAGATTCAGAAGACGTAGGTTCCATTTCAGAAGACCTAGCTTTATGATAAACAGATTTGAATTGTAATTTATAGCTCTGCTTGGTTTGAATTCCATAGAACATGATGCTCCCTACTTCCCTCTTCCCCTATTAAATTATAAGCTTCCTGAAGGTAGGAACTGTCTTTTTTCTTATATGTATTCTCAGCATTTAGCACAGTATCTGGCAAATAATGGATGCTTAATAAATGTTTACTGAATTGAACTAAATTGAAGATAATTTCTAAATTTCCTTCAAACTTTAAATTGTATCATATAATAATGGCTTGAAGTTTTTACATGACCTGAACATGATGTGGATTTTTTTTTTCCTTTAAACACATTATATCCCAAGCTTTTTAAGGAAAAATAAAACTTTCCCTTTTATCTTGGTATCCCCAGTATTCAGTATAAAATCTCGCACACAGTAAGTCCAGTCTTGATAAATGTTGCATTGAATTAACTTTGATTCTAGAAAAGGAAGCAGTGGCCATTAAAGTACAGAATGACTTATGTTCCTAGATTTAGTGTTGAAAAGGAATCTGGGAAGTTAATTAGTGCATCCCACCTCATTTTACAGAGAAGAAAATGGTATCCCAGAGTGGTAAGATCTCTTGCCCATAGTCATACACCTAACCTGTGTCAGATGTAGGAATCAGGTTTTCTGATCCTGGCTAGTTGTGAAAATTAAAATTATTTTAATACTCATTTTAATTAATATTTACTCAGTGTACTGTGATCTAGTGATTATCAATGATTGTATTATTGAGTTAAGTAAAATAGAATTATGTTTGATTTAATTGATGCTGTAAGAATATAAATTACAATTAATTAAACTACCATGTACTGGTATGTTACATTTGATTAGTCAGATAGATTTATATTTTATTTGTTAAACTTGTTGTCAAGATGTTTAACTTATATTCAGAATTTTCTGTATCAATATTAACTACTCTCCCCACCCCTTACCCCCCAACTCCTAAGAGAATTATGCTTGAAAAACCAGTTTCCTTGTTAATTGTCACAAATGTTCTTACAATGGAAAGCCTCAGAATACTGGTGACAAAGAACTAGTGGTTGATGGGTGTTTCCTTCAGCCAGTCATTGGAGTTCCCTCACTTCTGTGTGGAATAGAGAGATCAAGTGAAGAACTTTAATGTATTTTTATTTTCATTATTTCTGTGTTTCCCCTATGACCTGTATAATATGTGCAGACTCATATTTACATGAGCTTTGGCCAGCTAAGAAATCAGATGATTTCTGGGGAACAGAAACCTTCCATTCTAATCTCTCCTGATAGCAACAACTAATTAGATGTCTCCTCCCCACTTCTCAATGCTCTCTTATTTGTGATGTAATCTCTTGTATAAAAGTTGTGTATCTTTACTTCTTCTTTAGTTCTCCTACCATGAGCTTTCTCTTTATCTTGAGATGGGACAGCTCATTCTCCAGAGGTTTAATAAACAACCTTTCTGCTTTCTACTGAGTGATCTCTGAGTAGTTATTTTGGGTAAGGGTCTTCTACATCCCACACACTTCTAGAGATGACCAAACATGAATTGTAATATCTCATTAGTGACCTCCCAATCCTTGACTGTAATGAAAGTCTTGGATCAATTGCTTAAGGTATGACTGCTCTCCCTAATACACTGATCATGATTGAAGTTCTGCGTCAGTATCCTTTTGTTGCTGATTGGATTTTGCAGCCCACATTTTGTTGAACTAGCCAGTAGGTCAAAATGTGGACTCTAATCCCCTTTGGCTGTTCTCCATAAGAGACCCAAAAAGGAACACACTGCAGGAGAATCTTTTTGCCACTGGCTCCTGAGAGGAGGGTAGCCCTGGGAGGTTGGACTCCCCATGACTTTTACAGCCAAGTTCTCTGAGTGATAGGTGAGCCTTTCCAAAACTGCAGTTTGTGAGTCTGCTTTTATTTCTACTAATATTTTTTTAGCTTTCATTTTAAAAGCCCTAATTGGACTTGAAAAAGGGACTGACAATCACTTCCGTGTCTCAAGATGACAGGAAAAGATAATGATGAATGTTGGAGGGGATGTAGGAAAACTGGGACACTAATACGTTGTTGGTGGAATTGTGAACAATCTAGCCATTCTGGAGAGCAATTTGGAGGTATGCTAAAAAATATTATCAAACTGTGCATACTCTTTTATCCAGCAGTGTTTTTACTGGGCTTATATCCCAAAGATCCCAAAGAGATCTTATAGGAGGGAAAGGGACATGTGCAAAAAAGTTTGTGGCAACCCTATTAGTAGTAGCAAGAAACTGGAAACTGAATGAGTGTCCATTAGCTAGAGAATGGCTGAATAAGTTATAGTATATGAATGTTATGGAATATCATTGTTCTATAAGAAATGATCAGGAAGGGGCAGCTAGGTGGCCCAGTGGATAGAGCACCAGCCCTGAAGTCAGGAGGACCTGAGTTCAAATCTGTCTCAGATACTTAACACTTCCCAGCTATGTGACTGGGCAAGTCACTTAACCCCAACTGCCACAGCAAAAAAAGAAAAAAAAAAAAAGAAAAGAAAAGATCAGGAGGACAATGATTTCAGAGATGCCTGGAGAGACTTATATGAACCGATGCTAAATGAATCAGGAGATCACTAAACACGGCAACAACAATATTATACAATGACCAATTTTGATGGACTTGAGATCTTTCTAACAATGAGATGTTTGAGGCCAGATAATAATAAATATATCATTTATTATATTATATTTATTATATATTATAAATATAATATATAATAAATATGATAAAGAGAGCCATCTACATCCAGAGAAAAGACTATGGGAATTGAATGTAGATCACAATATAACATTCTCACACTTTTTGTTGTTGCTTGTTTGTATTTTGTTTTCTTACTCATTTTCTTTTTTTTTTTTATCTTATTTTTCTTGTGCAGCAAGATAATTGTATAAATGTTTACATGTTTAACATGTATTTTAACATGTATAACATATATTGGATTGCTTGCCATCTAGAAAGGAGGGGAACAGTTGGAATACAAGGCTATGCAAGAGTCAATGTTGAAAAATTATTCATGCATATGTTTTGAAAATAAAAAACTTTAATAAAAATAATTGGTATCTCTCTGTGAAAAATTTTTAGTTAGAAAGACTCTAGAGTAGACAGGTGAATTCTAAAGTATGCACTAAAATTTTCTTCTGTGAATTTTTTTGAAGAAAGTAAAAAAACTAAGCAGTAGGTTCATTTTACAATACCTCTTCATTCATTCATTCATTCATTCATTCATTTATTTATCTATCTATCTATCTATCTATCTATTTATTTATTTATTTATTTATTTTAGGGGAGCCTCCTCTGACTGGGATGTAAACCACTCTTTGGTAGAACTTCTTCTTTTTTCTCTTTTTATTTTCTCTTTTCTTTAGAATTTTTGTGCATAAAGTAGAATATGAGTATAAAATTGATTTTAAACTACCAATAATTGATTATCTAACTGTCTTTCATTTTGGAACTGATCTCTAGGTCTTTTTATGTATAAAAGCACTATATTATAGCCTTTAGCCATAAACTGGGGAGCCAGAATTAGGATTTAACCCTCTGGTCAAATGAAAAGGTCCTTGTGGGGAAAATCTCTGTCTCCCCTGGAGCCTCCCACTTAAGAACTGATGTGCTCAGGCACTTTCCCTGAAGCCTTGAGGTGGGCAGACAGCAGTGATCAAGCGCTGCCACCTGAAACACATTGAACTGTCAGGAGAGAATACCTTTTATGGCTACCTATGGGCTTCTTAGGCACTCATAAGTGAGAGCCAAGCATGTGACTAAGTTCTTGAGACAATGACATCTACACAGCCAGATAAACTGAGCCATTGTAGAAAGCAAGAGCCAAAGATCAAGTAGAATCATATGGCTCCTTGATAGAGAACAATTGTAAAGAACTGTCTGGAATCTCCTTTAGACCTAAACCAAACATCAAATCTGGGGAGGGACTTCTTGAAGTATCTCTGAACCCATTGGGGGAAAACTGGCCATAGAAGAATCATTGTTATCACACTCATTAAGCCAGCAAGACTAGATTGAAGGGACAGAGAACAAAGGTAGTTGAACCATGTGACTTTTTAGAGGACAAGGATTACTAACTCGTAGAAAACTAGTTAGCATTAGAAAAGGAGTTTGAGTTTCTAGAGACCATCAAGTTAAGCCCCCAAAGTAGAGATTACTGACTGAGAAAAATTAGAGGATTAAATAAAAAATAAGTCCCTAGATAATTAAGGATTTCTTTAGCTTGGGAACAGACCTGAGAATATCCTGATAGGAAAGAATCTATTTTGAAGGATCCTTTGGACAAATTAGGAACATCTACATTAGAACCTCTCAGAAGCAAATTAGGGACTTAGGAAACTTCTACTGGAAATGCTTAGGAAGAAGATGGGGTTAGGCTTGAACATTCCTACAGGATCCCCTTTGGGTAAATTTCTTGTGTCATAGGATAAACTCACCATCCAGTTGAGGATAATAAAGAAAAAAGCTATTGATCTATGTTAGGCACAGTCTGAGAATGAGAAGGATTTAGGTGACTTATTTTAGTCAATATTTGAAACTTATAATTACTCTACACTTAGAAAGTTAAGTTTTTTTCTTGAACAATTTTGTCCAAAATAAATGAACTACAGGACATATTCACAAGTGAAGATACTCACTTGGGTAAAAGTCTGTTTGTTTCATCTGAGCTTTGAGCTAACCCACAGCCGGCAGATGTTTTCAAGTGTCAGTTTTTTCTATGTCCTGATAATTTAACCTAAGCTTTTTCTTTTGGATTGATAACTAATTGAAAAACCTGGAAGAAATAAAATCTTCAAAAGACTTCAGACAAGACAAATCTCTCTTTTTTTGCTGGTCATATTGAAAGTTGAAAAGATGAAAGACAAATACAAAACTAATTAAATATTAACTTTTTAAGGGGGGAAATTTTCTACTGAAAATTTCTAAATTATGTTTCAGATGTTTCTATGAGCTTTTGGGGTGCAAATAAACTTCATAAGCTTTAAGAACTATTTTATTGATCATTAAATCTGTTCAAGAAAGATTCAGTAAAATTCAGAGAAAGTGTTAAGCACTTAGGAAAGTAGTACAGGAAAATTTAGAGTAAAATTCTTGTAAGTGTAAATAATTCCAAAACTCAGAACTGCAAGATGTAAATTAATTTTTAAAAATGTAGAATAGGAAAATTTTTAGATCATCTTTATTCTCCAAAGGAATAAAACTGCACTGAGACTCTCAGATTAAACTTGAATGCCAAAGTGCTCTGAGAGAGAGAAAGAAAAAAGCTTATTTTGAAATCAGGAAGTGATTGAAAATAAGTAAAATTTAATGTTTTTCTTTGAAAGTTATTATTATAAATTAAGGTGAGAGTTACTGAGGACAAACTTTAGATGAAAGGTTAAGAAAACAGAAGAAATTGACTTCACCTTTGAGTGATTTGAAAGGAAATAGTCTCTACAACCTGTGCCTGTCAAAAAAAATTACAGTTTCCACCAGACATTTTTTTTTTGTAATGAAATTCCTATTAGAGTTAATAGAGCAGATGCTTTAAATCAAGAAATTATTATGCCACAAACCAACAGGTATTTCTAATGCAAGTTATTGTTGACCATTTGACAATGAGACAAATTTTATTATGGATCATAAAGGATAATAATTTGTCTTAGTATCAATGATTTAGTGAAAGATATAACAGTTTTTAAAGACTATACAAATATACAAGTATATATCAGTCAAAGGTACTGTTGTTTAATTTACATTTAATTAAACCAATGTGATGTTCACAATTATACCACAACAGTTGTAGTTTTACCATCATGTTACAACATGAATTAATTTTGTAAAATAATAACAATGAGCCTGAAATTTGACATATAGGCATTCAATAGTCCTTGTGAAAACTGAGATTTTAAATTATTAATACTATTGATTCTACAGCTATCTTTGATTTAGTTGAATTCAAAATCAAGGTAATGTAATAAGGATTTCTGTTCATTTAAAATCACTAAGCAATCAACTCCTCTTTAATGAGAAGTGAACTAAAAACTCCTAATTGCTTAATTAGATATAGCAATTTAATAACCTACAGTATTGGAAAGTAATACATGACTCAAATTTATAAGAATCCAAGCCATTCTCCAGTTGATAAATGGTCAAAGATGAAAAAATTAAATTTTTAGATGATTAAAACTATTTCCAATCATATGAGAAGGTGCTTTAAATTACTATTGATCAGAGAAATTCAAATTAAGACAACTCTGAGATACCACTACATACCTCTCAGATTGGCTAAGATAACAGGAAAAGACAAGGATGAATGTTGGAGGGGATGTGGGAGAACTGGGACACTAATATATTGTTGGTGGAGTTGTAAATGGATCCAGCCATTCTGGAGAGCAATTTGGAACTATGTCCAAAGAGTTATCAACCACCTTTCAACCCAGCAGTGTTTCTATTGGGCCTATTTCTCAAGGAGATCTTAAAGGAAGGAAAGGAACCCACATGAACAAAAATATTTGTGGCAGCCCTTTTCATTGTGACAAGAAACTGGAAACTGAAGGAATGCCCATCAATTGGAGAATAGCTGAATAAGTTATGGTATATGAATGTTATAAGAAATGATGAGGAGGATGATTTTAGAAAAGCTTGGAGAGACTTACATGAACTGATGCTAAGTGAAATGAGCAGAAAATGACCAGAAGCTCATTGTACACAACAGGAGGTCATTATACACGACAACATCAATATTATATGACAATCATTCTGATGAACGTGACTCTTTCCAACAATGAAATGATTGAGTCCAGTTCCAATGATCTTGTAATGAAGAGAGCCATCTACGCCCAGAAAGAGGATTGTGGAAACTGAGTGTGGGTCACAACATAACATTCTCACTCTTTTTGTTGTTGCTCACTTGCATTTTGTTTTCTTACTCATTTACTTTCTTTTTTGATCTGATTTCTCTTGTGCAGCAAGAGAATTGTATAAATCTCTTTATACATATTGAATTTATCATATATTTTAAGATGTTTAATATATATTGAATTGCTTCCCATCTAGGGTAGGGGTGGGGGGAAGGAAGAGAAAAATCTGAAACACACAGCTATGCAAGGATCAATGTTGTCAAATGATCTGTGCATATGTTTTGAAGATAAAAAGCTTTATTAAAAAAAGGAAACTAATACAAACTTTGTAAAAAGAGGAGACGATTAGGAATGAAATCTTTTATAGTCAATGAAAAAGTGTTTACAAGTCACTTTATACATTTAAGTATCAGCACCAAAATAATAGTTGCTTTTTAAATAAAGATTATAAATTGAAAAATCAAAGTTGAGCTCTGACCAATTCTCCTGGTCATTGCCAAGTAAACATCTTTGTAAAATGAGTAAATTAATGCTTTTCCAGCATTAAAAGTGGTTAACTTTGAGAAAGAGATAAATGGTTTCTTTAAAATTATCCTTAAGGAACTAGGAGGGGTAATTGTGCTCAGTGAGTTATATTTAGGTTTATTTATCCCTTATAAAAATTTATGTAACTAATCAATTCTAATTGCCCAGAAAGCCTCAGAGAAATTGGAATGAGCTATGTATTCACAAGCCTTTTAGAACCCCCAAACATGACAATGTTGCAATTAATTGGTTTTATGTAATTAAAAAAAAATTAACCAACAATTTGTACTATATTGTAGTGATTTGAGTAAGGATTTTGATTTCACTACATTAAAAAAAAAAAAAGATTTGAAGAATTTCTGAGAGAAATGTCTCTTGGACAACTACTACATGTAGTCAGTAAAAGGTTACAAAAGAAATTTCATGAGACTTTGAAAGATTAAGTGAAAATTTAATAAATACATATTAACCAACTGAGTGATAGGGAAAATATTCTTTCTTTGGTCTGGTTTAAATAGTTATACTAAACATCTTTATAAGAAAATATCTTTTCTTGCCAATGTGACAACCAAAAAGCCTTAGGATAGAGAGATGTGCCCTTTATCTGTGCTCTTAAGCTACATCGGTTGTGTTAAATTAGGAAAATAAAAAGAAATGATTTGCATTTGGGGGTAAATTTAAAGAAATAAAGAAGCAGTAATGGGGAGCTGGGAGAGTTCCCTGTTATTATTATTATTTTAAACATGAGCTAGCTGAAAATAGTAGACCTGTGGGGAAAATGAGATTTAAATGTTGCCCTCAGTAATTATGAATCAATAATTGTTTTGATTGAAATTTTTATTCTGAAACTATATTATAATTGTAGGATGTTAGAGAATTTAATCTTTTTTATATAAAAGGACAAAATAAACAATAGTACCTCCTAGAGTTATTGGAGGAATAAGATGATTGTAAGTATTTGGCATAATAAGCACAGTACAAATGTTAATGATTGTTATTAGGTTTTGGATTAAATAACATATTAAAGGTGAATAATATGAATTATTTTCAAAGAAGGATAAGAAGATTTTTTACAATCTTCTTATTGTAGAATATACAATAGAGAAAATTTGAGAAGTTTGATGCTGTTTTAAATAAAACAAAACAAAAAATTCATGATATTCTTAGGATTCTTATTTTTCTTTTATTGTGAAATACAGAACAATGTCACATGTGATTAGAAATATGAATTATCTTAATTAAAAAGACAAGCTTTTAATTACATACTGTTATATGAAAAGCCTTCAAATTATTGCAAACTACTGTTAGGTCATTTCCCTATTGAGTTGTTAAAATTAATGTGATAAGTCTTTGAAAAACTGCCTTTTCACAGAGCCTTTTCTGAATGCTCAAAAAACATTTTGGAAATTGATATAAAGCTGCAGAAGACCTATCACTCCCTCAACAAAATCAGTCAGTGCAAAGGATCCCACACAGCCAGGTTTTTCAGATCATGGAGATATCCTTGGATATCATGGGCATTATCACGTTACAGCAGGGCTCCTCAAAATGTTTCCACTCATGACCCCTTTTTGCCTGAGAAATTTTTTACAAGACCCCAGTTATATAAGTATATAAAGCAAGCATACAAATCGAACATTATGAATAATAAATCATAATTCTGTGACCCCCACATTCAGTTACATGACCCCCACGTGGAGTCATGAATCACAGTTTAAGAAGCTAGACTCTGGAACACAACTTTTTTAAAATTTTGAATTGTAAGAAATTATTGATCGCTTTTTGTTTTTAAATCACCTTCATTTTCAAATATATCACTCCCTCACTTACCCAACAAGTCATCCCTTGTTCAGAGAAAAGGGGGAGGATATTAAAAAAAGAAGAAGCGGTTCAGCAAAACTAAAAAATATATCAACCAAGTCAGCAGAATATGGAATGTTCTATAACCATATGCCACCCCTTCGATCCTCCCTTCATCTAAGGCAGAGAGGCACATTTCCTCTGAAGCAACTAGGTGACACAATAAATAAAATGCTGGCCTGAAATCAATTGAGTTATTGGTGTTTTTGTTCAGTCACTTCAGTCAAGTCTGACTGTTCATGACCTCATTTAGGATTTTTTTGGCAAATATAGTGGAGAGGTTTGCCATTTCCTTCTCCAGCTCATTTTACAGATGAAGAAACTGAGGCAAAAAAGGTAAAATAACCTGCCCAGTCTCATATAGCTAGTAAGCACCTGAGACCAGACTGGAACTCAGATGTTCCTGAGTTCAAGCCTCTTGCTTTCTCTACTCTGTCCAGTAGCTGTCCAGAAATCAAATGAACTTGAATTCAAATCTCTCCTCAGTTATGAATTGTGTAACCTTGGGCAAGCCATGTAATCTCTGCCAATCCCATTTTCCCTGTCTTATAAAATTAGGATGGTAATAGCATTTCCCTTCCAGAGTTACTATGAATATCAAATAAGATAATATTTTTAAAGCATTTAGCATGTATAGATGCTTAATAAATATTTCTTGTTTACTGCCACTTCATTTCTTCCTCAGGGATAAGATTGACCATTATAATAAGGTACTTCTCAGGTTCATTTTTTTCTTTATATTTACTTTGTTGTAAAAACTGTATATGATTTTCTTGGTTTTATTTACGGCACACTGAACTTCACAGTACATACAAGTCTCCCCAAGTTTCCCTGGATTCTTTATATTCATAATTTCTTATTACAAAATTATATTACATTTCATATACCATAATTTTTTTTGGACATTCCCTACCAATAAGCATCTAATTTGTTTTGAATTCTTTGCTACTAGAAAAATGCTGCTATAAATATTTTGAAATATATTGGGCTTTCCTTTCTGCCTTTGATGCCTTTAGAGTAATGGGATTAAAGGGCCAAAGGATAGGGACAATTTAGTCACATTCATAGCATAATACCAGATTTCTTTCCAGAATGATTGGACCCATTCATGGTTCTACCAATAATTACATCAGTGTGCCTGCCTATCATTCTGCAGCTTTTCTAACACTGACTATTCCATCTTTTTGTCATCTTTAACAATTTGCTGAGTATGAGATAAAACCTCATATTTGCTTTCATTTATATTTTTCATATTATTAGTGTTTTGTAACATTCTTTCATATGATTAATATGTTACAATTACTCTGATCACTTGTGAATTGAGAGAATGGCTTTTTTATACATTTGCATTGGGTGTGTGTGTGTGTGTATAGGATAACAGATTCCTATGACAGATACCAGATGGAAAGATTGGAAAGATTCGACCCCCTTCCCCCCAGTTAACAGCCTATTTACATGTCCTAGTTTAATCAGTTTTTATCAATGCAGAAACTTTTCAATTTCATATAATACAATTATGTTTTATCTTCTATGATTTCCTCTAGCTCTTATTTGATTAACAATTCTGCTGGAATGTTTTTAAACAAGAGATGTTATAAGAAGAGAGCTGGGACCACATCAACAAGTCTCCTTATTTCTCAGGAGTGTCACAGACATACTTTGGAGAGCATTCTAGAATAAAAAGTGGAAGAAAAAGAGACAGTAGAGATGAGAATAGAGATTAGCAGCCAGAAGAATGCAAAGCTATAATGGCAAATGATTCACAAGGGAAGGAACAAGATAAAAATGAAGAGACAAAGTACTGATAGTAAAGAGAAGCTAGAAGGGGATGTGGGTGAGAAAAAAGAAAAGGAAGAGAAAGCAGCTTCAAAAATGAGCTACTGACATTTTCATTTTTTTTGTTGTTTGCTTGCATTTTATTTGGCTTCTCTTTTTTTCTTGTTCCACATGATAATTATATAAATATATGCATATATTGGATTTAACATATATTTCTACCATATTTAACATATATTGGACTACTTGCCTTCTGGGGGAGGGCGTGGGGGAAGTAGGGAAAAATTGGAACACAGGATTTTATGAGGGCAATGTTGAAGAATTGTCCATGAATATGTTTTGAAAAATAAAAAGTTTTAATAATAATAATAAAAATAAAGTCAATGACATTTAAAAAATGAGCTATTTATCAACCAACAGGTTACTGTGGAACTTAGAAAGGCAGTTAGCTCCCTGTAGGTTATCTGTACACATACTCAAAAAGCCTACTTCCATTAATGACTCAGTAAATCAGGGGAGTTATGATAAAAAGGAACCAAAAGATTGTAGAAGAAAGTAATCAAACAGAATAGCTTTCTGGGAGAGGTTGTAAAGGGCAGGAGCTCTGGAGAAATATACTTAAAGCTCAGTATGACTGATTTAATCCTACAACAAACAAAGTGTTAACTCAGTGGAATTGATAAGACAATGGTTATCTAGTTTACATATACTTAGGACTTAGAATGGTGATGTAATGTTTCTATAGTTGATGTAATTGTAATAGAGTATTTAAACTGAGGACCACAGAGATTCCATCTTTGATCGACCTCCTGGTGACTCTCCTGCCTCCTGCATTCCTTCAAGACCCATTCCAGAAGGCCTCCAGAAAGCTAGCTGGGCCCCAGGGGAAGGAGACAGACTGAAGGAGATAATAAAGACTTTGAACTTTATCCCTGACTATTCTCATGGTGATTATTCTGCTGAGACCAAGGTTGGTCCGAAGGCCCTCCAAGAAGCTAACCAGAACATTACAGAGAGGGGTTCTGGCCAAGAGGGGAATAAATGTAAAAATCCGGGAAAATTGGACACATGAAAGGAAAAGTAAGAGACATGGGAAGCCCAGAAAAATAATTCCCTAGGAAAGGCCTGCCCAGCTCATCTATTATCCCATCCCACAAAGGTATTTCTGAGGTCTTCCAGGTCATGTTTTCTTTCTTTCAAATAGTTTCCTCAGAAGTCATTGTGTGTTCTATTCCCATAGGTATTTAAGCTCAGATGCTCTTTGAGTCCCAGATGATAGTAATTAAATGGACTTTTTTCAACTGAAATTTTAATTTATTAGTGTCAATAACTCACCCCTTCTACCAACACAGAACTATTTTGCAATTCATAGTCTTGGAGAGTTGCTGAAGGGACTGAATGATTTAATAGTTTACCCAGGGCCAATATGACTCTGAAGTGGCATTTAAACCCAGACTAATCTAAAAGAAGCCTGTTTTGTATCCACTAGGTCAAAATGATGATTTACTTCTTATATGTACATATGTTTTATATATATGTAAGTGTGTATACATACATATATATGTATATAATCTCTCTCCCTGTCTCTCTGTGTTTCTCCCATTAAAATGAAAACTCCTTGAAGGCAGGGATTTTTTTTTTTTTTGCCTTTTCTTTGTATTCATAGAACTTAATGAGTTATTTGGCATATAGTGAAATTTACTAACTGCTTGTTGATATGTTTATTGATGCCACAGCCTCAAATAGGTAAGACACAGAGAGGTTGAGAAAAAGCAGCACAATCTAGGAATTCATCAGGAAGCAAAAGAACCAAGGGCAAAGAACCTGGAGGATGATGAAAAGCAGAACTTCAGCTTAGAAATAGAAACTAACTTCTGGTCTTTGTTCCCTGATCAAAAAATAAAAACAAACAAACAAACAAAAAAAAAAAAACAAACAAAGAAAAAGAGATGAAGGGGAAATTGCAGAATATGTTTGAATTCCAAACCTGTCACTTACTATCTATGTGATCTTGAGCAAGTCAATTAACTTCTTTGGTCCAGTTTCCTTATCTATAAAATTAAAGAATTAGATTAGATTAACTCCAGACTCCTCACTACTCCCAAATTTACAATCCTATGACTATAAGGTAAGGAAACAATAACTATGAGTAAATCACAACTTGTCCATTATTGTATTTTATTTAGTTTCTGTTAGGTAAAGATTTTGCCCTACCCATTTTTGCTTTCCCCAATAGTATCTTTAACTAGTATCACTGGGTATCAATAGTATCATTGAGCAGATGCCCCCAACCTTCAATCCCCAGACCTAGCAGAAAACTAAGAGCTGAGGGAAGATATGGGCAGTGGAGGAACAACCTTTGTAGATAGATAGTACCTTCCTTTTTACCCAGATGTCATTGTTCAAAAACAAAGATCTCTTTAGGATATAAGCCGAATAGAAACACTTCTGGATCAAAAGGTATGCAGTTTTCTATCATATTTCTTAAACCACATTTGATATTTTGTGTTTTGAATCAAGCTAAAAAGTAGCAAAAAGGAAAAACAAAAAGCTTTTCTGGTTTCATGTCTTTTTTTAAAAAATTATTTGCACTGAAAAACACATTGTTGCATAAGCAATTGCATTTATCTCCTGTTCTTGAAGATCCTACAGTGATAAGTTCTTTTGAAATAAAAAGCCAAAGCATTAGAATTTCCCATTACTAAATTCATGCTATTGCACTCCAAATGACAATGTGTCTTACATGATCATAAGAACTTAAGAACTTGTTTACTAGACTCTAATTGCATAAATACTAAAACAAAATTTTTGAGTTGGAAATTTTTACTTCCCTGACTCAAAAAAGACTAAATGATAAAACTTAAAAAAAAAAAAAAAAGATTAATAGAAAATGTAGAATATTGATTGCAGGGAAAATGGTTACAATCAGGCCACCAGCAGAACCCCCAAGATTCTTACTATAGAATCCTAACAAAAAGAATCTACCTGTTGGAGGTAACAACAATATCTAGCATTTGTAAAGCATTTTATATATGTTCACTCATTTGATCCTCAAGACAAGCCCAAGGAGAAGGTGCTATTATTATCCCCATTTTGCAGATGAGGAAATTAAGATATTGTGCAATTAAGTGATTTCTCCAAGGTCAAACAGTAAGTGTCTGAGGCTGAATTCAAACTCATGTTTTTAAGCCCATGTTCATTTATGTAGTGTGCTACCTAAAATATTCATGCTTGTCCTTTTGATTTTTCATGTACCCTTACTTTCTTGGGCTTCGTTTTTATTTTAATTTTTAAAATTTTAATGAGGTATTTTGTTTGTTATACAACAATTGTTTCCTGATATACCACCACCACTTCTTCCTCCACCATCAGTTAAAGCAAACCAATACAATTACTATTTTTATATTGTATGTAACAGTCTAAACCTACAGTTTCCTACTCATCTATATACAGAAAGAAAGTAGGTTCATTATTCTTTAGCACTATTCTTTAGTACCAAAACTGTTCATTGTATTTAATAACAATCTATTAGCTGTGCAACCCTAGACAAGTCAAATAACCTCTCTGAGTCTTATTTTCATCATCAATTGACTTTTAATGTTATTTTAATTTAAATATTATAGTCATTCACTAATGCATTATTGGTGATGCAACCATTCTGGAGAGATATTTGGAACTATGCCCAAAGGGATACAAAACTGTTCATATCTTTAAATCAGAAGTGTCACTACTGAGTCTGTTTCCCAGATATCATAAAAGAGGGGAAAGGACCTACAAGTGCAAAAAATGTTTGTAACAGCTCTTTTTGTAGTGCAAGGAATGGAAAATTGAGTGGATGTCCATCAATTGGGGAGTGGCTGAATAAGTTATGGTATATAAAGTAGTGGAATATTATTGTTCTATAGGAAATGATGAGCAGGCTGATTTCAGAAAAATCTGGAAAGATTTACATGAATTGATACTGAATGAAGTGAGCAAAATCATATATTCTTCTGTTTTTTCATTTTTTTTTATTTTTGTTTGACTGATTCTTGAAGTCTTAATGAGTCATTCACTTCCATTTGTTCAATTCTAATTTTTAGTATATTTTCTTCCATTACCTTTTTTAGCTCCTTTTGTAATTGGCCAACTGAATTTTTTTGTTCATTGCATTCTTTTTCCATTTCACAAATTTTGTTTTTTAGTGAATTGGTATCTTCCCTATTTTTCTTTTAATTCTCTTTTTAAGATCCTTTATGCAGTCTTCTTAGAAAGTCTTGTGAAATAGGGATCAACCCATGTCTCCCTTTGGGGCTTCATGTAGAGTTGCTTTGCCTTTAGGAATTTCAAGATTTGAGATCTGTTCTCTCTTTCCACAAAAGCTGTCTATGGTGAGAGTTCTTTTTATTTTATTTTATTTTATTATTTTTTTATTTTTTATTTTTTTTTTTTTTTTTTTTAAGGCTTGAGGTCTGTTCAAAGCAAAGGAGTGACAGCCACTTTAATTTGCCCTGGGACAGTTCTGCTGATTGATTTCCAGGGCTGGGTAATGGTTGCTAGGTCTAGCATTCTTGTGGGATTCAGTGGTTTACAATTTGCTTTTTGTAGCAAATCTGCCAAACTACCTGTTTGCAACCAGGACAGAGTAGCTTAAGAGTCTCACAGAAGATTCCTAGGTGTGTGAAAACTGCAAAGCTCTGACTCCCCACTTCAGCTCCTTGCCCCGGTCTCCCTGTTCTGCAGTCTGGGCTTGGCAGACTGTCCTTCTGCCCATTTGAAATAGACCTGTTCTGAAGTTCTTCTAAGGTATCTTAGAACTCAACATAACTCAACACGACTACAAATATTTGTGGGTTCTGTCACTCCAAAACCAGTTTAGAGACTTAATCTACTGTTGGTTTTAGAGAAGGTCAGAGGAGGTCACAGAAAGTCATGTCTGCTCTCAACCATCTTGGCTAGAATTTATGAAATGAACAAAACCAGAACGCTGTACACAGTAATAGCAAGATTATGTGATCAACTATAACAGATTTAGCTCTTCTCAGCAATATGGTGATCCAAGAAAATTCCAATATTATTAGGATAGAAAATGCCATCTGTATCCCAAAAGAGAACTATAGTGACTGAATGTGAATTGAAGCATAGTATTTGCACTTAAAAAGTTTTTCATGTTTTTTTTCTTTTTCTCTTATCTTTCTTGTACAATATGATAAATATGGAAATATGCTTAAAAGTATTGTATATGTATAACCCATATCAGATTGCTTGCTATCTTAGAGAGGGGGAAGAAAAACGTAGAAGGGAGAAAACATTTGGAACACAACATCCTATAAAATTTTAAAAAATTAAATACTGTTGAGGAAAAATTATTATGGTCATGGTGTATATTTTTTCTCCTGTTTTCCTTGACTCTGCATCATTTCATCAAAATCTTCATATGTTTGTTTAGATTTCTCATAATATAATTATATTCTATTACATTTCTATAACATACTTTGTTTAGCTGTCCTCTAATTAGAGGATACTCCATTTGTTTCCAGGTTTTTGCTATCACAAAAAGTACTGCTTGATCAAAACCATTTGGTAAGAAATAGACTAGTTGGTCAGTGGAATAGTTTAGGTTCACAGGACAAAATAGGCAATAACTATAGCAATCTAGTGTTTGACAAACCCAAAGACCCCAGCTTTTGGGATAAGAATTCACTATTTGACAAAAACTGTTGGGAAAATTGGAAACTAGTGTAGCAGAAACTAGGCATTGACCCACACCGAACACTGCATATCAAGATAAATGATCTAGACAAAGAATGGTATTATAAATAAATTAGAAGAATATAGGATAGTTTACCTCTCAGACCTGTGGAGGAGGAAGGAATTTATGACCAAAGAAGAACTAGAGATCATTACTGATCACAAAATAGATAATTTTGATTATATTATGTTAAAAAGGTTTTGTACAAACAAAACTAATGCAGACAAGATTAGAGGGAAAGCAACAAACTGGGAAAACATTTTTACATTCAAAGGTTCTGATAAAGGCCCCATTTCCAAAATATATAGAGAATTGACTCAAATTTATAAGAAATCAAGCCATTCTCCCATTGATAAATGGTCAAAGGATATGAACAGACAATTTTCATATGAAGAACTTGAAACTATTTCTAGTCATATGAAAAGGTATTCCAAATCATTATTGATCAGAGAAATGCAAATTAAGACAACTCTGAGATACCACTACATACCTGTCAGATTGGCTAAGATGACAGAAAAAGATGATGACAAATATTGGAGGGGATGTGGGAAAACTGGGACACTGATACATTGTTGGTGAAATTGTGAATACATCCAGCCATTCTGGAGAGCAATTTGGAACTATGCTCAAAAAGTTATCAAAAGGTTCATACCCTTTGACCCAGCAGTGTTTCTACTGGGCTTATATCCCAAAGATATCTTAAAGGAAGGAAAGTGACCCACATGTGCAAAAATGTTTGTGGCAGTGCTTTCTGTAGTGATTAGAAACTGGAAACTGAGTGGTTGCCCATCAATTGGAGAATGGCTGAATATGTTATGGTATATGAATGTTATGGAATATTATTGTTCCATAAGAAATAACCAACAGGATGATTTCAGATAGGCCTGGAGAGACTTATATAAATTGATGCTGAGTAAAATGAGCAGAACCAGGAGATCATTATGCACAGCAACAAGAAGACTATACGATGATCAAGTCTGATGGAAGTGGCTCTCTTCAGCAATGAGATGATTCAAACCAGTTCCAATTGTTCAGTAATGAAGAGAGTCATCTATATCCAGAGAGCAAACTATGGGAAGTGAATGTGGACCACAACATAGCATTTTCATTCTTTCTATTATTGTTTGCTTGTATTTTTGTTTTCCTTCTCAGGTTTCTTTCTTTCTTTTTAGACCTGATTTTTCGTGTGCAGCAAGATTACTGTATAAATAAATAAATAAATCTATCTATCTATCTATACACACACACACACACACACACACACACACACACACTGAATTTAACATATACTTTAACATATTTAACATGTAGTGTACTATCTACCAGCTAGGGGAGAGAGTGAAGGGAAGGAAGGGAAAATTTGGAACAGATTTTGCAAGGGTCAATGTTGAAAAATTGCCCATGCATATGTTTTGTAAATAAAAAGCTATGATAATAATAATAATAATAATAAAGTACTGCTCTATTTTAGTATATATGAGATCTTTTTGGCTTTAAATTCTTGAGGTGAAGGATATATCCATTAGGGCTAGAGTTGATCAAATGATAGGTCTAGTTTCATGTTTTATTTATCTCAGACTTTACGTTTATGTTAAAAAAAAAAAAAAAAAAAAGCTTGTATAGCTCAAGTTTTGGGTAGGTGATGATGACCTAGCCTAGAGTTAAAAGGTCTGAAGCACTTTTGCAGAAAATCTTAAAAACATTAAGTCCAAATGTTTTATGTATTTTATGGGACCTAAATGACTGAACTTGAAAATACTGGTGTTGGACTCTTTCTTCATCAATGAACTTTTAAGATGATCTTTGATATGGTCACAATGTGTTCCCAGCATAATAGTCCAATATGAAAAGACCACTGAATGAGGAGTAGCAAGATCTGTGCTTAAGATCTGAAAATTCCAACCCTACTACTTATTAGTTCTGCAACCCTGGATATATCAAATAACTGAACCTAAGTTTCTTCATCCACAAAAAGGGGTGATAAGAATTGCTATGCTTGTCTAAGGTTCAACGGAACTTTTACTTAGGATTCGCTTTTTTAAAAATTATATATATTTTTAAATTTTATAATAACTTTATATTGACAGAATCCATGCCAGGGTAATTTTTTTTTACAACATTATCCCTTGCACTCGCTTCTGTTCCGATTTTTCCCCTCCCTCCTTCCACCCCCTCCCCTAGATGGCAAGCAGTCCTATATATGTTAGATATGTTGCAGTATATCCTAGATACAATATATGTTTGCAGAACCGAACAGTTCTCTTGTTGCACAGGGAAAATTGGATTCAGAAGGTAAAAATAACCCGGGAAGAAAAACAAAAATGCAAATAGTTCACATTCATTTCCCAGTGTTCTTTCTTTGGATGTAGCTGCTTCTGTCCATCGTTTATCAGTTGAAACTGAGTTAGGTCTCTTTGTCAAAGAAATCCACTTCCATCAGAATACATCCTCATACAGTATCGTTGTTGAAGTATATAATGATCTCCTGGTTCTGCTCATTTCACTTAGCATCAGTTCATGTAAGTCTCTCCAAGCCTCTCTGTATCCATCCTGCTGGTCATTTCTTACAGAACAATAATATTCCATAACATTCATATACCACAATTTACCCAGCCATTCTCCAATTGATGGGCATCCATTCAATTTCCAGTTTCTAGCCACTACAAACAGGGCTGCCACAAACATTTTGGCACATACAGGTCCCTTTCCCTTCTTCAGTATTTCTTTGGGATATAAGCCCAATAGAAACACTGCTGGATCAAAGGGTATGCATAGTTTGATAACTTTTTGGGCATAATTCCAGATCGCTCTCCAGAATGGTTGGATTTGTTCACAACTCCACCAAGAATGCATCAGTGTCCCAGTTTTCCCGCATCCCCTCCAACATTCATCATTATTTTTTCCTATCATCTTAGCCAATCTGATAGGTGTGTAGTGGTATTTCAGAGTTGTCTTAATTTGTATTTCTCTGATCAATAATGATTTGGAACACTCTTTCATATGAGTGGTAATAGTTTCAATTTCATCATCTGAAAATTATCTGTTCATATCCTTTGACCATTTATCAATTGGAGAATGGCTTGATTTCTTATAAATTAGAGTCAGTTCTCTATATATTTTGGAAATGAGGCCTTTATCAGAACCTTTAACTGTGAAGATGTTTTCCCAGTTTGTTGCTTCCCTTCTAATCTTGTTTGCATTAGTTTTGTTTGTACAAAGGCTTTTTAATTTGATATAATCAAGATTTTCTACTTTGTGATCAGTAATGGTCTCTAGTTCATCTTTGGTCACAAATTTATTTCTCCTCCACAAGTCTGAGAGATAAACTATAGGATTCGGTTTTGAGCCAAAGAAAGAGACCACATTTGCTTTTTAAGTTGACCAAAGTTTTAAGCTTACCAAGAACATATGCACATGATACACTGTTACCACTAATCCCAGACTCAAGTACATAATGAGTTGTATTATAACATAAGGCATTTAGTTGCCCCAGGGAATAGAGTGCTGGGCCTGGTATGAAGACCTTAGTTCAAATGTGGCCTCAGACACTTCCTAGATGTGTGACCCTAGGCAAGTCACTTAACCCTATTTGCCTCAGTTTCTTCAACTGTAAAATGAGCTGAAGAAGGAAAGAACAAACCACTTCTGTGACTTTGCCAAGAAAATCCCAGATGGAGTCATGAAGTCAGACATGATTGAAGAACTAACCAACTACAACTAATAAAATTATAATATAATGTCTGTTTTTGATAGAAGCTAGTAGTCTTTCATAAAATGGCAGCAGATATAACACTCAGTGTTTTAATTCAGTATGGCATCTACTACCACTGGCAATTTCTCTCTGGCCTTGATACTCAGCTAGGGAAACCACTGCCTAAGATTAGCTGGTACAAGTGTCTAGATTAATGTGCAGCTTTTTATATAGTTTTTAGTAGTATGAAGTATCAAAAATTATGATCCTGAACTAATCAGCCATTAAGTGTTACGAAGTAAAGAAAAGCTTTACAGATTGTCCTAAACATAGGCAAGCATTATAAAATTCTGCACTTACACATCAATTAGGGCTGTAGAATTATAGCTCATTTCACTAAAAACAGGATAAACACCATCTGGTTTAGGGTAGGGAGTTTTATCTAGATCAAATGGGTGGTGCAAGCACAAAGCACAATTCTATGAAATAGTAGGGTGAGTGCAATGTGTGGAGAATACGCTGAGTCATGAAGCAAAAATGACTAGTCCAAAAACATATTTCATTAAGCACATCAGCCTGTAATGATGACCAGTTCTTCTGGTCGACTTCATTTATGTTATTTACTTCTCAGAGTTGTGATGAAAATCAAATGAGATAACACATGTCTATTGTAACCATTCGATTCAGCAGATATTTAAGATCCTATTATGTACCAGACTTTTCCACGGAAAACTTGCCTGGCATCCTTCTATAGGGTTGCTCCTTCCTTCCTTCCTTCCTTTCTTTCTTTCTTTCTTTTCTTTCTTTTTTTTTTTTACTTTGTTTATAATAAGAATATCATCATTAGGACAATTTGTTTCTTCCAATATTATTCAAAGACTAATATTAGCCAATTATTACTTGGCCTTTGGACAAGAATTTCACATTTGGAGTACCAGTAGCTAAATTAAAATTTATAGGCACTTTAAAAATTGCTATCATTTTTAGTACCCTCTGTCCCCTTTCTACTATTCTGTCATCACTATAGCATATGCAGAAGGAGACCTCGTGGCCCAAGGGCCATATTTTCTTTGTTTCATGGCTTTTCATGGAAATAGTAGAATTGGTTTTTATTAAATGCCCAAAGGCAACAAGAAACATAATTTCATGGGTCATTTGGCCATCTCATATTACAGTGCTCATGATAAGCATTTGCAAAAAGACCACCACAAGAATAATTATGTCATATGTTCCAACATTTGTTTCAGAGCATGAAGATCCAGAGAAATTGTAAGAAAAACTCAAGACTTTCCATTTAAATCAACATAAATTCAATATGTGATAACTTCAATGTGAGGACAGAAATAGTTGAGGATGTCAAGAAATATGTAAGAAAATATGAATCAGAAATAATGAGAACGCCAAAGACATGTAGGCTACATAGAAGCTTCATGCCTATACAAAATGAGTATTTTCTTCAGGAAAAGAATCAGATAAGGAAATAATGTTGAAGAATTGCTCATATTTAACCTATGTCAGATTGCTTGCTGTCTTAGGGAGGAAGGAGAAAAGAAAGGGAGAGAAATTTGGAATACAAGGTTTTGCAAAGGTAAATATTGAAAATTATCTGTGCATGTATTTGGAAAAATAAAATACTATTAAAATTTCTAGTAAGAAAAAGAATCAGAGAGCTGGACATAGTAAGCACAAAAAAAAAAAAAAAAAAAAATCCCTGAAATAAAATTAGGTCTTAGTAAATAGGAAATGATTTATAACTGAGTCCTTCCTGAATTAGATATCTATATATGCTCAGCCCATAAACTTGCTAGAAAGAAGACTGAAATTAGTACAAAGTTAGAATATATATCTGAAAATTATGGTGTTGTATATCTAAACCATGAAGCACAATTCCTTTTCTACCATATTGTAGTCAGGTTTCCGATCTGAATAACTGTTGCTTTTCTTCCTGCTTAAGATTGCTACATTTTGTCATACAAACGAAATAAAGAAAGGGGGTGAAAAATTATAAGCACTATGACCTCAAAAAACAGTTAAAAAAATAGAAAGGGAAAAGTAGGCAATGAAAAGAAGGCAACTAGGTGACAGTGCACTTGGAGTCAGAAAATCCTTTCTTTATTCAAATTCTCCGACATTTTAAAGGCACATGAGTGGTTGGGCAAATCACTTAATCTTTCTATCTCAGTTTCCTCAACTATGAAATGTAGATAATAATACCATTCAACCTCACAGGGTAGTTGTGAGGATCAAGTGCTTTGCAAACCTTAAAATGCCATATAAATACTGTTACCATTTAAAATGTTTGTATGAGATTCAAATAAGCCAAATCACCTCAAAAATTTAATTCTAAATGAAAGCCGAAGATGAATTCAAACTGGAAGAGAGGCAATGTGATATAATGGAGAGTATGTTAGAACTGGAACCAGGAAAACTTGGTTTTAAACCCTGCCTTTAGTAGTTACTAGCTATGTGACTGTGAACTGTCCATTTAACTTCCTAAGCCTCAGTATCCTCATTTGTACAATGGAGACAGTAATGCATGTAGTATCTACCTCACAGAGTTATTGTAAAGCTAAAATGAAATAATCCATAAACATGGTTAAAGCTCCCATATGGAATTAATGAAAAAAAATCAAATGAAGGTGGCTTAGCTGTACCAGATCTAAAATTGTATTATAGAGCAGCAGTTACCAAAACCATGTGGTATTGGCTAAGGAATAGATTAGTTGATCAGTGGAATAGGTTAGGTTCAAAGAACAAAACAGTCAATAACTATAGCAATCTAGTGTTTGACAAATCCAGAGACCCCAGCTTTTGGGATAAGAACTTACTGTTTGACAAAAATTGCTGCAAAAATTGGAAATTAGTAGGGAAGAAACTAGGCATCGACCCACACTTAACATTGTACACCAAGATAAGGTCAAAATGGGTTAATGACCTAAACATAAAGAATGAGATTATAAATAAATTAGAGGAACACAGGATAGTTTACCTCTCAGACCTGTGGAAGAGGAAGGAATTTATGACCAAAGAAGAACTAGAGATCATTACTGATCACAAAATAGAAAATTTTGATTATATCAAACTGAAAAGTTTTTGTACAAACAAAACTGATGCAGACAAGATTAGAAGGGAAGCAATAAACTGGGAAAATGTTTTTACAATCAAAGGTTCTGATAAAAAACTCATTTCTAAAATATATAGAGAATTGATCCTAATTTATAAGAAATCAAACCATTCTCCAATTGATAAATGGTCAAAGGATATGAACAGACAATTCTCAGATGAAGAAATTGAAACTATTTCTAGCCATATGAAAAGATGTTCCAAGTCATTATTAATCAGAGAAATGCAAATTAAGACAATTCTGAGATACCACTACACACCTGTCAGACTGCCTAAATGACAGGGAAAGATAATGCGGAATGTTGGAGGGGATGTGGGAAAACTGTGGTACTGATACATTGTTGGTGGAATTGTGAACAAATCCAACCATTCTGGAGAGCAGTTTGGAACTATGCTCAAAAAGTTATCAAACTGTGCATACCCTTTGATTCAGCAGTATTACTACTGGGCTTATATCCCAAAGAGATCATAAAGAAGAGAAAGGGATCTGTATGTGCACAAATGTTTGTGGCAGCCCTCTTTGTAGTGGCTAGAAGCTGGAAACTGAGTAGATGCCCATCAATTGGAGAATGGCTGAGTAAATTGTGGTATATGAATATTATGGAATATTATTATTCGGTAAGAAATGACCAACAGGATGATTTCAGAAAGGAGAGACTTACACGAACTGATGCTGAGTGAAATGAGCAGGACCAGGAGATCATTATATACTTCAACAACAATACTATATGATGACCAATTCTGATGGACCTGGCCATCTTTAGCAATGAGATGAACCAAATCAGTTCCAATGGAGGAGTAATGAACTGAACCAGCTATGCCCAGTGAAAGAACTCTGGGAGATGACTAAGAATCATTACATTGAATTCCCAATCCCTATATTTTTGCCTGCCTGCATTTTGGATTTCCTTCACAGGCTAATTGTACAATATTTCAGAGTTCGATTCTTTTTGTACAGCAAAATAATGGTTTGGTCAGGTATACTTATTGTGTATCTAATTTATACTTTAATATATTTAACATCTACTGGTCATCCTGCCATCTAGGAGAGAGGGTGGGGGGAAGGAGGGGAAAAATCGGAACAAAAGGTTTGGCAATTGTCAATGCTGTAAAATTATCCATACATATAACTGTAAATAAAAAGCTATTTAAAAAATAAAAAATAATAAAGTTCCCATATGTTCCTATTATTAGGATAATAAGAATGATGTTCTTATTATTTCTATGATGCAAATGTAACTTATTTGCCAGAATTACCATGAAAAGCTATTCTCATCATAGATACCAGGTAATGAATTTCTCATCAATGGAAACAAAAAGTGAACAATCATTTATTAGAGATATTGCAGAGAAGATTTCTGTTCAAGTACTGACCGGACAGGATGACTATGAGTTCCTTCTAATCTGTGATTCTATTATGGTAATACCACTAAATTTTGTTTCTCTAATAGTGCCCCTTGTGCTGTGTGAAGAAGTGGAAATAGCACTAAAGTGGAGGAGTGTAGCTGAACAAATCAATACCATAGATGTTGGTGCTTGAGGTGACATAATCTTGAAAGTAATGAGGAATCAGATTTCTAGATATCATAGATATGAGAGGATGTCAAGAGTAACAAATACAGAGAAGATTGTACCTTGAAAAAAATATGACTTTGAGAACATCAGCAACTATCAATACAGTAGACTTCCTCATTTCTCAAAAATCTTTATGATGTACAGTATAACCATTGTATTTTTCTACAAAAAAAGAAATGAAATAAGAACAACTTTGCTTTTCCCCTTTTGTAAAAGACTCTGTCTTAATCTCACCATATTTTGAGTGGACACCTGATTACCTTGGCCCACTGCATTTAGAACTCCTGAGGTCCAAGGATTTTTCATCCTAAAATTTTGGCAAGCAGGGATTTGGGGCACTACTCATCACAAGCAGTTCCTAGATGATCATCTAAAGCAGACTATCTCTTTACAATCATTTAACAATTCGACTTTTAAAGCCTTGAATTTTGAGTCCTTGAGAACATTTTCCCTGAGTCATTCTCCCTGATTTAGGGGATTTATACAATAAAGGTAAAAAGACCTTGGCATATATTGTTACATACTTTTATATTATCACTGAAGTATTTTATTTATTTTTTTATGTTCTATTTATTTCCAGTCTTTTTGGGTGCATCTCAGTGAAATTTCAATGGCCTTTTGGCTTCTCAATGGCCTTTTGGCTGAATATAGTGCCTGAATCTTCAGTAAACACATTACAGAAACCTCTTTTTTGGGTCATAATCATGGTGTCATGAAGCCAAAGCACTGAGAGTTAGGCTGCATATCAACTTTCCTTATGCACTGCAATAAGACCCTTGATTTTTCACTCATTTGTTAGTCTCCCTTTTAAAAGATACTTTGAGGATGAAACTTTGAGAATTGATCAATCCTTCAATGCCTGGCACATAGAGGATACTTACCTAAATGGGAGTAATTTTGGAATCAGATCTCTGTATAAATCCTATATATTAAGATATAGACACCATGCACAAAGAAAATAAATGCAGCCAAAATTAGAAGGAAAATCAGAAATTGGACAAAAAGTTACCATAAATTTCTCTAATAAGGACATTATTTCTCAAATATATAGGGAACTAAGCCATACTTATTTTTTTAAAAAGCCATTCCCCAATTAATAAATGGTCAAAAGATATAAACAAGCAGTTTTCAGAACAAATAAAAAATTTCACTATTTACATAAAAATGCTCTAAATCATTATTGATTAGAGAAATTTAAATTAAACAATTCTGAGATACCATCTCACACCTCTTAGATTGGCTAACATGGCAGAAAAGCAAAATGATAAATGTGGTGGTGTGGAAAAATATGGGCATTTTTTGTGAATTGGTTGATCCTTTCTGGAGAACAATTTGGAACTATGCCCCAAAAGCTATAAAACTGTGTGTACCCTTTGGCCTAGCAATACTACTACTTGTTCTATATTTCAAAGAAATCAAAGAAAAGGGAAAAGGACTTATTTGTAGAAAATTATATCAACTCTTTTTGTAGTAGCAAAGAGTTGGAAATTGAGATGATATTCATCAATTAGGGAATGTCTGAACAATTTCCTTCCTTCTTTTTTTCCTTCCTTCCTTCTTCCTTCTTTCCTTTCTTCCTTCCCTCTTTTTTAAAGATGTAATTGGAAAATACTTAACAAAATACATAGAAAGATAAATTTAAAGGATATAGATTTTATTTTTCATGATGTTATTCCATATTTACCATCTCCTAAATCTCCTAACTCTTTTCTTGGACAAAGTATTCATGATACATTTACACACTTAGAGCTGGAAGGGACTCCAGAATCACTTAGTCAATCAATGAACAAGCATTTGCTAAGAGTCTACTGAGAAGAGTAAAACCGACCTTATATCATTTTCTTATTGATCCTATTTACATTTAATTGATTTTGCTCCTATAAATGCCTGTCATGGCTTTCTGCCTCTGAACTTAATTCAGAATTCAGCTGCCCTATAATGGATTAAATTTAGAAATCTGGTTCTTTTGCCAAACTGTTCAATTCTTGCCCCAAGGAATTCTGTTATCCTTGGCAAATGAAGTTTGCCAAAAGGGAGTTAGGCCCATATTAACAAACTATTCTTCAAAGATGTCTGGTTTGCTCTCCAAGGAAGTCTGGGCTACTATCCTGCAGGTAGATTTACACAATGAATACTTCTTAGTCACAGGAAGAAAGGAGGGAGATTGTTGATAGTCCTCGTTCCCATATTCCAACCAATCACATGAACTAATTATGTTGTCCTCAGTCTCACGATGTCATCTATTCTGTTCTATTCTTTGTTCTGTACTCCTCAAAACCTATAAAGGGGAGCTGTCCTTTAGCTCAGAATCTTTAGCATAAATGGAGGTAAACCACTGACCCATTTTATTCTCAGGATTTACAACCTGTGAATAAAATTGGTATCTTGCTTGGAAAAATGTATCTCAGTTTACGTTTTTTAAAAAAAATTCATTCACAATACTACTCTGTTCCAGAAACTATGCTAGATACTATAGATACACATATGAAAATGAAATAGTCCCTGCTCTTGAATTTATATTCTTTTGAATAAGAGAATAAATCTACATACAAATATAATGAAAATTTATTTGGGGGAAGGGAGAATAGGGAAAAAGGAATTAATACTAGTTCAAGTTCCTCTCTTTACAGATAAGGAAACAGATGATAAATGACTTTATTCAAGATCACAATGGTAGTAAGAGGTAGAGCCAAAATTCAAACTTGGGCTTCTGGTTCCAAGCCCAGGAAGTCTATAAGCATGAATGCCATCTCTGAACATTTTGTATGGGATATAAAAAGACCCCTATCCAAAAATGACTACTCAGAGATCACTCACAGAAAGCAGAATTATTTATTAGATTCTCAAGAAGCAGACCATCTGTTCTGTGAGCTGAAGCTCACAGCAGGAAGGCCACTCCCTTGAGAGTGGTCACAGTTTTTCTACATTTCAGACAAAGAACCTCCCAAATCCCACCCTCTATATGTTGGCATTGGTCACATAAATCTGTATTCCCCTATTTGGTCAGTGGAATGTAGTAGACAAGGTGATGTACAGCTTCTTTAGCCACCTAATTCCTTCTTTGGACAATGGAATGTAGTCCAAGCCTTATCTAAAATCCTGTGACTCTGGATAAGCCAAAACTGAGGCCTTAAGACTTTGACTAATTTAACATTACAGATCAATATGTGCTTGATCTGTAAGTTCTTCACCTTTTCTACACAATTTGAAAACTTGAGTCATGTTTCCAACATCTTTTTGCTATATTCTTTTATTCCTATCTTTGCAATTCAACCACTATTAGAGAAATAATAATAACTAATATTATTTAGCATTTATATCATTTCCTACTATATAGCATACACTATGGTAAATGTTTTTATAAACTAATTCATTTTATCAGCACTACAATCCTAAGAGCTAAGTGCTATTATTAACATCATTTTACATTTGGGAAAACTGAGGCAGACAGACTTGCTCAGGGTCATATAGTTATTAAGTGTCTTGAAGCTGAATTTAAACCTAGGACTTCCTGCCCAGGCCCAGAGCTCAATCCACTGTGCCACCTAAAGTATATGTTAATTTAATTTGGAGGAATTTATCAAATTCTTGGGTGGAACTTGTATTAAAAAAACAATTTATGGTTAAAAGTCCTAAAACATGAATTCTTTTACATGCATATACTAAGGCATATACAGTCAACAAATGTTTAATCTATTAAATAATTCAAAACCCAAAAGAACCTCATATGATTTTTTTGTTGTTGCATTACACACACACACACACACACACACACACACACACACACACACACCTACCTTGTACAAACAACATATATAGCAAGGAAAACAGTTATGATTCTATACTTGTCTGTCACTACAACATTTTTCTTTTCAAACTCCTTTTGGACTGCTTTGTGGGATCCCAAGTCCCACAGAACACAATTTAATAAATATGGCATTATAGCATATTGCCTCCTAATCTTAGCACTGATCCTTAAGAAATTTTACTTTTCTCCCCAGATACACATCTGATTATTCTTACCCTTTGTTTTTTGCCTATATGCCAATTCTATATCCATGATAAAACATTTTCCTAATCCAATTGGTGACTCAATTTTTTTTTTGAGTGTTAGAATATTTTATTAAAAAAAGAAACCTTTCAATATCAACTAGAATCATAAGGTATAACCACTTTTTAAAATCATAGTACAGATCTGAAAACTAAATATTTCTAGAATTTTTTTTCCATAAAAATTTCTTTTTTTTTTAAATTTTAAATTTTATTTTATTTAATAATAACTTTGTATTGACAGAATCCATGCCAGGATAATTTTTTTTACAACGTTATCCCTTGCACTCGCTTATGTTTCGTTTTTTCCCCTCCCTCCCTCCACCCCCCCCCAAGATGGCAAGCAGTCCTATATATGTTAAATATGTTGCAGTATATCCTAGATACAATACATATTTGCAGAACCGAACAGTTCTCCCGCTGCACAGGGAGAATTGGATTCAGAAGGTAAAAATAACTCAGGAAGAAAATCAAAAATGCAAATAGTTCATATTCATTTCCCAGTGTTTCTTCTTTGGGTGTAGCTGTTTCTGTCCATCATTTATCCATTGAAACTCAGTTAGGTCTCTTTGTCATAGAAATCCACTTTCATCAGAATACATCCTCATACAATATCGTTGTCGAAGTGTATAATGATCTCCTGGTTCTGCTCATCTCACTTAGCATCAGTCCATGTAGGGGTGACTCAATTTTTTAAAACAGCCTTTGGTGTAGAACAGCATCATAGGCTTTTCGAAAATATAAAAAATGTATCTATTATTGGTAACTCTTTATCTACATATTTTTTTCCCAGAAAACTTAAACATTCATGTTTTCACCTAATAAAAAACATAGTCTTTTCTCCAATTGTTCTTGTTGTAAAAAACATAGTCTTTTCTCCAATTGTTTTTGTTGATTTTAAGTATTAAATAAGTCTATGTTTTATTCTCATCTTGTTTTCTTTTCCCTCTTTCGTTCCTCTATGCTATTTTTCTTCTTCCTTTTCTCTCATTTTCTTTATTATTTTAATGAAGAAAAAGAACTTTTAGAAACCTCACCACTTTCATTAAAAATCACATAGCAACTACTTCTTTTTCCCCATGACTTTACCAGCTCTTTATATAAGTTATGAAAAACTTAAGCATCTAAGAGTGTGGCACAGTTAGGTAGACTAAAAAATACTGTTTGGATCAGGGAAAGTAGATGATATTCTGAAGGGTCAGCTCAAAATTTAGCAATTCTATGGTTAATCTGAACTTGGATTCATATAAATTGTAAAGATAGAATAAGCCATAGGTCATTAGGTAGGGTATTAGGATCAGATATCAAGGGTCAGGTCAACAAAATCTAAAACAAGTTAATTTGCCAATAAGAAAGGAAACAAGTATTTAGGTATTAAGTACCTATTGCATGCCAGGTACTAAGCTTAATGCTTAAAAAATATTGGCTCATTTAAACCTTATAACAATCCTGAGAAGTAGGTGCTGTTGTTAGTTGAGATAATTGAGGCAGATAAGTTATCTGCCCCAAGTCACAAAGCTAGTATTTGAGGCATTGGGCCATCTAATTATCTCTAATCTGTGCTTGGAAGTAGAATAAAGCCAAACAGGGAAACTGATCAAATAGTTATCAGAAAACCAGGTAAGTTGTCATAGCTGAGAACAAAAACACAAATCTGGAATGAGTGATATTAAGAATACAGTCAAAGGAATTTGCACAAAGGTACAGAGTCAAAATAGTAAGAAAGGATCTTGACATCCAGAAATTGTTCCCCATGTTCTTCCACAGTCAGAACTTACCTTAGATCATCAGATCAGATTAGTTAAATGAGAAATCAGTTCCTGACTACTACAGAGTAAAAAGCATGGAAATAATTGCATAGTATTATCTCCATCCCAATCTAAGATAAAATCTAAATGTAAATTGTGTGACAGCCTACATAAATATGAAACTTCCAAGTCCTTAACTCTGGAAAGATCGAAGTTTATACCCTTTCGGGTCAGAGCAATACCAGACATTATAGACTATTATTAAATAAATTGAATAAAAATATTTTAAGAACATTTATTGCATCTTTCATGCATTTCATCTTTCAAAACACACAGGAAGCTCCCTGATAGGATTATTTTCTCATTCTTCTATGTTGCAGAATATAAGGTCATTTTGATTTCCTCTTCATTCAGAAAGGTTAATTTTCTTTAGCAGGGAGTGGAAATATCTCCATTTCTGGATAGATGTTATCCAAATACCACTGGAATGATTTGCAACCCAGTGTTTTTCTCAATTCAACACGTTCACTGATGTTTCCATACTCTTTCCTCCTCAGATCAGGTCTTTCTAAAAAAAATTGTTCCTAAATAAGAAAGGAGAGAGGGAAAATCCAGAGGGTTAGGATTAGGATGATGGTTAGGGTCAGAACCAGAATTGGGGTTAGAATATAATTCTGAGGATGTAGGAAAGCTGGAAGGAGTCTATAAGAGGTTGATTAGGATGTTGAGGAGACAAGAGACCATGTCATACAAGATTCATTCAATTGAAAGAACCGAGGAAGTTTAACATAGAGAAAAGAAAAGTTAGAGAAGACATAAAAACTATCTCCAAGGATCTGAAGGATTTTTATATAGTAAGAAGCATTATATTTGCTTTGCTTGAACTTATAGGACTGATTTAGGAACCACAAGGTTAGAGAGGCAGGTTTTAACTTGAGGGATGGGGAAAGTTTCTAACAATTAGAAATCTCTAAAGCAGAATATGTAGCTTAAGGAGTTTGCAAGTTTCCCATCACTAGATTTCTTTAAAAAAAATTTTTTTTTGTTTTTCAAAATACATGAAAAGATTTTTACATACAATGCATGCAATGTTTTCAACATTGCCCTTTGCACAACTTCGTGTTATAAATTTTTCTTCCTCCTTTTCCCCTACTGCTCTCCCTCAGACAGCAAGTAATCCAATTTATGTTAAACATGTGCAATTCTTCCATATATACTTCCAATTATCATGTTGCACAAGAAAAATCAGATCAAAAAGGAAAAAATGAGAAAGAAAACAAAAAGCAGGCAAACAATAACAAAATCAGTGAAAATACCATGTTGTAACCCACATTCAGTCCTCACAATCCTCTTTCTGAGTGCAAATTACTCCTCCATCTCAAGTCCTTTGGAATTGGCCTGAATCGCCTTCATTGTATATCTCCTCATTTTAAAAGTTAAAATACTAATGTTAACAATACATTTGAAATATCCATATTCATTTATTTTGAAATTCTTGTCTGATCATATTTTTTAAACATTCCATTTTTCCCTAGGCCTTACAACCCCAACACTATTTTTTACTCTCATTATGATTTCCAATTTCTCCATTTCCAGATTCTTTCCAGGCTCTTACTGGGCTATAGTCTCCTCCTTTCCCTATTTGACTTCTCAATGAATCAACCTCTACTCTAACTTTTATACTTAAATCCCCTGCTCCTTGTCCTATTGCTGATCATGTCTTTCTAAATTTAAGTGTAGATTACCTACATTATTGACCTCCCTCCTTTGCTTCTCGTTCATATGCTATTGAAGGAAGCTGGGGGAAAAAATCACACAACTACGGTGACTGGATCAATTACACACTTGTTAAATAATCTCAACTGGACCCTTACTACAACAAAGCAATCTTATGACTTCTTAAATCAGTCTGCCATCTCCCATGCCTTAGCTATTCTAAACATTTTCATCCCTTCTTGTCAAGATCATCACAGTACCCCATCCCTACTTTCAGCTGAGGTCCTTGCCTTATATTAAAAACTGAGGCTATTTGCTCAGAGCTGTAAATTCTTAGCGCTTACAACTGTTTTTATGTATTTGTTTGCTTTTTGCCTTTCTTTGTATTCTTTCTCCATAGTCCAGAACATAATAGACATTTAAATAAATGTTTTTTGATTACTCCTTCCTTACATCAAGTTAAAATTATGGCAGAACACAACTGATATCCAATTTCTTTCCACATTTCTACTTATTTATCTGAAAAAAAGGTGTCCTGAGTAGTTAGTCGATAGTTACAATGAAATAAAAATTTCTATGTTTTCTGGATATATTGCAATGGCTAGGATCATGGGTCTTATGGAAATGAACATTTTATTCACTTTTGACACTGTCAAACTTTTGACTATAGCTGAAGGGAAAAGCAGGTCCTGGCCAGAGCAGGTGCTGGCATTTTAAGAAGGATGTGACAGCTTAAAATGCCATTGGTCAAAACCCCACCCTCAGCCATGGAGACCTTTTGGTGAACTGTGGCTGCTTCTATTTTCTACTCTGATGACTTGGTTTTTCCTTCCTATTTTTGCCTTCCTTGACTATAATTCCAGTATCTCTACGAATGATACTCTTGTTGGCACTCATCAAGTCTTATTGACTTATTAGACTTTTCCCCTAAAGTCTGGGGGATTCTAGGGTTGAAACCTAACTCTGTCTCCATTCTACCTTCCTTTTTTAACATTGCAGAGTATGTTCTCCAAGCCTCTTCCAGCTCCTCCTCATTCCCCATCCTATAGCACTTCCCTGGCACCAGCTTTTGTGATTTACTGCCTTGTTTCCCTCCTCTCTTGGCCATAACCAAACCGCTATCACTGCTGAGTAATTACTGCCCTCTGCTGGCTATGGAAAACTGGAAGCATAAAGTCCCAAACCCTGTGTGTTCTCCCTTTGGGCCCCCTGGCAGAGAAATGAGAAATAGAAACTAATTAGGAACTCAATAACTGATGGAATAGAGCTGGGCCATGTTGGCTAGGGATACGTTCATTTATTGGGAGGAATAGATCCAAGGGAAGAATGCCAAGAAGACATGAAGGGAATGAGAAAGAAAAAGAATGTATATTGATCTTTGCCTGACTTACCTGGAAAGAATTTAAAGTTTCTTACAGAATAAAGTGAAAATAAAGAAAAGAAAAGAAAAAAAAAAAAAGAAATTCTGAAAAAAACAGAAAAGTGAATAATGAAGATGAATAAGCAGAAGAAATAATGAAATTTCCTCCCTAAAGAGGATAGAAATAAAGAAGATGCCAATCAAAAGTGAACATAAATTGATTTGAAACTGAAAGAGGCAAGAAGTAGAAAATATAACCATAGCAGTTACTGAGCCTATGACTCCTATTTTCAAATTAAGAATTCTTACCTTATATTCATCCATCCAAACATGTGCCAGTCGCAGAGAGTTATACTGCAAAGAGGCCATAAATTCCTGAGCTTTGTGTGAGAACATTTTCCGAGAAATATGGCCAACTCTAGAGCAAGGAATGATGAAGAGCTTGCCCCCACACATCCAGATCTAACCATAAGAAAAGGAACACAAACTAACTTTTTCTGAGTGTGAAATAAGATTGCTGGTTTTTTGGAAATGACCATAATATAGGTCCTTATAAAAGCTGGCAGACTATTTTACTTAATTAAATTTAAGCATTATCAAATAATACCCTTGAATGCTCTTACATATTATCTTACCAGAATCATTAAGAGTTAGAAAGAACCTCTTTTCTTATCTCCCACCCAATGCAGGGATCCTCTCTGATAGGAGAAAGATTGCTCATTCCATTTTCAAATAATTTCTAATTGTTAAAAATCAATTCCTTAAATTAAACTGAAATCTGCGCCCCCTCCCAATAATTTCCATTTCATTCTGCCTTCTGTTAAACAAATTGTCTGATTCTTCCCATATATAAATATATACATATATATACATACATGCACACATATATATGTATATTTATAAATGAGGTTATTAATCAGGGATGCCTTATATAGCTTATCTGAATCAGGTAGGAGCTTCTCCTATAATGTTTCTGGAAGAGAGTGCTTTTGTTGAAGTGGACAACAGGGTGATCTAGAGTACCGGATATATGGGACAGTGAGTGGCAGTAATATATTTTTATGCAAAGCCCTGAAGCTCCTGTCTACTCCTGCCATCTGTCCATACTCCAGATCTGTCTTTTTCTTTCCATTCCTATTGCAATTATCCTTGTTCAAGCCCTCATCTCTTTTCATCTGAAAATGAAGAGTCCTCTAAAATGATTCTAATAGGTTTTCCTGTGTCTGTTCATCCTTCATGCTTTGGTGACCTGGTAATTTTCCTCATTCATGGCTCTGATCCAGTCACTTCTCCACTCAAAATCTTTAATAGATCCTTGCTGCCTAAATAATAAAGTTATTGTCCTAGTAAAGCATATCTCTTAGATTGCCAAGGAGATAAGGATGATATAGGAAAGAATGACTTGTACTTTAGGCAGAAATCCCAATCTATGATTAAGGCCTCCTTAATCTCATTGGGAGACACACTAATGACTTGGCCAGATTTTGACTGACAAACTAGCCTCTCCCATCCTAAAGGTAAAGTCAAACCTGCAGCAGGAGTGAAGTGTAAGCATGAAAGATGTGGGCAGTGAAAAAGGGCACCTTGAGAAGATCCTAAACAATTGGTGGAGTGGTACACCTGGACAGGAGAATAAGTGCCATTTAACTAATCAAAGCTGAAGAAATAAAGTTACCAGAATTGGGATCCTGGGCCAGAAAGCACATCTGAGTAGATCCTAGTTGTGCTAAGCTCACTCAGAGGGGGCAGACCCAAAGTTGGTGATTCCTTATTCTCTTCTTCATTTTTTTTCTCCTTTTTCTCCCTTCTCTGAAGAGCATGTGTCTGTTTCCAAAACTTATTTCTTTAAGATTTATTTAAATTCCTTTTCACTTTCTTTTTAGAGTCAGTTTTAAGATAAATGTAATTAACAATTGAATTACTGATTTACATGCTTCATTATTGGAATACTGCAAATAAGACAAAGGAGAAGGGAAGAAAGGCCTGGGGGAGAGAGACAGAGACAGAGATAGAGATTTTTATAACTGTAATATAGCCCATATGTATGTATGTATATATTTATTTATATGTATCTACCTATTTATATTTGCTGAGATAGTTGTCTTGTATAGCGTCTTGGAGATAAGGAGAAAGAATTATTGATTCAATCTTACAAGTTCTCAGAGCAAAGAAACTTAAAATTGAACATTTCTAGGGAATTATACAGTTTTTATTGGAGGAAGCTTTGATGAAGTGGTACTGTCATGATCTGAAGTTTTAGACTTTCTCCTTGCAATTCCTTTTTCCTTTGCCATGTTGAAAGGAAAAACTTTACTTAAAGAGAAGAACTAAGAGAGAGACTGGGAAAGAATAAATTGGCCCATGCCAGGATAGCCAGAAAGAAGAAATAACAATCTCTTCTACCAGTCAGATTTAGAACTGCACTTTAAAGTTGTATTCATCCTTTTACTCATAGTTTTTTATATATGTGCCTCTCTCCACTCCCCTGCTTCCTTTAGATTGTAAACTCTCTCAAAATAAGGTTTATGTAATATCTCTATGTGTGTGTGTGTGTGTGTGTGTGTGTGTGTGTGTGTGTGTGTATTCATGGCCTAAAATACTTAGGCCTTTGTGCATCTCTATTCTCATTGGCGTTATTACTCCCTATGAAATAATGAGTTGAAAGAAATCCTAGAGATTTTGAAGCTTCTATACCTGCTATAATATATATAATCAACTAAATTGTAACACCCTTGTTTCAAGACCTCCGATGTGGGATGTGGAAGTACATTAATGGTCTATATTCCTTCTTAGAGAAATATTAAGAAATCATTTTCTCTGCCTTTGCCCTTGTTTGGTCTTTATATAAGAATGAGAAACTTTATTAATCTTCTATTAACTATTAGCTTTAAAACCTATAAGTAAATCTTTCTGTAGCCTCTTATTAAAAGCCTAAAAGAAAGAGACCTGAACATTTCAGTTAGGACTCTTTCAATGAGCTGATTAGAATAATGATCAGAGTAAGAACAAGAACATCTTTTGATTAATTCAATTAAAAGAAGTATTTCTTAATTCACTTTTGACTAGATTGAAAAGTAAATCCTTAGAGGTAGTGGTTAAAGAGGGATTGAATGGTTTTAGGGAAACAGATGCTCCAGGGTACAGTAGAAAGTTAAGTTACTATTGTTCTGCTGATAAATCAAAACTGTTCCCTAAACTTTGTACTCTTTAATCTTGATCATGGAAATGTTATCTTTGTTCTTAAACTGTGATTTGAAAATGACTGGGCAGAATGTTTTCAAAGGCAGGATGATTCACTGTCCCTTTGGAATTCTCTAAGTAAAGAGACTTAAAATGAGATAATTAATACATTTGTGTTTGATAGGCTTGTGCCAAAAAAAACCAAACCTAAAGAACTAAATTTTTTTTTTCTGCCAAGGAAAACACACTGTATCTTAAGGTAGCCCATTCCACTTATTAATACTGGGATTGAATGGAAAGAAGATGTAGTTAGGAGATATTAAAGAGGTAAAAACAAAAACAAACTCCCTTTTTGGTAACTTGGCCCCAGTTTAGCCTTTTGGTCTTATTCACTAGTCTCAATCTCCTTCATGCATGTCATGTTTTAGCTAAACTTATCTTTTTACCATTCTGTACATAAAATGTTTTGTTTCTTATGTGTTCCCCAGACCTGAGGGACTCAACCTTCATCTCGTACAATCTCATACTTCCTCCAAGACTCAACTCAAGTAACACCAGCTGCATGAAGACTTCCATGAAGTTCCCATCAGAAGCTAGTGCCTTTATTGTGTCCCTTCCAGAAATCTGTTAAGTTCCTTACAGATAACAACTATTTCACTCATGAATGTGTTGCATCAATCAAGTAAACAAGCATTTATTAAATGCTTATCATATGCTGGATATGGTGCAAAGTACTGGAAATATATATATATATATACAAGGTAAGAGAAAATTTCCACCCTCAAAGAACTTATATCTCATGAGGGAATACAGAATATGAAACACAAAAAGAAGCTGAGGATGAGAGAGGAGGTAAGAAGGGACTCATGCAGAAGTATAGTAGGGAAGAAGTCCAGAGAGTCAAGAGCAGAGATCAGAGATGAATGGAGGAGTAAATATGTCTGTCCTGGGCACTTCCTTGCAATGATGTTTCTAAGAACTGTTCAATCAGAAAAAGAACCTCAAAGAAGAAGGCATTCTGGAAAATGCAGTAGTTAGTATATAGTAAATTATTTTAAACTGTTGATTATTTATCCCAATAATATTAACGTAGCATATAAATTTTTCATCTATTTCCTCTCACTTATGCTACATGATAGGACTCATTGCTTCATAATTTTGTACTATTTCATATGGTAAAAGATTCATCTGTCAACGAACAAGCATTTTATTTTGGAGTGTGTGAATAGGGAGGGCTACTTACTTTGTTTCATGCATTCTGTAAGGTGGTAGAATTGCAAATAAGAAAAGCAAGACAATCCCTACCCTCATAAAGCTTACATTCTGCATGTCCTTGACATATTTCATGCTAGTGCCACATTATTTGACAAGATATATGCATGGGTAATTTTTCAGCATTGACAATTGCAAAATCTTTTGTTCCAACTTTTCCCCTCCTTCCTCTCACCCCTTCCCCAAGATGGCAGGTTGACTAATACATGTTACATATGTTAAAGTATAAGTTAAATACAATATATGTATATATGTCCATATAGTTATTTTGCTGCACAAAAAGAATTGAACTTTGAAATAGTGTACAATTAGCCTGTGAAGGAAATCAAAAATGCAGGCAGACAAAAATAGAGGGATTGGGAATTCTATGTAGTGGTTCATAGTCATCTCCCAGAGTTCTTTTGCTGGGTGTAGTTGGTTCAATTAATTACTGCTCTATTGGAACTGATTTGGTTCATCTCACTGTCAAAGAGAGCCATGTCCATCAGAATTAATCATCATATAATAGTGTTGTTGAAGTATATAATGATCTTCTATCCTGCTCATTTCACTCAGCATCAGTTCATGTAAGTCTTTCCAGGACTCTCTGAAATCATCCTGCTGGTCATTTCTTACAGAACAACAATATTCCATAATATTCATATACCACAATTTATTCAGCCATTCTCCAATTGATGGGCATCCACTCAGTTTCCAGTTTCTGGCCACTACTTAGAGGGCCTTCACAAACATTCTTGCACATACAGGTTCCTTTCCCTTCTTTAAAATCTCTCTGGGGTATAAGCCCAGTAATAACACTGCTGGATCAAAAGGGTATGCAGAGTTTGATAACTTTTTGAGCATAGTTCCAAATCAGAACATTCATTTTTAAAGATATTTTTTCAACTATGAGGTCTTACAAAGTTGAAAAAAATAGAAACAATTAATGCTGAGGGAACAGTGGGAAGACAAACACTAATCCACTATAATAAAGCTAGCAAGTTTGGCTCAAAGATTTTAGAACAATTCAGAATTGTTACTTTAGTAATATTGACCCGTAGATTGGGCATATAACCTAATAATGTCAAATTCAGAAAAGAAAGGTTCTATACATGCCAGAATAGCCATAGCATTACTTTTTTTTTTTTTTTTTGTGGCAGCAGAGAATTGGAAACAAAATAAATGTTCATTAATAGAATAGATTTTTAAAACTGGCCTGTAAGTAGAATGGGACATCATTTAAAAATGACGACTATGAGGAAATTCAGAGACATATGAGAAGACTTATATGAATTAGCACATAGGAATATAAGAACAATAAACACAATTCACATCAATAAAATAAATGAAAAGAATGTCAAAAGGAAGGTAAAATCTGAGTAATTATATCAATGACAATATTATAATTACAAGGGCCAAGGACAATTATAATGCCAAACTGCCTTCACTAAGACTCTTCTATTTATAAGACTGTGTTTGGGTTCTGTAGACCTTGGTCCTGTAGAACAACAGTTAGAACAACATATGGTCCCGATAGTGAAATATACCCCACTTCCCGTGGGTATGTTGATAAATGTTTAACAACTAGCTGGGGTGGGAGGGCAAGGGGATTTATGTTTGATACACTTTTAAATTTAATTTGCATTATTTAATTTTTTGCATCATTATATCTAGACAATCAAGTAAACAATAAATTAAGCCCTGATTTTCCAAGGTGTAAATGCTCACAGTGATAATTTAGCCACTATTTCATATTTTTCATAAGTCAGTATTGGTTCCAGGTCAACCCTGCTCCTCCTTTCAGCCCAAAGGAAGAATGTGGCATATATGTTCAGATGCAGATACTGGTTGCTTTTGCTTTACTGTTTTTCTTAATTATTAGGGTTGGTTCTGTTTTCAGAGTGAGGTATTATGTTTAGAAGTAACTGCAGTATAAAAACAGTGCACGAACAAAACTCTTAAAAGTTTGTAGCACCTTGCAGTTTTGTAGGACAACTAGGTAGTGCACTGATTGGAGAGCCAAGCCTGGGATTGAGAAGACTTCCCTCTTCCTGAGTTCAAATTTGACCTCAGATGCTTACTAGTGGTATGACCCTGGGCAGATCACTTAACCCTGTTTGCCTCAGGTCCTCATTTATAAAATGAGCTGAACATGAATATGGCAAACTCCTGCAGTATATTTGCTGAGAAAACTCCAAATGGGGTCATGAAGAATCAGACAAGACTAAATAACAACAAAAGCAGATTAGCACTAAAAACTAAAAATACTTATCCAATTCTTGAATATGTTTTCATTAAAATCCTCCATCAAGGATTTTACCAAGGTACAACAGGCCCTTTAACATTTTTTTTCCCTTTTAGGAGCATAGCATTCAGGCTATCATTGCTTTTGCCACATGGTTAGTTCATGTTAGTCACTTCAGAGGATGTTATTTTCATTCTTAGCAACATATAACTGACAAAATGGTGTCCAATAGGATTTTGATGAGTGACAACTGTGGTAATTAGTTCTTAATATTTGCCATACAATTCAATGTCAGAAAGATATTAAGTTGGGTCAAGTAACTTCTTTAGATATAAGATAATAATGATATGATATTTATAACTGTATTATTATGTGTCATTCTGGTTGTAGATGCATATAAAGATCTAAATATTCACTTTAAAGAAATGGAAAAAGCTTATTAACACTTTCAGTGGTATTATAGTTCTTAAAGTAGAAATGTCAGTCATAAACATGGAATAAAAAAAAGAAGTTCCTTCCAATTGATTAAAAATACCATGACTTAACAGAGGCAATAGATAAACAAAACACAAACACACCACTATAAATAGAAAAATTTTAGTCAAGGTAGTCTGAGACAATGGAAAGGGTAATGAATTTGAAGATATAAAACCTTGGTTTTGAATCCTGGCTCTGTCACTTACTGTTTGCACAACTTGCTTGGCCAAGTCACTTAATATGGTTGGAGCTTCCTTACCTATAAAATGAAAAAGCTGATCTAGATGACCTCCAAAGTCCCTTTCAGCTCCCAATCTTAGGCTAACCCATAAGTGACAGATTACAGAAACAACTTTCACTTTGTTTAGGAGCATTATTTAAGATAAGAATTTTTTTATATATCTAATATAGAATTTTTCTATTAATTAATTTTGGAAATTAAAAATGAAATTAATGTTTGTGATCCATACTGTGAATTTGTTCAGAGAAATTTAAAACATAAGCTGTTAATTTTCCTTTCCTCTTATTTTCTGTTGTGTTTATATATATACTAATAAAATTTTTCTTATATCTAATTAATGCATATACTGGTATAGTTCCAAGAACTATTCACTGGGCATTGAATAAACACAGTTTGGTGATAATAATGTAGACCAAATAAGTAGAAAGCAGGGAACCCTGGATGAATACCAGATTCTGTTATCTAATATAAAAAAAATATTAATTAAAAAATATAAAGTCTGAATTACCCTAAATGAAATTTCCAAATTTTCTCCTCCCCAAGTATTCATACCACTGTCATACTGTCCAATTTCAAAGAAATAGCGTCTGTTTATAGCAAAAATACCTCCAGCCATTGTAGGGGACCTAGAAAGGGAAAATAATTTTAAAATAGATTCCGTAATATATCATCACTTTGGTTGCTTTTTTCTTAAAAATTATTGTGGGTTGTTGGAATCCTTACTAACTACTAACTAATTAGAGTTGATCTAATCTTACAAGAAGATGTTTTGGCCAGAACCTGAAACAAGGTACTAAGTAGAACTAATCAAGACAAGGCTTGTGTTCCCACCTTTACTCATTGGAGTCCACAAGTATGCTAGCTTCACAAAGTAGACTTTCTACTTTCAGGGAGTTCACACCTCCCTTAAAACTCATTGGGTCAGAGAGCACTATGGGAGAAAACCCATAATCCCATTCTCTCAGAAGAGTCAGATAAAAGGCCAGCGATGAGGGATCTATGGCAGAATACATTTTTTCCTCTTGGCTGGCTGATCACGCTGGACTCGAGAGGAACGACTCTGGTGCAGAGAACACTTTGTCGGATTTCAGTGGAGCTACGAAGCCCTCTCTCCGCGGCAAGTTGGTGGCTGGGCTCCCCAGAAGGAGATAAGAGAGATCTTCCATCTCTGTCTTGGTTGGAGGCAGAAGAAAGCAGAGGCAGAGGCTGAAGGACAGAACCTTTGGATTTGGAGACATCCGAAGGGCTCCAAGCCTCTAAACCGGCTGTGCTTTGAGAAGAACAAACTCCAACATTTGAACTCTAACAGTGGGTTAATTATTGATAGTAAAATGTAGATTACTATTATAATATTAATAAATTATAATTCTGGTAAAACTTAGGATAATTTTATCAGGAAAAGTTACCAAAATATAAATACCCATCATTCAAACATAAGTAGTTAGACTTTCAATCAGCTTACATTCTTTCAGGAAAACAAATTGTTACTGAAAAGTAATTTTGGCTGACAAATGAGGGCAATTAAACGGCATGATGGAGTTCAGGTGATGATTTAACTGGTTCATCTTCCTTCTCCACGGGCCTTGGGGAAGAAGGACTCTGCCCCTCACCAGCTGTCTGGCAAGTCCTTCTTTTTCCTTGTTTATAAAACAAAGGAGTTGGAATTCTCGATCTTGTAGGTCCTTTCCAGAATTAACATTCTGATTCCTCTGTGTATGTGTATATATATATATATATATATATGTATATGTATGTATATATGTATATGTATATATACACATATATATGTGATATGAGTGTATGCATATATGCATACATATATACACATATGTGTGTATATACATATACACAGAGCCAAAATCATATATTACAGCTTGTTTAGCCATTCTCCAATTGATGGGCATCCCTTCGATTTACAATTCTTAGCCACCACAAAAAGAATAGCAGGCATTTATATGTCACTTGAAGATTTACAAAAGACTTTACAAATATTATCACATATGATCCTTCACAATTACCCTGAGAGGTAGATACTATTATCATCATCCATATTTTATATATGGGGAAATTGAAGCAGAAAGAGAGGAAGGGACTTGTCCAGGATCAAACAACTATGAAGTATCTGAAACTGGATTTGAACTCCTATCTCCAAATGCATGAACATAAATTACTGAATTGATGAAAGGTGTACTTTTTTGATCTGTGTTTACATGTACACAACATAATTTATGTATATTATTGCATGTACATACATCTAAATTATTTTTCATAGATGTGGGAATAATGGATTCTGAATGTATTCTAAAAAAGGTCATCTAAATACAATGAGTAGAGCATCAATTATTCAGAAGAGTTATGGGATTTGGTTTTCTGGATAATAAAAATTTTTAGTTAAATGAATATCATCCCTTTATATACCAAAACTCTTGTTTCATTTCTTTTTGATGAAATTTTTTGTAATGTGTATTACACACTGCTTCACCTAGGTGACACTGAAACTGTTCTTTATAGTTGATAAAGTATTTTATAGTTTCTCATTTCACTAGAGTCTTGTGAAGTGAATATTATAGGCATTATTAATTTTACAGACAAAGGAACTAAGTTCAGTATGATTAAGTGATTAGCTTATGGTCATGTAGTTGGTACTGGAAGCAGGGCTTCAATTTGTCTTTCCCAACTTCGGTACCATTCTTTTCCTCTAAACCAACCTGCTCCTCAGCAAATTCAATGCAAACTTTTGAAAAAGTATAGGAAAATCTAGATTAGTTTGACATAATCGTTCTGAAACCCTCAACCATCTGAAATGATCTTATTTCTATTTTCAAAGCACATTTCCTTGACTTATTTTTTTAAAATTAAAAACCTGGGACTAAGCAAAAAACAAACAAGTAAAAAAAAAAACAAAAAAAGAAATTGACCACAAAGAAATAACTTAATACCAAACAGTAATTTAAAAAAGATATTGTTGTCATTTTCAGTCATGTGTGACTCTTCATGACTTCATTTGGGGAGTTGTTGGCAAAGATACTGGCGTGGTTTGCCATTTCCTTCTCCAGCTCATTTTACAGATGAGGAAAACTGAGACAAATGGGTTAAGTGATTTGCCCAGAACCATATAGCTAGCAAGCATCTGAGACTGGATTTGAATTCAAGATGACTTCAAGCCCAGAACTCCATCCATTGTACCACCTAGTGACACCATTAAAATATAAGTCAAATAAGAGAAAGTAATAATAATGTTTGGTTTTGTTGATGTGTTGTCTTGTTCTCTTAAATTCTGTAAAACAGCACAGGGGAGCACATATCCATACGTGTTCAGTCATGTAGGAAAATTTTTAAATACATGGTAAACAGTTCAGTAAATTTTGTTCTGGGCATCATTTGGTAAACATCAGTGTTGCCCATAATCCTGTTTTCTTAGTTTTTTTTTTTTTTTTTTAACTTTGTAAATATTGGTGTGAGGCAATTGAGCAGGCCACTGAGACAGAAAAATCTGGCTTAAATTTTCTACACACACACATACACACTCACACACACACACATACAGCACACACATGGACACATGGACACACACATGGTCCTTGGGTCATGCCCAAAACATCTAACACAGAGGCATCCTGAAGGGCTTGCCAGGACTTATTCAGATGGATAGAGCAACAGATAGATTGATAGATAGCTGTATAAAATAATAACCATATATATAATTGTAGTTATAGTTATCCCTTTCACATCATGACTTTCTATATTTCAGTTTTGATATATTATGGGTATGTACAACAAATTAAATGAGAATTTTGGGGGAGTTTTGTAGAAGTTACAAATGACACATGGAGACCAGTAGATCACACAGAGTCTATGACCAAGTGCTTAACCCAAATTTTACAATAAGGTACTGTAAAGAGAAGAAAACAAAAGAAAAAAAGGAAAACTTCAGACTTCCTCTCTGGTATGAAAGGAGAGTCAAAAAATTTTACATGGATTTTCCAGATCACAGGGCCACTGAGTCCCTAACCCCCATGATGTAGAAGGGATAACTTATATGTCTATGTGTCTATATATGCAAACATGTGTATAAGTTGTAGAACTGATGACTTTGCATTAATCAGAGAAAATGTCCTTTTTCAGAGTTCCTTCTATCACTAAAATCACTAGACTGTTTGTTTTTTGAAGCAATTGGGGTTAAGTGACTTCTTCAGAGTCATACAGCCAGAAAGTGTTAAGTGTCTGAGGTCTTCCTGCCTTCAGGGCTGGTGTTCTATCCACTGTGCCACCTAGCTGTCCCCATAAAATGAAATCTTAATCTTATAAATAAAATAATCTTTCTTCCATTAAAGGATATCAAGGCATAGCTCTAAACACAATGTGAAATTATATAGACTTTCTTGAAATGGAAATATATTATCTCATATTTTGAATCCTCATGTTCTGTTGTGCATATGGCAATATTTTCCTTTTTTTTCTATTTTGTATTTATTTTAAATTAATAAAAAAGATAACATTGACAAAGCCTTTGAAAATGCAAATTCATTTTGAAGATATTAGGGTGCTCTGTGCCATTAAAAATATTTGAGCAACTAAAGGTTTTATATGAGTAATTCTCTGTTAAAAAAGCAGTAAGTTGATCCTGTCTTAGGTATCATGCTAAAGAAAAGACAAATGTGTTGATTGAAGCATATTTTTGAAAGGTATAAACTGAAACATAATTTGAAAAGGTTAGATAATAGCTAGTGAAAAATAGTCACCCAACTCAAAGACTACAAAATGACTGCAACTTTTTTTTTTTTCCAGAGAATGCAATTCTGAAAAATTTGAACAGTTTGGTAAAGTAACTTATTTTTGAAAATGCTTCACAATTATCTGGACAGGTGCCAACAAATCAAGTTTCTTTGGATTTAAGCAGCATGAATCTGGGGGACATATTGAATAGGATAATATTGTAGTTTCCCATTAAATAAAATCTTTTTTTTTTTTTTGATGAAAAAACCCCCCATCATCCAAGAGCCTTGGAAGGCACCTATTATCTAAAGAGTATGAGCTAATACATGAATAAGCAAAGGAATAAAATATCTTTTCTGGTTAGTTCTTTTGGTGCTTTCTATTGCTAGATAATTGCCAAGTTCACTTAAAGGAAGCAGTGTCAAATATCTGATAATATATATAAAATATGTATTTTCATATGTATACATACAAACACACATATACACATACATAAAATTATAAATATATTGTTATATAATATATGGATACATATTCATATATGTATATATGTGTGTGCTTGTGTGTATACATATGAAAATACATATTATGTCTTTTGATGTTTCTGAAAGGATGCAATCTAATGGACCCAAATGTTATTCAGAATATGAAATGTTATTTATTAGAGATGAGATTTGATGAACAAGTTTACTCAAAATATTGGATTTTGAATCTTATGACATTAAAGATATAATATTTTAAACATTGCTTATGCCTGGAATTCTATTCTAATTCACACATTAAAGAGAGCTTGAAGAAAATTATGACCTAGCAACATGTTCACAGAAGAATCAGTCAATTATCATTATGATAATAATGATAGTAGTTCACATTTTATATAACTCCTTAAGGTTTACAAAGTTTTTTCATCACCATACTCTTGGAGCATCCCCATTTTAGAGATGAGTAAACTGAACTTAAGATAGAGGACCTGACTTGTGCATAATCACAAAATATTTCTACTAGTGACGGAGGGGAGCTGGAAACTGGAGGGGGGACCCTGAAACTCTCTCTCTGAAAATTCCTTCAAGGAGAAAGTCTTCTTGAATTCTGGCCTCAGTAAAAGACCCTGCCGGAGGGAAACAGGACAAACAACTTCTTCCTGTTATCTAGGTGGGGCTAGTTGAGTCCAGAGTTGGAGATTCCAACCCCATTCAATTGGAGATTAGCTAAGAAACACTCATTCAATTCCAAGATTTTCTCTGATTTCAGCTCAAACTATACCCAACCCCCATCAAGAGCTGCTAGCCTAGGCTTCTATTATAAAATGAGTCAAGTTGGGGCTCAGTCCTTGCAGAGGACTTAATATGCCTCTCTCTCCCTGGCATAGCAGCAATCCTCTGCCTGCTGAAATGATATTCTCCTTCAGCATTACCCTCTCTTTATCTTTCTCTACCTCTCTGTTGGGATTTCTCTGCTAGAAACATTACTTCTCAGTCAGGACCTTGCCATCAAGGAATTCAGTCTTTCTATTCATGCATAGCAAAGGCTGACTTCCCAGTGACAATAATAAACTTCTTTTTATCAGTCTACCTTTTTGGGTTCAAAGGACCTCTGTGCCACCAGAAGGGGGTTCCCACAACTTCTTCTCTAACACCTAGGGGAATCTAAGGGAGTGAAACGTCTTTATTTGATTCCCTAAACCCTGAAACTGCCATTAACTTCATCATTTAACTCCCTGACCACCAGAAACCCTAACTTCATCACTAGGTTGCAAACCATCCATCCTTTTATTCCATAGCTAGAATTCTTTTTTATCATATCAGACAGAAGAATTTACAGATGCTGAGGGATAATTTATAGGCTTTGGAGGAAGCTAATTCCCTCGCCAAATACATGAGCACAAATTTCTGAAATGGTAAAGGATGTACCTTTTACAGATCCTATGAACAAACTTTCTTTAAGTGAGGAAAATAGAAAGTTTAAAAGCCTGTAGCCCATTGTGTGTATGATGTAGTAAATATTTTAAATGAGTTGGACTAATTAAAGGACATAATATCAAGTGGGGAATAAAATTCTCTGCAGGTTGAGAAAACTACTTAAGAGAAGGCTTTAATAATTGGTCTTATAATTAATTTTTCAAAAAGGTAGCCATGATATATAGCCTAGGGTTTTGTGGTTAAACATGTTTCTTTCAACCTTTATTTTTTTTAAAAGGCAATGACCAAAAGATGAAGATTTCCCCTACCCCCCAGAAAATCAAGTTCTAATATTATTACAATAGTCAGTTTTCATTCAGCAAAATATTATAATTCTATATAAACATATCCTTAAACACAGATATTCATGGAACATTGCGTAGGCATATCCCATGATACATTCTGAAGAACGTTTCCAATTTTCCTAGTCCTGAGGGACAGAAGGATATTTTCTTAGATATGTATTCTACACCATCTACAAGCGATAACACATCTGACTGAATCTAGGATACACCATAAACAATAATCAAGAGTAATGAATGATGGCCTGAATTAAGAAAAAAAAGTAGCTTATATTTATTGTTTAAGAAACCTGGGAACATATGACACATTTATATTTCTGTTAGATTGTGAATTCCAATGCTGAAACCTTCCATTTATATAGAAAATTCAGTTATCTATAAAGCTGTCAGTACTAGATAAGCAATCATCTGTTGTGATGTAGGTGTGTAGGCCATCAAACAATGCCAAGACATATTTTGGAACTTGCTTCCTTGAACAAAATATTTTACCAACAACAAAACAACAACAACAACAACAAACTCAACCCCAAAACACATCAAAAGAAAATCTTGAAAATACAATGGAATGAAAAATGTGTCTTATCTGATCTCCAGGGCAATGTAACATGCTGCTTTTCAGCAAAATTGATTATTAAATTATAATCCAAAGAAGCTTTCTCTAAAACTATTTTCTTGCCCTGAAAATGGAAAATTAATTTTTTTGGTCATTATGATGGTGGCTTTTTGCAGGCCTAGATCATCTAAGATGGAAGCCCTCTTATGTGAGATGCCAAAGAACCACTTCTGGGAAAAGACATTCTGCATTCCCCTACCATTTGAGGGCAAATAGCCTCTTTCCATTGACTGCATATCTGGAACAGACTCTGTCCTTAAAACTACCCCACTGTCTCTCTTTCTGGCAATTTCTAGGGAAGGTGAGGGTCTTATTCACTCATAGCCCTGGGGCATGGGGCCTAAAATGGGGGAGGTAGTCCTTCCCCACACCCAGCTTAGTTCATGGTGCACATACTACAGGTACTGCAGGAAAGAGAGAACAACTGGCAGCTTTAAAGATAGCAATCATGAAAGGAATCTCTTCCTCCCCCATCACACCTCAGTGTCTTCTCCCATAAGTGCTTCCACATCCCATAATCTGGGCAAGGAAAAGTCCTGTTACATTACTTTAATTTGATTATAATCATAATAAAAATAGAACTAATTTATCATTTTGAGGTTTGCAAAGCACTATGTGTATGTTATCTCATTTGATCCTTACAACAATCCCGTGAGTTTGATTTTATTATCATTATCTCCATGTTTATAAATGAGGAAACTGAAATTCAGAGAGCATAGTGTGAGTTGTCATACTAGTAAGTCCCATTCTAAATACCATCAGGCTGCTCGAGCTTTGCGTTTACAGTTTGGGATTACAAGAGAAGAAGCTAGGAGCATAGTGAAAAGCTGTACAGCTTGCCTTCCCTTCCACGCTCCTACACTATCTCCAGGGAAGAACCCTCGTGGTTTGAGACCCAATGAAATCTGGCAAATGGATGTGACTCATTATAAATCTTTTGGTCGTCTGTCTTTTATCCACGTTGTGGTAGACACCTTTTCAGGATTCACTTTTGCCATACCAGCAGCAAAAGAGACAGCCCGAGTGGTCACTGAATTCCTCATTCAAGTATTCGCAATTATGGGTGTGCCACAAGAAATAAAAACAGATAATGGACCGGCATATACCTCCAAACATTTTGAACACTTTTGTGCACAGTATAAGATTTTACACACTACTGGCATACCCTTCAATCCTCAAGGTCAAGCAATAGTAGAAAGAAGAAACAGAGACATTAAGACACTCCTCCAAAAACAAAAGAAAGGGGGAGCCACGGGTAACCCTAGAGAACTTCTAAATTTAGTTCTCTATACCATTAATTTTTTAATCTTTGATAAAGATGCACTGGCTCCAGCAGACAGGTTTTATAACCCACCAGAAGAGCAGTGTCCAGTGCGAGCAGCTCCACTATCCTTAGATAATCGCCAGGTGATGTGGAGAGACCCAGAAAGTGGTGAATGGAAGGGACCAGATAGGCTAACTGCTTGGGGGAGAGGATTTGCTTGCATCTCTACAGGTGGAGAAGGAATCAGATGGGTGCCTACGAGCCGCATTCGCCTTGTCCATTGCAGAAAGATGGAGCAGACCCTTGAAACAAAGGAGAACACCCAAGAAATATCGGGTGGTTCTGTTGCTGATTGTGCTCACAAGAATTATTAGATTCCTGGCACATGAACTAATGGACAATGGAATCCTATTGGACTGTTTCTAGGACTTATGGACATGTGTAAATTTTCAGATTGATTCTTGTTATTTGTTACATTACTACTAGCCTGTGTTATATTGCTATGTGCTCATGTAAATTATGTATAATGCCTCCCATATTGATGGATTTATGTGTACCCCCTCAGAAACCCCCTATATTTTAAAACAAAAGAAAGGGGGAGATGTTGGAATCCTTACTAACTGCTAAGTAATTAGAGTTGATCTAATCTTACAAGAAGTTGTTTTGGCCAGAACCTGAAACAAGGTACTAAGTAGAACTAATCAAGACAAGGCTTGTGTTCCCACCTTTACTCATTGGAGTCCACAAGTATGCTAGCTTCACAAAGTACACTTTCTAACTTCAAGGGAATCCACACCTTAAAGCTCTTTGGGCCAGAGAGCACTATGGGAGAAAACCCATAGTAAGTGTTTGAGGTGCTGTGTGAATTCAGGTCTTCCTGATTTTCTGTGGCTGGAGCCAGCTAGGAGCTACAATATACTTTTGACATACTTTCTATAATTTTTAACATTCTTTTATTTTAGTATCAGTAACTTCTACAATGTATTTCTATAACATTTCCAATCACACTAGATATCATTTGCATTCATCTTTTGATCTAGAAACTGGGACATGTATTATTTCATTTGGAGCTTGATACTGTCTTACTTTATGAGTAAATATCACCATCTCTGTAAACTTTAAAGTTATTGCCACTAAAGACCATGAAATGTAAAAATTATACATGCTTCACATTGTTACATGTTCATTTCATTCCAAATCAATTAACTATTTAAGTGCCTACTATGTGCAAGGTGATAGGTATTGTACTAGATGCTGGGGTTACAAAAACAAAAAGAAAAACAATCTCTGCTTTTAAAGACACTTCTGATAGTGTTCTTTTGATTTCTAATTATAGTCACAATTACAGAATAATAAAAATGTCTCATTAAATGTCTTGAATTTCATTTCTTAGTCACATTTCCTACAAGTTTGAATTCCCTACTGTGTGCAGATCTGTTTCTGGAATGATTTTGGTAAAAATATCAATAGCAACTCTGTTTTGGAATCATATTTTGGTGAGGGAGCTATTAAATTCAAAGAGTATCAAGAACATATTCCATTTGTGAGGTCACAGCATATTGCAAGCTAACCAAATGCTGGATACTAGATTACAGAAGCATCTTCAATGATTGCCAAGTCCCAGATTACTGTGTCTTTTGGTTCACTACCATAATTGTGGCAATAATCTGAAGCACATTAACTTGCCTTTTAAAGTTAAGGTTTAACATCCATCTTGATTTCATCCTACGCACAAAGCTTTGTGTTGAAGAAACCACCAGGCAAATGTTTCACTGCTTAGACCTGGCCACTGGAGAACAATGTGGAGAGCAGGAGCTCTTCAGCTGTAGGGAATTTAGAGGGAGCTAGAAGTCAGATCCTGCTACACCTACACTACTATTCTAATGTACATGAGTACAAGACTATTGAGTATGGTAAACTGAGGGAGGGAAATTTAGACTGACTTCAGACACAGATAATCTCTCTAAAAACTCTATTCTAATTTTTGACTCAGATTTATCAAAAGACAATTCTGGCTCCTAACTACATGAATTTCTTGATTATCTCCTTCCTTTACTCCCCAGTTAAAGAGATTTAAACCTGCAGCATAGAATCCAAATAGATTCAACTCACGAGACTCACTTTCATTCCTAGCTCTACTCAGGAACAGGATCCAAAGCATCAGAACAGATTATTCATTCTGAAGTAGTTGGACACTCTAAGAGAGATGGGAGATAGCATGTATCAGGAGATTCAAATGAGAATCACTTCAATTACCAACCTCCAATCAAACCATGATAGAGATCATTCAGGACACTAAGTCATAGTTCTGGGAACAGCAATGTCTCATGAACCATCAGTCCTGCTTCCACACTGGATCTGATAGCCATCACTAAGAGGAACAATTATTGGGGAAAAGGGTCCCAGTTTCCTGTTAACATCAGTATTGTTAACCAACTGCTACTAATGAGTAATGAAGTCCAAGTATCCTGAGAGCATAGTACCCCTACCCCCACCCTCACGACTGATCTTGCTTCCGTCTTAACCATAGCAGCCAATGTTCCTGTAGAGAAGCAACCTGCCAACAGATTCTGTGGATGCTTCAATCACAGCTTCTTCAGCAACCACAGCTATAGAAAACCGAGAAAAGAAATGTGTCACCATTACAGTCCTTGGCATTATCAAATGGTTTTACATTAGAAACAGATATGACTTCATCAGTAGAAGGGATATTAAAGAAGAAGCATTTTCTGTTTGTTTCCCATTAAGCCTCAAGGACCACGAGAACCTTAAATATGACTTGAAGATAAAATCTCTAATATGTGTTGTCTCTCTTATAAAAATGGGAGCTCCTTGAGAGTGGGAACTATCTTCACTTTTCTCTTTGTATCTTCAACCCTTTACATAATGTTTTGTGCACATTAAATACAATTTTTTCATTCATTTATTTAAAAAAGAATGCCTAATTTTTATTTAAAAAAGAGTGCCCATATTAAGTATTGGGAGGGATACAAAAGAGATGGAAACAATACCCCTATCTCCAAATGTAAAAAAGACAAAGGGAAAAAAGTTAGGAAATATAAACAAGGTTTCTTCCTGTTCTTATCATATACCTCCTCCCCAGGCTTGAGTTTTATTTTAAATAATTAAAATTAAATTAAATTAATTAAATTAAATAATGCTGACATTGGATTTTAAAAATTTGATTTTTTTATATGCTTAATAATATGCTTAACATAGGGCTATTACTACCTACTCTCTACCTGCTCCTTCATCCCAAACCCTAGCAGAAAAATCATACAGTAGGAATGTTCTCAGCAGTGGATTGGAGTAGAGAGGTCATTAACTCTCAGAGTGAGAAAAAACCAGGGTTGGAAACCAGGATTTCATCTACCAGTAGATGAAAATGGGCAAAACATTTAGTCTGTGTAATCCTCAGTTTCCATGTATGTGAGATAGAGATAATAAGGGTACTTACAGGATTATTGTGAGGATCAAATTAGATAGTAGTTATAAAACATTAAGTAAAGTTCAGTGTTATTGAATCCTAAGAATAATCAATTCAGAACAACAATTCTCAAACATAACGGCAAGAAATATTTTTTTTGGTTTGTTTCCTAGGCACTCCCATTTTCACACAAGAATGAGGAGAATTTCTCGGTCTTTCTTTGATTGCCTTTGGATCTAGTGCATGGCAGATGCTTCTCCTTATCCCTAAATAGACATTAAAAGATTCATGCAAATGATATTTGCAGTAGCATTCATTTATTCTTCCAGAGATTAGAAATGATGAATTTGCTGTTCTCCTTACTAAAAAGTTTCAGAGTAGAAGAGATGATAAAATCTATTACTGATTTTAGAGTTGAAAAAAAGGATAAGCCTAAATTTTCCTGAGACACTAATATATTGTTGATGGAGTTATGTACTGATCCAACCATTCTGAAGAGCAAACTGAAACTACACCCAAAAAGCTATCAAACTGTGCACATCCTTTGATCCAGCAGTGTCTGTAGTGAGCCTGTATTCCAAGGAAATCATAAAGAGAAAAGGACCTACATGTGCAAATATATTTGTAGCAGCTCTTTTTGAGGTAGCAAAAAATTGGAAAATGAGTAGATGCCTGTCAATTGGGGAATCGCTGAATAAATTGTGGTATATGAAGAGGTATATGAAGATAATAGGACATTATTGTTCTATAAAAAGTCATGAACATGCTTTAAAAAGACCTGGAAAGATCTACAGGAACTGATCCTGAGTGAAACAAGCAGAACTAGGAATACATTGCACACAATAATAGCAAGAATATGCAATGTTCATCTATGAAAGACTTGTTTCTTCTCAGTGGTTCAATGATCCAATGCTGTCTCTATAGATTTTGTTTAGAAAATGCCTTTTGCATCCAGAAAAAGAACTATGGAGATGGAATGTAATTCAACAAATGCTATATTCATTTCTTTATTCTTTTTTTTTAAATCTCTCCCATGGTTTTTCCCTTTTGCTCTGATTTTTCTCTCCCAATATGATTCATAAACAATGTACATTAAAAATAAATTTTTTTTAAAAAACCCTAAATTTTCTTAAGAGCTATAAATGAATTGACTCATTTATTTATTGAAACTGACAAGTTTCTCTGAATTCTGAATATTAAAGCACCTTTCAAAATTTATGTAATTGAATTTGAATTGAGCCAGACTAGATTTTTCATCCATTTTGTCTCATATAAGATACAACTATTTATGTTGAATAAACTACTAAACAAATACTTCCAGATAAAACTTTAATTTATAATTCCTCTTTTACCTGCTTCAGCACAAAGAGGTGGAGAACCTCCTGTTTGGAAATAATAATACTAAATTAAGAAATATAATGACACATAAAAAAATAGAAACAAATCCAAACTTTAATTTTAAGAACTCCGTCAAAATTTTTAAAAATTCCATATGCTATGAAAGTATGAGACTATTTTAATATCCTAAATTAAGATATATTCACATTTTTATCTTTTTTTTTTACATTTTTATCTTTTAACATAAAATAGAACATTAGAGGAAACAGAAGCTACTGATATTGACCATTCAGAAAATAAAACTGATTAATTAGAATTTCATAAGACAAAAGTTCTACTCAGTAAATTTGGGGTTCCCTTTCACCCCTTATTTTTTATCTGAGCTTTTTAAAAATGAAAATGAATGTGTCTATCTGACATATTTTAGGGACTTAGAATCTTTTCTAGTAATATCTCGCTTTGCTTTCTAATAATGATGATTGATAGACTCATCTGTTCTCAGGATTTGGCTATTTCCCTTAAATGGGCAAAAATATAAAATAAAAAATTTCCTAAACCTTGGCAGCTTATAGCTCCATTTGCAACAAAACAAACAAAACATTTAAACATAAATTCCAGTAGCAAATGTGTTATTTAAATAAATTAATCTAAAACTTCAAAATGTGATCATTTTATGAGCAAATTAAATTATGCCCAATGCATTTTTATGTTTTGTTTAATTTAACATTGAATTTAAATCTGGACAGAACACTAAAAACATGTATTATATATATATTTCCATTTTCCATCTCAAAAATAAAATTTCCCCCTCAAAAAAAAATCCACTTTCCCTCTGCTTTTTTAAAACAAAATAACAACAAAAATAGCAGAGAAGTTTTTTTTAATTGATTTCAAATTTTTTGAATATTTTTTCTATTTAATGAGGATTTTGAAAATCCTTCAAATCCAGAATTTCCCAAGAAACAATCTTTGTTTTAAACTATTATCTAAATTCTCTAGCCCATTGTGGTTAGATCTCTTTGGGATAAAAAGATCTACTCAATTTGACTACTACCAAGATCATTCATAGAAAGCATGATTTATTTATTAGAATCTCAAAAAACGAACCCCATCCTGGTCTGTGAGCCAAATTTCACAGCAGGATAGGGGGCCAGAGCCTTGAAAATGCTTACAGCTTTTATATATTTCAGACAAAGAACCTCCAAAATCCCGCCCTCTATATGTTGTGATTGGTCACATAAATCTACTGTTCTCCTAGTTGGTCAGTGGAATGTAGTAGACAAGGTGAGATACAGCTTCTTTGGCCACATTGGACAATGGAATGTAGTCCAGGCCTTATCTAAAATCACGTGATTCCGAAGAAGCCGAAATTTAGGCCTATAGGCTTGATCTACTTTAGCTAACAGTCTCTGATCAATATGTGCTGTAAGTTCTTCACCTTTTCCCACACAGATGCATGGAATCTGACAGTTAAGAGGAGACCTGAGAGAGGGGGTCTTTTATCTGATAACTATTATTTAGCTTCTACTTGAACATTTCTAGTGACAGTGAACTCTAGAAACCCATTTCCTTTCTGGCATCTTTAATTGTTAAAAATTTCTTCACAGAATTAGAAGGGAACTCACAAATCCTATTTAATCCAATCTGTACCAGAATCCAAATATATCTATAGCATCAAGCTCTAAATATATGTGTTATGATCCACAAATAAGGGTCATCTGCTACCTTGCTTAAGCTCACTACCATTACCCTTTCTGTTTCTCAATGTTAGATGGAGACTAGATCCTTTTCTTTTTAGGCAATCAGTTTTGCTTTCTGATAATGACAATTGTTAGGGAGTTTTTTTTTTATCATTTGGAGCTAAAAGTTTTTGTTACTATATGACTTTATTTTATTTAGTTTTTTTCTTTTTATTTAATAGTTTGTTTTTTTCCAATTACATGAAAAAAAATAGTTTCAACATTTGCTTTTGTAAGATTTTGAGTTCCAAATTTTTTCTCCCTCCTTTTCTTCCCTCCTCCCTCCCCAAGAGAGCAAACAATCTGATAAAGGTTATACATGTACAATCATTTTGAACATACTTCTATATTAGCCATGTTGTAAAAGAAAAATCAAAACAGAGAAAAACCACAAGAAAGAAAAAAACAAAATAAAAAAGGTGAAAATGGTATGCTTTGATCAGCATTCATCTCCAGTCATTCTTTCTCTGGATCGGAAAAACATTTTTCCATCCCAAGTCTATTAAAATGTCTTGGATCAATCACTGTATTGCTGTGAAGAGCTAAATCTGTTTGACTTTAGTTTATGCCTTCAATTTAGTCATGCTCTCACTAGATGGCGATAATATGATGGTCACAGGGTTGGGGATGAAATGCATAACTGAAGATTAAAATGCTGATTCTTTGGCTTACCACCCACAGATTTATAAGCATTACTTTTCATGACAAATTAATATCCAAAATATAGACTTTTCCATTAAGAAAATTAAACAACTTTAAGCAAAATCTAAACGGGAATCTTTTAGAAATAGTCAACCTATAACATACACACTGAAACTAGAATATGAAATTATTCTGAGTAACATTCATATAGCAATCCAAATAAGTTCCAATCCCAAAACAGGAAAAATACAACTGACTTTATTCTGTCCCCTATTTGGGAGTGAGATTACTTTAGTCTCTGTTTCTGTACTGTGGTGGAAATTTTTTTTTCTCATTTGGAGCTAAAAGTTTTTGTTACTATATGACTTTATTTTATTTAGTTTTTTTCTTTTTATTTAATAGTTTGTTTTTTTCCAATTACATGAAAAAAATAGTTTCAACATTTGCTTTTGTAAGATTTTGAGTTCCAAATTTTTTCTCCCTCCTTTTCTTCCCTCCTCCCTCCCCAAGAGAGCAAACAATCTGATAAAGGTTATACACGTACAATCATTTTGAACATACTTCTATATTAGCCATGTTGTAAAAGAAAAATCAAAACAGAGAAAAACCACAAGAAAGAAAAAAACAAAATAAAAAAGGTGAAAATGGTATGCTTTGATCAGCATTCATCTCCAGTCATTCTTTCTCTGGATCGGAAAAACATTTTTCCATCCCAAGTCTATTAAAATGTCTTGGATCAATCACTGTATTGCTGTGAAGAGCTAAATCTGTTTGACTTTAGTTTATGCCTTCAATTTAGTCATGCTCTCACTAGATGGCGATAATATGATGGTCACAGGGTTGGGGATGAAATGCATAACTGAAGATTAAAATGCTGATTCTTTGGCTTACCACCCACAGATTTATAAGCATTACTTTTCATGACAAATTAATATCCAAAATATAGACTTTTCCATTAAGAAAATTAAACAACTTTAAGCAAAATCTAAACGGGAATCTTTTAGAAATAGTCAACCTATAACATACACACTGAAACTAGAATATGAAATTATTCTGAGTAACATTCATATAGCAATCCAAATAAGTTCCAATCCCAAAACAGGAAAAATACAACTGACTTTATTCTGTCCCCTATTTGGGAGTGAGATTACTTTAGTCTCTGTTTCTGTACTGTGGTGGAAATTTTTTTTTCTCTGGATGATTATTCTGCTGACCCCGTAGTGTCTTGGATATTTTAAATGTATGCTATTATAGAACATTTTAAGATTTTCAAAGAAATTACCTCACACCATTATGAGGTGAATAGTACACATCTTATTATGTTTTACTGATAAGAAAACCAGCTCTGAGAAGTTAAATGACTTGACTCCCATAGTCAAATAGCTTTTGAATGTTTGAAGTGGGATTAGAATCCAGATCTCCTGACTTCAGCTTTCTTTCTCTTAAATCACATTATCTTTAAGTATATGTTAAATTGAAATGAAAATTGCATTTGGAAATGAGTGCCAGAGGTAGAGATAAAAAGTATGAAAGTATGCTCTGATACAAGTTTTTTTGGTAGTGAGTTTGTCTTTGCTGCTGATTACAGAGACAGCTGAGGCTAAGAGACTAGAAAAATGAATGACTTTGTAAAGCCATGTCAGTTTTTCCAGTGAGCCAAGAGCTGAGGCACAAATCTATTAGTAGGGATCGTACTACTAATTCCACAAACCATTTTGTCATGAAATATATGGACTCTATTCACTATCCTATATGGATAGGTCTAGGTCTAAAGTCAGGAAAACTCATCTTCCTGAACTCAAATCTGTCTTCAGGCACTTACTAGCTGTCTGACGTTGAACAAGTTACTTAACTCTGTTTACCTGAGTTTCCTCCTTTATAAAATGAACTGGAGATGGAAATAGCAAACCACTTCTGTGTCTTTGTCAAGAAAACCCTAAACAGGTTCAAAGAATTGGATAGGATTGAAAAACAATTAAACAACAATATATCTATTTATATTTATGTTTTATTCTCTTAGTAGATTATAAACTTCATGCCAGGGAAAATCTGGTCTTATTCAATCCAACAAATATTAAGTGCATAATATACACAAAGTGTTATGATAGATGGTGAGGATACAAGATAAAAATTTAACTGCCTCTCAAGGAGCTCACATTTTACTTCAGAAATACAATAGTTACATAGATAAGTAAAATTCAAAATTATTTTAATAATGGGAGGAGAAGGAAAGAATGTAGCAGATGAGCTATGCTGAAGAAAAATAAGGGTTCTAAGGGGGACAAATAAAGAAAGTGTACATACCAGAAAGACATGGCAGTAAAAGATGGAAGATAGTTTACGAGTTAGTTTAGCTGGAATGTAAAATGTATGAAAGGGAATAACATGAAATAAGACTAGAAAAATTAGTAGGAAACAGATTTCTTGGTACCTTAATTGCCAATTCTGAGCACTTTGTATTTTCCTCTAGATTTTTGATTATCATAGTGACATGCTCAGATTTATATTTTAAGAGTATCAATTTTTCAGCTATCCTGAGGATAGTTTAAAGAAGAAAAGACATTGGAGACAGGAAGCCCAACTAGAAAATTAGCTGAGTTCTGATTAGTAGGAATAATGAATCTCCCAAAGAGATTATATCGTTTGAACTTGCACTGCATATTTCCACTAGATTGAAACAATGACCATATTTTATATAATTATAGCTTCAAATAGTGCAAAATCAAATAATACAACCACTTCATGAAATTCATTACTGGTAGTAATCAGAACCTAGTTGTGTTATAACAGTCCAGTTGAAAAGTAATGAGAGCCTGGATCAGAATGGTATGTTTATGGAGAAAAAGGGATATATCAAAAATTTGTTTCCAGGTAGAATAGAAAGGATTTGGGAATTGGCTGTCTGGGGATGAAGGTGGAGAGGGCAATGAAGAGATAAAACCTTTGATAGAAATAGAGAAATTTGAAAGACTAATCTAAAACCTGCATCTTCTTCAGTTTTGTACATAGTGGATACTTAATAGATGTTTGTTGAAATGTCACTTATTTTTGTTTCAAATTCTATTATTATTATTTTAAACTTTCTTTTAATTGGAAAATGATACTCAATCTAAAAGGAGTCATGCATAGTCTTTGAATGGAAAAAATAAGAGCTATCTTCTGGGACATTAATGTATGCTCAAGGATCACAGTAGTCTAGACTTCATAGCCCTATGCCATCTGATAGCTTCCAGCCATCAGAGCTTAGATGCTTTCTATATAAATAATTGGAAAAATCAAGCTTAATCAAAAGGGCAAAATCAGCCAGAATAACCTGCTAGCAAAGTTGCTTCAGGAAAATCAAGTAAGAAAAAAAGGAATGAGTCAAAGGTGTGAAAAAACTAAAGAGATTGGAGCCAGGGAAAGTTCCAAAAAAGTAGAACTGACAATTCCTAGGTAATATTGAAAGGCCTAGAGCCTACTAAAGATTTTTTGAAGACCAATAGGAAAAATACCTTTTCTCACCTAGAAACTAGAAGGAGAAAAGGAAGAATAGTCAATATCCTTGAGAGAGTCGAAGTCAAAGCTCTAGAAAATACACCAGATCAAGTCTCAATCAAGAAATCCATGAGAAAAATCATGGTGAGTTATTTTTTCTAATCCATATCAGCATAAGAAGACAGAGGAGAAAGGTCTGCAGACACTGGGGATAAGATTCATCTAAAAGCATGCTACCTAGAGCATTACAACTCTAGGAATGAAATTTTGTATCAGGGCAGTAAACATCAAGGAAGGAGCAGGGGGACCCCAACTTGTGCAGGATGTGGGAGTATCAAATGGTAGTTCTGTTGCTCACTACCCAGTTCTAGTTGACACATCCAAAGTGGACTTAGGAGGGAACTTGCACTTAGAGTAGGATTTTAGGATGAAGAGTGGTTACAGGCCCCAGATTATGCAGTGATCAGGGAACAAGTTTAGAAGCAAATACTATTTATGTCATTGTAACCTCAAAAACAAAGCAGAGACTCATTTGTAGTCTGTGACTTAAATTTGAGGCCTGCATTAGAATAGCTAGAACAACAATTCTATACCAAAAGGAGCTCTGCAATTTGGCTACTCTGAATCTACAGTTTTGCAGCTGATTGATAGTGGCAGAGTCTGGCAACAGTTTACTGGAACTTCTAACTAGGAATAAGTCCACAACCATGTTACTCAGACTCAAATCTGGATCAGGAATTTATAAATTTTTCAGACCAAAATGGCAATGAATAGATTTTGTCCCAGATAACACCATTTTGAAAAAAACAAAACAATTCTCAAAGAGAAGTTGGAAAACAAAAAGAAGGAAAAATATAACCAATTGTTTATGCATAGGAAATGTATAATGTTCTTGAAACATGTTGTAAGACCAAAAGAAAGACTTTTTGGAGAGTCAATCAGATCAGAAATATCTTTAACAAGCCAACATGTCCCAGACCTAGAACTGAGGCTAGAAAGAAAATTTGAGCTGTCCAAAAAAACCTAGTATCTAGGTCAAATCTGTTTTGGCTAAAATACTTAAATTTGATTCACAAACAAATTACAATTGAAATGGCTGATTCTATAGACAAGATCTGGAAAAAGATTGAATAAAAAAAAAGCTAAATACAAAGTTAAGGTCTAGTTCTCTGTAACTTTTTAATTTGACTCTTGTTTATTATTCTAATTTCTTATTTTCCTGCAGTCAATATATCTACAATCTGTATAATTGTTTTTTTCCAATCAAAATCATTCCATAACGTCATTAATATGCTATAACCCAAACCCACTAATATCATTACACCAACAATATTAGATCAATAGCATGGGTTATTTACTTTATTGAATTATCCCCTATAATCTTTTTTATTATCATTTTTTTGGGCAGAACTAATTAATGACATTAGATGGGGATGTTTCTGTAATAGTAAAAGCTCTTTAAAGAAAAATGTTTAAGGGAGGATTCTCTGAAGATGGCAGAGTAGGTTGGTAAATTTCAATCTCTCCTGATTTCCCCTCAAAAAAGAACAAATTTGCACTTCAAGGCCAACGTAGATTGGTGAAAAATCAAGAAGACTTGGGGCAAAACAGAGGTCCTCCTGAGACAATCTTAGATGATATGAAGAAAGACTGTGCTAGGGATTAACTGGGCTAGCTCCACAGAAACTGGGTGTGGCTGGAGCCTTAGCTTGAATCACAGAGCCTTTGAGCTCCCAGACTATTTGTCTAGTTGGGGTCTGGGTCCAGGAAGAATGAATGAACCTCCACTGATTGGAAACACCAAGCCCAGCTGAGCTGCTAAGACACAGTACTGGGTGAGAATGCAGCTTGTAAATGCAGAAGCAGTTGGGCAGGGACTGGCTGTGAGTTCTTGCAGGAGGGTGGAACTCTTGGTTGGGATTCCTGGTCAGAGTGGAGAGTTGAAGGGAAGCTTGAAGCATCATTTCCCTACCTACGATTAGAAGTGCTTATACTAATAACTCATTTAAAAAAATGAATCCGCAAAGAAGAAAGAACCCCACCATTGAAAGAAGATTAGAGTTCATCTTCAGAGAAGAACATTTTAGTAAAAAAAAAAAAGCTTCTATCCCAAAGAGTAACATGAAATGTCTCCCTGTCTAGAGAGAATTTACAGAAGAATTTAAAAATCAAATGTGAGACATTGAGGAAAAAATAAAAAAAATAAGCAAAACAAGATTATGAAAAAACTAGAAAAGGAGGTTCAGAGTCTCAAAGATTAAAATAACTTTTTGAAAATTAGAATTGAGCAAGAAACCACCAGTTACAGAAAAAATAAAATAGATTATAAAGAATGAAAAAACAGAACAGAATGTGAAACATAAGAAAAATGACAAATCTAGAGAACAGATCAAAAAGAAAAAATACAAGAATAATTGGATTGCCAGAAAGTTGTGGCCAAAAAGAGAACCTTAACACAATAATGCAGGAAATAATCCAATAAAATTGTCCTGGAGTGATAGAACATGAGGGGCATATAGAAACAGAAAAAATTCACTGATTCACCTCAAAGAGATCCTTTGTGGAAAACACAGGAATATTATTTTTAATTTTTAAATAACTTTTTATTGACAGAACCCATGCCAGGGTAATTTTTTACAACATTATCCCTTGCACTCACTTCTGTTCCGAGTTTTCCCCTCCCTCCCTCCACCCTCTCCCCGAGATGGCAAGCAATCCTATACATGTTAAATAGGTTACAGTATATCCTAGATACAATATATGTGTGCAGTACTGAACAGTTCTCTTGGTGCACAGGGAGAATTGGATTCAGAAGGTATAAATAACCCGGGAATAAAAACAAAAATGCAAGCAGTTTATATTCATTTCCCAGTGTTCTTTCTTTGGGTGTAGCTGCTTCTGTCCATCCTTGATCAATTGAAACTCAGTTAGGTCTCTTTATTAAAGAGATCCACTTCCATCAGAATACATCCTCATACAGTATCGTTGTTGAGGTATATAATGATCTCCTGGTTCTGCTCATTTCACTTAGCATCAGTTCATATAAGTCTCGCCAGTCCTCTCTACACAAGAATATTATTGCCAAGTTTTGAAACCCCCAAGTCAAAAAGAAAATTTTGCAATAAATAAAAAAAAATCTGAATCCTGCCTGACAAGGCACATGACAATATTCTCTTATCTTTTGCTCTATTTTGTTTTGTATTCCTTTTCTATTCTTCTTATTTTTTCAAATAAAATACATTTTAAGAAAGAAATAAACAATAATATGAAAAAAATGTTTAAGGTAGCTGAACATGAGAGAAGGGTAAAGCCTTCATCCTATCTCATAGATAAACCTGGGCATGTAAAGCTACATCTTTTCTCTATATATCTTTTCTTCTTCCTGCAAGCTAAGAGAAGAAAAAGAGTAATGATTCTAAATTGGCCCCAAACCTAGAAAGCTATGCCCATGCTAAGGAGACTTGACAGTTAATTCCTAACTCAAGTTAAAAGATTGTAATGGCAGCAATAAAACAGTATAGCAAACTAATGAACCGATTTTAAAGCTTAATGGGAGTAGGGGGAGGTATTACAGAAAACCAATGAGCATTTATTTCTAATGGAAATTATAAGAGTTGATAACACTTTGAAACCTACAACCTAAAAGAATTTAGGATATGACAAAGGTAAGCTCATTGTGCTTCTTTCCATTATTCTTCAATTTTAATTAAAGTACCTTCACTTTTGCAGGTAGTTCTTCAGAATGTGAAACCCTACTGACTCAACAATTCCTAAGGAGCTCTCCTTGGTCCTGTTTCAGCAAGCTCTATTAGACTATCTAGCTGCCTGAATATAGCTTTACCATAGTGCTTTGAACATTGATAAACATGGATAAACATGGATTGTCTGCTACTACTTTAAACTATCTTTCCACCAGATGTTGATATAGAGTACAATGTTTCTTTTGCCTTATATTTTTCTTTCATCCCTGTCAATTAGTTTTTCTTTTACCATTCCTTAAACTGACTATATGGAACACACACACACACACACACACACACACACACACACACACACACACTCCTATATATTTTTGTGTTCCCCATTCTTGATTTTAAAATTGGATGAGTTTTTTTAAACATAAAAAGTTAAATTGCTTTTTCATTTTTACATAGTCTTTAATTAGTCTTCCTCCCCACCTCTGCTCCTTTGTGGATCAAATAATCTCTACAGAAAAGTTGTGCCCAAAACAGCATAGAAAATTCTAAAAAAAATTGTAACTTATCCAAATAAAATTACAAACACTGACAAAAACATTTAATTTTAAATTTAAAGAGTTTATAATTACAAAGTTTAGTTTTTATTACTAGAGAAGCTATTTTTCTCTTCTCCCTTCCTCTTTACTATCTCAATCTTTCTCTTCTACTTTCACTTCTACATTATATATTTCCTCCCTCTCCCCCCAATTTCCTCCTTCCTCTTTCTCAGAGAACAACAGGAAGGGTTGGAAGGGGGAAGTAGAGCATAAACTGTAATATAATTATGTTTCTTTCTCAGCTATCCTAAACTTTATTTTAACCTCTTCTTTTACAGTTTGTTATAAACCTAATCTTAATATAATGATCTTGAGTAGAATTATTCTTTGTAATTCACTAATTTAGCTAAAAAAGCCTCCTTAGTGTAAACTTGACTTTTTGGGTTTGAAGCTAATCTAGAATGGTTACAGTTTTGTTCCTTTTCTCCTCTCAGCTAGAAGGAAGAAGAAAGTTTATAGAGAGGGAAGAAAAGATGCAGTTTGGAGGCTGAGATCTCATATCTCTATAAGGAAAGATGCAAAATTTCTTTTGTGCAAGACAGAAAGCTCCTTGATCAATTCTTACAGTCATAGATTGCCTTTCATCTGTGCAATATCTCTTATTTTTACTATTTTTTAAAAAAGAAAACATTTCTGACCCCATTCCTCTGGTATTTGACTTAAACCTACATATAGCTTTGGAGTTACTTAGCCAAGGTTGCCCCCTAGCAATTGCTTCAGCTATAAAGTGCTTTGCTTTTTATAAACATCCCTGAGAAGCTATTTCTATTGAAAGCTTTCAGTAACACAGAAATTGCAAACTTCAGACTTAGACCATTTAAAACAAAGAATTAACAGCAAAAATTACATACATATATATATATATTATTGGAAACAAAATTTTGTAAAACAAGAATTAGGAAAGTCATATTAACTCCAATCCAAACGCTAAACCATAAATCCTTAGTAAAGAGTTCTTTGTTTGACTTTGACAAAATGTACCTTTTGTGCAGAATTACAGCAGTGGTGCCATATAATTCATTTGATTAATATGCTCATATGCACCTGAATATAAGATCCAAAATAAGAATAGCTAGTTGATATAATAGAGAATACACTGCACTTGACAACATAAAGATCTGAGTTCAAAACCTGCCTTATACATATGACCTCGGGCAGACCACTCTTTGTGCCTCAATTTCCTCATCAATAAAATGAAAGAGTTGAACTCAGTGGCTTTTTTCCTGTCTTGACTGGAGCTTTAATGATTATTCAGAGATCTGTGAAACTAGAAAGGGCACCAATACCATGAAGTTCATCTTGAGTTAAATGTGGGGAGAACTAAAACCTTCCAGGTGGTAGTGAAATGTAGGTCACTGAATCTTTCTGGAAAAGATGCACACAAAGAGTTTCAGAAGCACAAAAAGCTGAAGTAATTGCCTCTAAATTGAAATGTTTGTTCTTTTCTGATTAATTTTCTATCTATTAAGAGAAGTCTTACTTACTTTATTGGTGCAGCAACTCCTTCTGGTCCTAGTAAATTAGATGGAGGTACAAGCTCCCATTTAAAGTGTAGATTCCAGGTGAACCCTCCACGCAGGATAGGAGACGGTTTATACTTCAGAGTGTAAGCATTGATTGCATCAATTAGAGGGCACACCACCATTCTGTAGTCTTTTTGGATGGCAAACAATAAGGGCTGGAGCCACATTTTATTCATCTCACAATGACTGTCTAGGAATACAAGAACTTCTCCTAGGAACATAAAACCAAAGGTCTGCTAGATTCAATAACATTAAACTTGGATACTAATACTCCTTTGATCCAAAATACCCATGTTAAAATACAATCAGATTCAATGGGCATTCAATCAAATACAAATGGATTTGTTTATGTTCAGCATTATTAGCAACCAATAAATATGTAGAAAGCATATGATACATGCCAGGCACTATGCTAAGTGCTAAAGATATGAAGAAAAATTAAAACCATACCTTCCCTCAAGGATCTCTTAGTGATGTAAAAGGTCAAGACAAGTATAAGACAAAGTCTCTGTATTCAAGGAGTTTGCAAGAGTTAAATAGCAAAACAATTAATACTAAGTTATATACTGTTAATAGTAAGTGCAAAATCGTACAAGCAATAAGAACCAAGGAGTTGCTGAAAATAGAAAGGTTACAGTAGGCTGGAATGGAGGAGATGAAATAAATATTGAGTTAGGTCTTCAAATATAGAGAAGTTTTGAATCAATTAAATCAAGTATTGTCCAAGATGTACCAAATTCCTTTCAGAAATATTGGAAATATTGAAGCTTGATAGGTCCTTACTCTCAAAGAGATAATTTAGTTATTGTTACATGTCTAATACACATAAAAACAATCAGAAAACAATGATATTACAGAATAAAATCTAAATGGTGATAAGTACTATAATATTGAAGGGAGAGATCACTATAGTCAAAGGAGGTTTCCTGGAAGACATAAACTGAATGAGTGGGAAAACATTTATCAAGTATTACATGCAAAGCATGCATACATATATACACACTCATAACACAAAATAAAATGTTAAATATGAATGAAACTACAAGTCCAATGTGGGAAGTTTAGTCAAAAATTCTTTCTGAATGGAATTGCTATAATTTTAAAAATCTTACATATATGTATATAAAGCTGTCTTAAAGAATTTAAGCCATATTCCAATTTAGTTGCACAGGCAGCTCTGTGTCTGATTCTTCCAAAGTTTCCATGGCAACATATAGAACTGAATGTGATTATCCCTGAGAACTAAGTGGCTATAGCAACTGGATGATTGCAAATATGGGAGATTAGGTTAATTTGCTTGTAGCTATATCAATCAAGCAAGCAATACTTATTAAATGCTTTTATATTTATTATATAAAAGGAACTTTGCTAATCGAGGAGACACAAAAACTAAACTGAAATAGTTCCCTGTCCTCAAAGAACTTATATTCTAATGGGGAAAACAACTCATACACACACATACACACACACACACACACACACATACACACACACACACACAAACACACACACACAAAGCATATACACAATATGAATACAAAGTAGTTTTAAAAGAGGGTGCCCTTGTAACTGGATGGAAAGGGACTAGAAAAGATTTCATGAAAAAGGTGTAGCTTGCATGAGTCTTGAAGGAAACTAGGGACTCCAAGAGGTAAAAGTGAGGAGGGAGGATTTTCCTTCTATGGGGATCAACTCATGCAAATAAATGAAAAAGTAGGAGATAAAGTGCTGTGTGTGCAGAACAGGGAATAAGCCAGTAGAGTTCTCTTTAAGTTTTTGGCTAGGCAATTAGCTGAAGTATTGCCTCTAGTGATCTAAGTAAAAGCTTACTATCTTAGTAAGATATGGGTTTACTTTAGCAGGGGTTACTTTGAGTCAGACTACCCATCTCTCCAAATTCCACAAACTTGTATAAGTCAAAAAGCAAGATTTCCATGATCATAAAACAGGCCAGTCACTTAGTGTTCATTAGCTTTTGAAATTGTCTTGGATCATTGTATTACTGAGAAGAGCTAAATCATTTACAATTGATCACTGTGCGATACTGTGTACAGTGTTCTTCTGGTTCTGCTCATTTTACTTTGTATCAGTTCATAGGATCATAGATTGAGAGTAAAAAAGAGACCTCAGGGATTATCTCAGCTAGTGATATAGTAGGTAAAGTGCCAGTTCTAGAGTCAGTAAGACTTGAGTTGAATCTGACAGATATTTAAAAGTGGTGTGACCTTTATCTGCCTCAGTTTCCTCAAATGTAAAATGGGGGTGGTAAGAGTACTTACTTCAAAAGGTTGTTGTAAGGATCAGACAAAGAAATATTTATAAAGCACTTATAAAAATAACATTTTTGTAGTGCTTACTATGTACCAGGCACTAACACTTTGCAATTATCTAATTTGATATGATTGACATATGGTAATATTCTATAAATCCTTATTCCCTTTTCTCCTTAACTCTTTCATTTTATAGATAAGGAGTTGAGGCCCAATTAGGTATTTGCCATCTCACTTTGGATACAAAACAGTCTTTGACAAATTATTGAATTAAACCCAGCTGATTCCATAGAAAACTTTAAGCAGAATCTGGAATGTTTTCACATTATTATGGATTGTAGCACCAATGTTGGAGCTGGCTACTTCTCTGGTTGTCTGACCCTACACAAAGCTATTGATCCAATATATACTCAGCATCATTTCAGAAGATCTTATCTTGATGATAAGCTGTCATCCAGACTCCATTTAAAGGCTTCCTACTACCTCCTAAGAGAATCTACTTTCCAGAGAAAAGATCAGTGTGGAGAGGATCTAGAGAGGTTATCAACAGTAATGATGGGGTGCAGCATTCAGTTATCCCTCTAGTAATCCTCTGAGAGCAGGGACTATGTCTCACCCTTCTTCCTTAATAGGGAGTTCCTTGATAATCTGGTGCTGAGCACAGTGGCTGGCATAGGGTAAACACTCAAATGTTTGTCAATAATTTAGGACAATAGTTGAAGTGTTCCCTTGACTATTGCATTATGTAAAACATATGCATTATGTAGAACATTGCATTAACTATGTATTGTGCAAGACATAAATGATGAACCTACTCTTTTCCACCACTGTAGCCCACTTAAGGGAATCCAACACAGTCAACATTCATAGAGGCACTATTCTAATCTGCCCAAACAATGCTAGTAGATCTGAAGCAAATTCTAGGGGGTTCATTGTCTATCTGAAGTGTTGTCCAAGAGATATATATACATATATATATATATATATATATATATTATATATATATATATACACACACATATATACACACATACTTGTATCTATGTCTATATGTGTATTTATGTGTGTGAGTATATTTATGTCCATAAATATCTGTATATGTGTATGTGTGTATGTATTTGTGAATTAGCTCAATGGGCTGTGCAGCCAACTACATATTCTAATTCCACTAGTTTATTCTGTGTTAGGAATAATTCTTTTATGCAGAATAAACCTTATTAAGAAAATTCTATAGTTTTCTTGGGCTTGAACCAGTCAAAATAAGGGGTTTTGCAAATAAAGAGTACCTGAAGAATCCCTCCAATTAAAGAGAATCCACTCTGTGCAAGACATTCTCCACAACAGTGATAAATATATGTGGTAATTGTCTTCCTGTACAGTGATTCATTTATGGGAATAGTAGAGAAACAATATAAGGAAGGAGTGGCTAAATAGAAATCTAAATAGATTTTCCATGGAGTTGGTTCCATTGTGCATACAACAACAAAAATAATTTCATAGGACACTTAAGTCATCTCGCCTTGTAATGCCACAATAAGCATTAAGTCCAAAGATCACCATGAGGATAATTGTAATTTATGTGTTAATATCTGTTGCAAAGGATGACAAGAGAAATGCCATGAATAACTCAAGGCCCTCTGACTTAATCTAACATAAGCTATAAGGTTTAGTGACTTCAATTCAAACATGGGCAAAGGGAGAATGGTGAAAACAAGTTGATAAATTTGGATAAGTTCAAGAAACAAAAGCAGTAAAGACTTGCAAACTATAAAAAACCTCTTGACCTGAAGTCTTTGTACTAGTAACTAGTGCAACTTCTTCCAAAGATCCTAAATTATGTTGTTATGTTGGTCAGTCATATCCAACTCTTCATGATCTTACAGACCACAGCGCTCCCAGTCTTTCTGTACTCCACCATTTCTTGGAAGTTTGTCCAAGTTCATGTTCATTGTTTCTATGACATTATCTATCCATCTCATCCTGTGCTATTCTTTCTTCCTTTGACCTTCAATCTTTCCCAACATCAGGGGGCTTTTCCAAATGAGTCATACTTGTGCATTTATTTTGGCAAAGTGGTGAATGTTCAGCTTCAGTATTTGAACTTCCAGTGAATAATCTGAATTAATTTAAGTATTGATTGATTTGATCTTGCCATCCAAGGGACTCTCAAAAATCTCTAGCACCACAATTCAAAAGTGTCAATTCTACCTTTACTCGGCGTATAGTTCAACTCTCACAGTCATATGTTGCTTCTGGGGGGAAAAAAACTTTGACTTTATGGACCTTTGTTGGCAAGATGATATATTCGCTTTTTAGGATACTAGATTAGGTTTTTTTTTCAAAGGAGCAAGTGTATATTCATTTTGTAGCACTATTTTTAGGATTTTAGAAATCATGGTTTGCCTCAGGGAAGAAGGGATTAGTACATGCAAATATTCCACTTCTTTCCAATTACTGACCCTCATAAGTTGTTTACCTGGTAGACCCTGGCTTCTTCAAAGACAGGACTTAGTACAACCACTGTGATCAACGTGTCTAGCTTCTTAGGATACTCTAAAACTTCTTAGCTGTTTTTCTAAAGGTTGGAAAATCTCCCTTTTTCTTAATTGAAGGGAATCATACTATCTCTAACTCCTAAAATTCTTCAGTTCCACTCTTGTTCACATTGTCAATGTGAAATCTTTCCCATCTTTCCAGACGTACTCATGTGGAGTTTCTATAAGGAAGTCCCTCAAATCTTTCACAGCACTTTTTCTGGAACTCTCTTAGACAATTGCCAATCAGTCAATCAGTCAATAAACATTTATTAAGCACTTGCTATGTGCTTACCATGCTATGTATCAGGAACTATACTATATACTAAAGATATAAAAAGGCAAAAAATGTTTCTGATCTCAAATAAGTTCATTATCTAATTTGGGAGATGACAAATAATTATGTTTAAATAGGCTATATGTAGAATAAATAAGAAGTAATTAACAGAAGGAACTGCTAAAATTAAGAAGAATCAGGAAATTTTTCTTAAAATAGATGGGGTTTTAGTTTGTACTTGAAAGAAACTAAGGAAGGGAAAGCATTTTAGGCATAAGAGACAGCCAGAGAAAATGTCTGGAACCAAGAGATGGAGTATCTTGTTTTTGAAACCAGGCCCTAATTTGTACTATAGATATACAGAACCTTGTCATCTCTTCTACTAGACAGTAAATATCTTGAGAAAAGAAACTGAGTTTAATTCATCTTTCTTTCTATAGCATCTATCACATATATCCTCAATAAATGTTTATTGAATCTAATAAAGTTGGAACTTGTTGAAGATTAATTTTTTACTAGGAGATAGAATAAACAATACCAAAAAACCTCACAAACCAATGATTTTGGCTAATGTGATTAAATTCTAACCACATGTTGTTTTAACTGCCACAAGTTAATAGGGTACTTTTCTTTCTCATCACTTTAACCTCATCTTGTTCTGGTTAGATTAAAAGGGGAAAAGATTGATGGAATTTTATGTGTAGGAGGCTTCTGAAAATCAATTCAGCATCACAAAAGGGTTATTGAAGAAAAAGTTATAATCCTAAATCTCTCTGTTAACCTCCAACAGGGAAATTTTTCAGGTTTCAATTCAAAATACAATTGAAAAACAAGACTTGGTAAAGGGAAATCAAAGAAATGCAGAGGAGTGATGTTAAACACAGAGGAGACTTTTAAAAACACATGATAATTTTTCAGTGTATCTTAGGAAATCAAGAGTCAGGATGCAGAGGACAATTGAAGGCTGAGAATGGCCCAGAGGCCTAGAAAATATTTGATTTGAAAAGCTGAATTAATTCTAAGCCAATAAGAACTAGTAAGTTTTGAGTTCTTGATTCTTGCCATTCAGGCAAAAAGCCATGAAGAGGATTCAGTTCAGATGCATTCATTCAAGTAAAAACAAAATTTCATTTAGTGTTAATTTGTTTTCAGAGCTATTCCCTCTTCTGTAATCTACCTCCTCTCAAACCCAATAGAGCAGAATCTGTCACAAGTAATTTGTATTTTGTATTGTTGGCAATTTTCTTGCTTATGACAAAAACCAGTCCTATTTTCCAAAGCCTATTAAAATTAAAAACAGACTAAGTTGTCTTTTGAAGCAAGTTTGGGGTCTCTGAATCCCAGAGGACAAGGATGAGTCAGTTGTGCTAGAAAATTTTATAATTATCTCTTAATCAGATTTGTATATAAGAGGAATCATGTCTCCAAATGGAAAGCAGATATCTCTAATGTAGGGAAAGCTGACCCTAAGTTTAAGGTCACAGTTTGTGTTTGCCATTTTGAACAGTGGAAGCACACACATTTTAATACTTCAAAGCAACAATGTTCCGTTGTTTAGTATTAATTTATGTTTAGTATTAATTGCTGCTTATTTAAGGTTAATATAATTTTTTCAATAGTTTTCCAAATACATGCAATGATACTTTTCAACATTCACCTTTGCAAAATCTTGCATACCAAATTTTTCTCCCTTCCTCTCCCCTCTTCAACACAGCAAGCAATTCAATATAGGTTAAACATATGCAATTATTTAAACATATTTCCATATTTGTTATGCTGTGCAAGAAAAATCAGATCAAAAGAGAAAAAACCACAAGAAAGAAAAAAAAACCAAGCAAACAACATGGATTGATATTTTAAAGGCACATAATAACAAATGGCATTACTGTGCTTGGCTATGCAACAAATCCTGGTTAAATTCCCAAACATCTATGAGATGGACCAGAATCAAGTTTGAGATATGGGTGTATCTCCTGTGACTTAATCGATGCCCATCTCTTTAAATTAAGGCAAAGGAAGAATTGGTGGACTTTAAGTGTACCCACATATTGTCTTTGTGATACATGTGACCATTTAGTCAAGAAAAAAAGGACAGTATGTCATACCTGTAGCATTAGTTGCTCCAATCATTCTTCCTCGAATCAATCCCTCTCGTTTATAATTTCTTATTAATTTAACTTTTTCAGGAAAATTTTCTTTGATATATTTATGTAGGTCTTCTTTCAAATAATCTAAAAATAGAAGAATAATCACATTTATGAGACACAACCACATAATTATTGACCCACAAGTATTTTATATTTGCTGGAATATAACATAGATCAGGTGAATGTTAGTTTGTATTACGAACCTTTAATCTACTTTTAAAAAAATTTGTTGAATAACAATAATAATAGCTAGGATTTATATAGCATTTTAAGTTTTGCAAACTGCTTTACATATATTATCTCATTTGTTCCTCACAAAAACTCTGTGAGGTAGATGCTGTCATTATCATCCCACTTTTTCACCACTAAGAGAGGTTAAATGCTTTGTCTCAGGACATTCAGCTAATAATTGTTGTTGTAGGATTTGAACTCAGCCCTTCCTAATTGACTCTAATACTTCACTCATGCCACCTGCAAAAAGGGAGAGGAAAGGCAAACCAATAGTGAGAACACTTCAAAAATAAAAAATGTCTTGCATTTGCAGCAATTATGTACGTAGAGGATTCAACTTGAAAAGAAGTCAACAATCCTCAAAGGAGTCCTGCTTATGGTAGCTGAAAAAAGGCCTGAGCATTCATATACATGGAAAGCCATTAGTTGTGGCTTGAGCATGGGGTAGGTACTAGTGTGTGGAATTGGAAACTTTGCTGTAAAAAGAAAGGAACCTAGAACTAGTGGTAGCTACCAAGAGAAAACCAAAAAAGTTTCAGACCCAAACTGGGACCTTCAGGAGCCACAATAATCCAGAATTTCAAGCTGAATGCAATGAAAATTATGATATATACAAAGAGATATCAGCCAAAAATCATTAGCCTTGGGTCATTACTCCTATTTCAAGGAAAATATACAGAAGTTATCTTTCATCCAGATCTCTTCTCTTTTCATACTACTGGAACTTTACCAATTGGTACTATGAGTTTGCAGTGATTAAGACTGAACCTCTGAGGGAGGAGGGGGAAGGAAACAACTCCAAACCAGATGGGGGATTATAACTTATGCTTTGTTTCATGGGCTTTAATATTAGTCACCAATCTTTATGTACCATTAATAATCATTTCTATTTATTGCTTTGGACCCATTATGCTCACAGAGGACACTTAAGAGACACAAGCCACATTCTGAACTTCACATAGGTGAGGGAAATGTACCATAGATACAATTATTAGACAAAACTACTGAGATTAAATTCAGTCCATCTGTTAGGGGAGAGGAGATCCATTGACATATAAATCACACGCATTTTTTATTTTAATTATTAGCATTAAACAAGAAATCTTATTATGTTTATTATTATATATATTATTATTATCCTCCCCATTAAACACATTTTAAAACAAACTAAAAACAAATTCCCTCAATAAATATCTATGTATATATTTAAAAAAACATATTCTTACATTATCTATGTCTGAAAATGTTTGTTCCTTTCTGCATTTTAACTTCTTCACCTCTTTGTTGGAAATTAAGTGGACTGTTTCAGTTTCATTTTTCTGTACCTATGGGTTCATCAATGAAGCATGTCAAATTTGTTTTTCTCTATAATATTGTTATCATTATATAAATTGTGCTCCTAATTTTGCTTACTGTGCTCTGTATCAGTTTATAAAAATCACTTCAGTTTTCTTTGGATTGACCATTTTCTTAAGGAACAATTATAGTTCATGAAGCATTATTTGTTTAGTCATTCCCCAATAAGAGGACAGTCTGTTCGTTTCCAATCTTTGGATACCATGAAATAGGCTATATTGAATATTTTTATAATCTTTATCCTTTTTGTATGCTCTTTGGGGTATAAGCTTTGTTGCATAGTTGGCACAAGGGATGCTTGGAAACTTTCTGAGAATAGTTCCAAATTGCTTTCCACAAAGGCTGAATCAACTCACAATTCTGCCAATAGTGTGGCAGTAATGTGCCTGATTTTCCACAGCCCTTCCAACATTTGTCCTTTTGTACATTTTGTACATTTGTAATTTTCTTCTTGTATTATCTCTGTCAGTTTGAGAGGTACGACATTGTATTTTCAAAATTATTCTATTTGTATTTCTCTAATTATTGGTGATTTAGAGCAGCTTTTATATGGTGTTGATTTTTTGATTTCTTCTTTTTAAAATTGACTCTTTTTGTGACCATTTATCCATGTAAGGATGACTCTTAATCATATAAATTTGAATGAGTTCTTTATATATCTTGGAAATGAGGCCTTTATTAGAGAAAATTATATTACCTAATCCATTTTAGTGATTAACCTCTTTATTTATTAACCAGTATCAAATCATTTTAATAATTGCCATTTTGTAATAAAGTTTGAGATGAGGTAATCACGTACCCACTTCCTTACTTTTTTTTTTTTATTATTGCCTTTGAAGTTATTAAACTTTTTTCCTCCATATGAATTTTCTTGTTGTTTTTCTAGATCTATAAAATATTCTTTTGGGAGTTTTATTAGTGTAGTGCTGAATAAGTAAATTAATTTAGGTAGCATTGACATTTTTATTATATTAGTTCAATTTAAAAATGAACAATTAATGTTTTAAATCCTGCTTTCTAAATCCATTCTGTTGCCTTCTCCCATTTAAAGGCAAGTTCATTACATTTACATTCATAGTTATTATTGCTAAATGTATACAAATTAATTACTCAATTAACTTAAATTTAACAGCTATGTCCCTCCATTCTGTTTTCTTGAACCTTGTCCTCTTTTTATTCCTATCTCCTTTATAAATAAGAAAGTGGTAAAAGAAAGGGAATAAGCTTGACACTTCTGATCTTGTAAAACAAGCTATTTCCTCTCTTATATCTTTTCTCTTCTCTTTATTCTCAATCCCAGGTTTATATTCTTTCTTCTTTCCTTTTAATCTTCCCTTCATATTCCTTCTTCCAATATATTTTATTTATGACAATTCTCTTTCTTGCATTATGACTTTACCTCATCTCCCTCATATCACTTTCTATCTCTCCCTCATTCCAGTTCCTTCCTAGTTCTCTTTTGAATTTAATGTAATTCTATCCAAAGATTTCTAAGTGTGATAGGTATAAGTGTATTCAATTTTTTTAAAATTTAGATTAAAAATGAGGTTCGTTGGATAACTCTATCACTTCTTCCTCTTTATCTTATGTACTTCTATTATGCAATAGTAATTTCCTTCTTTTTTCTTTCCTCTCTACTATAGGCCTCCTTCCTTCTATTTTTGTCTTCTCCTAATACCATTAAACATAACAAAATCCTGGAAAGCAGACTGGAAGAAATTAAGTTTAGTACAATATCTTAAAACAAATTCCACAATATATTTAAATGGATATGTGACTTTAATATTAAAGATCCCATTATAAAAAAATTAAAAGTAAAGCAAATCATATACCTCTGACAGATATAAGTGAGAGATATATTCTTAGCTGTGAGAAATGGATGGGCATTTGGTTTCTACAATTATGAAAATTAAATTGTAGAAATTAAACTTAAATTAGAAAACTGAAGCTCACAAGGACATCAAGGAATAATCAAGGGTGGAGATTGTCTTCCCCCAAAAGAATGTAAGTTTCTTGGAAACAGGAATTGACTTTTGTAATGAGGTGCTGGCCTAAAATTTGAAAATAATCTTTTGTTCTTTATCCTTAGTCCTCCTCTGTTACCTTCTCCCTTCTAGAATGTAAGCTCCATTGCGGCAGGGACTGGCGATGTGATGAGGGATGGAGATTCATGTTGAGTAATTTCTGTGACATCCAATTAATGGGGAATCAGGGGAAGGGCTTGTGCTTCAGGATAGAAAATAAAATGCTGCCTTTGGATTTTCAAAGGTGTGTATCCTAACTTAAGCAAACATTGTATCCTTGCAAGAATGTAAAATAAATCTTTCCTGCATTCATCAGTGAGTCAGTGGCGTTTTTGGTAAGATATTTTGTTTCTTACATTAGCCAAACAAAGGACAGAGGTGATTAAAAAAATAAAATAGATAATTTTGATTATGTGAAACTAAAAAGCTTCTATACAGACAAAATTAATGCACTTAGGATAATAAGAGAAGCAGTTGAATAGGGGAAAAATTTTTATATCAATTTTCTCTGATAAGAGTTTGGAATCTGGATGCATAATTAATTAATTGGTGATGGGATAAATTTTAAAATATTGGTAATAGAGAGGCAGTGTGCTTTAGAACAGTATTGGACTTGGAATTCAAAAGAGCTAAATTCTACTTCAGATAATTATTAACTTTGTGTCTCTGGACAAGGCATTTAACCTCTCTGAGTATCATGTAAACTAGGGATAATAGTATCTATTACATATCCATTAATAACAGCTAGCATTTGAGGGTTTGGAAAGCACTATATATGTTATATAATTTAATCCATACAACAATCTTATTCCCATAAGGAAACTGGCATTAAGAGAGGTTGTGATTTTTCTATGAGAGTCAGAAAGGAGATGGTGGTTATGATCCTGGGGGCAGTTTGACTCAGGCACATGCTTCCTGTCTCTCTCCTAGGGGATTTTGCTGCTTTATTTAGGCTTGTTTACCTGGCCATTGGTAACAGTTGGTGGGCAATTGATAGGACTAGAAGGTCTCTTCTCCAAAAATGTTGATTTCCTGGCTCATGACTTGGGGTGGGGAGAGGAACTAAAGAGATATGTGGAGCTGTAGGTCCTCCCTGCTGGAAGAAGTCACTAATTTTTTTTAAGTCTATTTCCTTGCCTGTAAAATAAGAACTAGAAGCTCTTTAAAGTTTCTTCTTTCTCTTACTTTCTGGAAGTTGCTTGTATAAAAGGTATGGCCAGGCATCAACTAATCAACAAACATTTTATTAAGGACCTGCTATGAATCTATGGAACTTTGGAAACTATGCAAGACACTGGGTATATAAAGTCAAAAATGAAACAGTCCCTGCTCTCAAAAAACTATACAGAAAGGGGAGTAATGTACAACAAGGCTGAAAAAGTAAATTGGGATAAGTTTAAATGATGTGTTTTAAAAGTTAGAGCATTTTGTACTCACTCTATTTGTTTCTAAAGGCAAAAGGGCATTATAGCCAGAGTAAGCCCTTCCTATTCTCTGTTTCCTGAATCACTTGTGGAATATCCTACAAGATATAGATTCTTTTTATTCTCCATCTTGTTTAGGAAGCATAAGTAAGGATTACTGAATTGACACCCTATTGATAATAGAAGTCACATATTATTAAAGTTTGGCATTTAAAAAGAAGCAGGAATTGAAAGTGAGGGTGGAGGAATGCGGCACAGAAACAGAAGACATTAAGGAAACAGCCAGAGAAACAGAAACTTAGAGAGGTACGCGAACATAGATGCTGGTCTGTAGACTTCCATCCCTGTGTGCAATTTATAGGGAACCAAGTTCATCAAAAGTCCAGTGCCAGAGATAGACTGGGAAGAGAAGAAAGGACTTGAATCAGAAAGAGAGGAGAAAGGTATTCAGTACTTCAGTGAGAGGAGAAAACAGAGAAAGAGGCTTACTCAGATTTGGACAGAGAAATAACTGAGACCCACATACATTGAAAAGCAATCAGGATCTGTCCCCTCACAGATAATATGAGTCATGTGGACAGTATAGATCCAGAAAAAAGTTAGGAGCTATCAGGATGAAGAATTTGCTTGATGCCCTCTGGAAAGGGGAAAAGACCTTTCCTAACTATATATTAATACAGGAACTATTTCATTCTGTTTTTGTCAGGTAAAATAAAACCTGTCTTATGACCATTACTTTATTAATATTAATGCTTGTAGGATCTTTTTGGGTAAAGTTGGAGTCAAATATTAATGTTCAGGGAAATTACTGGTATGGGAAAAATGATCAACAAAGATTATTAAGAATGGTCTTTAAGCAAACAAGAAGAATGACAATAATGAGACAACACACCAAAACTTATGGGATATAGCCAAAGCAGTTCTTAGGGGAAATTTTATGTCTCTAACTAGTTACATGAATAAAATAGGGAAAGAGGAGATCAGTGAATTGGGTATACAACTAAAAAAATATAAAAAGAACAAATTAAAAACTCCCAATTAAATACCAGATAAAAATTCTGAAACTCAAGGGAGAGATTTAAAAAATTGAAATTAAGAAAACTATTGAATTAATAAATAAAACTAAGAGTTGATTTTATGAAAAAACCAAAAAAATTGATAGTTAATTATCAATTTGGTTAATTAGGAAATGGAAAGAAAAAAACCAAATCATTAGCATCAAAGATGAAAAGGGTGAATGTACCACCAATGAAAAAGAAATTAAATCAATAATTAGGAGCCATTTGGCCCAAGTGTATGGCAGCAAATCTGTCAATCAACTGAAATGGATGAATATTTACAAAAATATAAATTGCCCAGATTAACAGAAGAGGAAATAAATCCCTTAAATAGTCCTTTACTCTTTTTAGAAAAAGAAATTGAACAAGCCATTAATGAACTCTTAAAAAAAAAAAAAAAAAAAACTTGAGGGTCAGATGTATTCACAAGTGAATTCTACCAAATATTTAAAGAACAATTAATTCCAATATTATGTAAACTATTTGGGAAAATGGGTAAAAAAGGAGGCCTGTCAAATTCCTTCTATAACACAAATATGGTACTGATATCTAAACTAGGAAGAGCCAAAATAGAGAACAAAAATTGCAGACCAATCTCCCTAATGAATATTGATGCAAAAAATTAAATAAAACATTAGCAAAGAGATTAAAGCAATTTATCAGCAGGATAATATATTATGACCAAATGTTTTTTAATACCAGCAAGGCAGGGTTAGTCCAATATCAGAAAAACTATTACCATAATTGACCATATCAATAACAAAACCAATAGAAATCATATGATAATCTCAATAGATGCAGAAAAGGCTTTTGACAAAATGTAGCATTCATTCTTATTATAAACATAGAGTGCATAGGGATAAATGGAGCTTTCCTTAAAATAATAAGCAGCAATTTGTTTAGACAGTTTCCTTAAAATAATAAGCTACAATTTGTTTATACAGTCTCAAATGAATAGGCATTCATTTTTTAAAGCTATCACAAAGGTTACTCACTTTGATTATTTTATTTCCATTTTTGCAGATTTGCTTGACTTTCTTAAAATTACATGCTCAGGAGAGACATCAGTGAATAAAGACATATTTAATTTTATGATTATTGTGTAATTGTAATTAATTTTATGATTATTATGTAATTATGATAACAATTTTAGAAGTGTTTCAGGGCACTTGTCTTCCCAGAGCCCCTTCAAAATTTACTATTTTCAACTTATGTAATTTTTATTTGATGCTTGTATTATGGTTTATAGTTTTACTTCACCTATCATTAGTGATATATACAATTTTTTCTTTGGTTGTAGATAATTCTTTGTTCGTACATTTGACTATGTATCTGTTACAGAATGACTTTTGACATTTTTTTAAACTTTAACCAGTAGAAAGGAACCTGTTTTTCAGAGTTAGAAAGAGCAATTATAATGTTTTGAATTCACTTACAAAAAAGCAGGAAGCAATTAAAAAATAAAACAATAAGCTGTATCTATCTAAAGCCAACAGCAAGCATTATTTGTAATGGAGACAAGCTGGATACATTCCCAATACAATGAGAGGTAAAACAAGATGCCCATTATCATCACTATTATTCAACATTGTATTAGAAATGTTGGATTTAGCAATAAGAAAAAAAAAGAAATTAAAGGAATTAGAATGGGCCATCACTTTTTGCAGATGATATGATGATCTACTTAGAGAATCCTAGAAAATCATATAAAAACCTACTCAAAACAATTCACAACTTTAGCAAAGTTGCAGGATGTGAAATAAACTCACACAAATCATCAGCATTTCTATATATTACTGGCCAATAGCAAGAAATAGAAAGAGAAATTCCATTTAAAATAACTGTAGACAAAATAAAATATTTGGGAGTCCACTTGTCAAAAAAACTCAAGAACTATATGAACACAAATAAAAAACATTTTTCACACAAATAAAATCAGATGTAAACTATTGGAATTGGAAAAATATCAATTACTTGTAGGTAGGCTGAGCTAATACAATAAAAATGATGATTCTGCCTAAAAAAGAGAGAAAGGATGGCCTCCAAGGCAGATCAGACCCATCAGTGTCAGGGATTCAGACCCAAATGATAGAAAGGTGACAATTCTATTTGCCAAGAAATGGAAACCTACTCAGTCTTCTGTCATTTTTCCAGTTTTCCCTTCATTCTAACTTTTTCCTCAGAGATCTTAGATTTACACACACACACACACACACACACACACACAGACAAAGACAGAGACAGAGAGACACAGAAAGTCAGATAGAGGGGGAAGGGAGAGGGAATGACTTGAGAATCAAAGACACAACCTTGTTGAATGCAGGAGGAGGAAGAAGACCAAAGAGAGTGAAAATAAGAAATCAGAGAAGTCAAAGAATCAGGATAGAGTAGCAGAATTGTAGTCAAATCATCTATCAATTTTTCAACCGATTCATGAATAAGCCAGAAGAACTACAAGATATGTACACCATGGCTTTAAAAATGTTTGAATCTACTTTATAGAGCTAGAAAAAATAATAACATAATTCATCTAAAGAACAAAAGGTCAAGAATTTCAAGGGAATTAATGGAAAAAAATGCATAAGATGGTGGCCTACCCATATCAGATCTAAAACTATATTGTAAAGCAGCAGTCATCAAAGACATTTGGCAGCGACTGAGAAATAGAATGGTAGATCAGTGGAATAGGTTAGGTACAGAAGACATAATAGTCAATAATTAAAGTAATCAAATGTTTGGTAAACCTAAAGCCTCCAGCTTTGAGATAAAGACTCATTGTTTGACAAAAATTGCTGGGAAAAATGGAAAATAGTGTGACAGAAACTAGGCACTGACCAACATCTAACATGTTAGATAAGGTTGAAATAGATGCATTATTTAGACATAAAGGGTAGTATGATAAGTAAATTAGAAGAACAAGGGATAGTTTACCTCTCAGATCTGTAGAAAAGGGAGCAATTTATGACCAAAGAAGAACTAGAGAACATTATGCATTATGAATAATTTTGATTACATTAAATTAAAATGTTTGCATAAATAAAACCAAATGCAGCAGAAATTAGAAGGGAAGCAGAAAACTGGGGAAATTTTTTTTTTACATCGATGGCACTGACTGATAAAGGCCTCATTTAAAAAATATATAGAGAATTGATTCAAATTTATAAGAATACAAGCTATTCCCCAATTGATAAATAGTCAAAGGATATGAACAGACAATTTTCAAATGAAAAAATTAAAGCCAGTTCTAGTGATATGAAAAAATGCTCTAAATCACTATTGATTGCAAATGAAATGCAAATTAAGACAACTCTGAGGTACCACTACATACCTCTCAGATTGGCTAAAATGACAGGAAAGAACATGATAAATGTGGGAAAACTAGGACACTAACGCATTGTTGGTGGAGTTGTGAAATGATCCAATCATTCTGGAATAATTTGGAACTATGCTCAAAGGGCTATCAAACTGTGCATACCATTTGATCCAGCAGTGTCACTCCTGGGTTTGTATCCCAAAGAGATCTTAAAGGAGGGAAGAGGACCCACATGTGCAAAAGTGAATGTAGCAGCCCTTTTTTTGTAATAACAAAGAACTGGAAATTGAGTGTATGTCCATCAATTGAGGAATGGCTGAATAAGAATGTTATGGAATACTATTGTTCTATAAGAAATGACAAGCAGGCAGATTTCAGAAAAGCCTGGAAAGACGTATATATTAACTGTTGCTAAATGAAGTGAGTAAAACCTGTTAGGGGAATTCCTCTCTCTCTGAGATAGGCCATGTAAGCTGTATGCCATGTCAGTTTGGCAGGGTGGGCCCAGGCCCACCTCTGAGGCCTGTGTCTTGCAAGAGTTAAAGGAACTGCTATAGGTTTCTTGAGATGGCGAGGAATGTGTCCTCTTGCTAGATCGCTTCTTGGGGTACAAGTCAACTCCACACTCTTCCTTCCTCTGGTTCCACCTATGGCAGTGCTGAATGGGTGGGCACAAGGTAATCCCAGAAGAGAAGAAGCATAAATAGACAGCTCTGAGTGGAACTCACTCTCTTACTCCCTGCTACCCCCACTAAGAGGATTACTGAATAAAGACAGACTGTTTACACCACTGGATTGGCTCATCTCCAAAATTTAGCAGGGTATTGTCCCAAAGACTTGGTATGTAAGACCCTGGCAGCCTAGAGTAGTGTGCCTGGACAGTCTGGCACAAAAACTGAGGGAACATTGTACCGTAAAAACAAGATTATATGATGAATGACAGTGATGGATGTGGTTCTTTTTTATTATTATTTTTAATAGCTTTTTATTTACAGGTTATATGTATGGGTAACTTTACAGCATTGACAATTGCCCAACCTCTTGTTCCAATTTTTCCCCTCCCTCCTCCTCCCCTCTCCCCCAGATGGCAGGATGACCAGTAAATGTTAAATATATTAAAGGATAAATTAGATACACAATAAGTATACATGACCAAACTGTTATTTTGTTGTACAAAAAGAATCGGACTCTGAAATATTGTACAATTAGCCTGTGAAGGAAATCAAAAATACAGGCAGGCAAAAATATAGGGATTGGGAATTCAATGTAATGGTTCTTAGTCATCCAGCAAAACTATAATAGTGGGAGATCTCAACTTTGCACTCTCAGAATTAGATAAATCAAACCACAAAATAAATAAGAAAGAAGTCAAAGAGGTAAATAGAATACTAGAAAAGTTAGATATGATAGATCTCTGGAGAAAATGAAATGGAGACAGAAAGGAGTACACTTTCTTTTCAGCAGTTCATGGAACCTATACAAAAATTGACCATATATTAGGACATAAAAACCTCAAACTCAAATGCAGTAAGGCAGAAATAGTAAATTCATCCTTTTCAGACCATGATGCAATGAAAATTACATTCAACAAAAAGCCAGGGGAAAGTAGACCAAAAAATAATTGGAAATTAAATAATCTCCTACTAAAGAATGATGGGTGAAACAGCAAATCATAGACATAATTAATAACTTCACCCAAGAAAATGACAATAATGAGACATCACACCAAAATGTATGGGATGCAGCCAAAGAGGTAATAAGGGGAAAATTCAAATCTCTAGAGGCCTACTTGCATAAAATAGAGAAAGAGAAGGTCAATGAATTGGGCTTGCAATTAAAAATGTTAGAAAAGGAACAAATTAAAAGACCTCCAGTCAAACACTAAACTTGAAATTCTAAAAATAAAAGAAGAGATCAATAAAATTTAAAGTAAAAAAACTATTGAATTAATTAATAAAACTAAGAGTTGGTTCTATGAAAAAACCAACAAAATAGACAAACCCTTAGTAAATCTGATTAAAAAAAGGAAAGAGGAAAATCAAATTGTTAGTCTTAAAAATGAAAAGGGAGAACTCACCACTAACAAAGAGGAAATTAGAGCAATAATTAGGAGTTACTTTGCCCAACTTTATGCCAATAAATTCGACAACAAACGAAATGGAAGAATACCTTTAAAAATATAGCTTGCCCAAACTAACAGAGGAAGAAGTAAATATCCTAAATAGTCCCATCTCAGAAAAAGAAATAGAAAACGCTATTAACCAACTCCCTAAGAAAAAATCCCCAGGACCAGATGGATTTACATGTGAATTCTACCAAACATTTAAAAAAACAATTAATTCCAATGCTATATAAACTATTTGAAAAAATAGGGATTGAAGGAGTCCTACCAAACTCCTTTTATGACACAGACATGGTACTGATATCTAAACCAGGTAGGCTGAAAACAGAGAAAGAAAATTATAGACCAATCTCCTTAATAAATATTGATGCTAAAATCTTAAATAAAATATTAGCAAAAAGATTACAGAAAATATCCCCAGGATAATACACTATGACCAAGTAGAATTTATACCAGGAATGCAGGGCTGGTTCAATATTAGGAAAACTATTAGCATAATTGACTATATCAGTAACCAACCAAACAAAAACCATATGATTATCTCAATAGATGCAGAAAAAGCATTTGATAAAATTCAACATCCATTCCTAATAAAAACACTTGAGAGTATAGGAATAAATGGACTTTTCCTTAAAATAGTCAGGAGCATATATTTAAAACCATCAGAAAGTATCATATGCAATGGGGAAAAACTGGAACCTTTCCCAGTAAGCTCTGGAGTGAAGCAAAGTTGCCCACTATTCATTATTATTCAATATTATATTAGAAACACTAGCCTCTGCAATAAGAGTCGAGAAAGAGATAAAAGGAATTAGAGTAGGCAATGAGGAAACCAGACTATCACTCTTTGCAGATGATATGATGGTATACCTAGAGAACCCCAGAGATTCTACTAAAAAGCTATTAGAAATAATTCATAACTTTAGCAAAGTAGCAGGATACAAAATAAATGCCCATAAATCCTCAGCATTTTTATACATCACCAACAAAATCCAACAGCAAGAAATACAAAGAGAAATTTCATTCAAAATAACTGTCGACAGCATAAAATATTTGGGAATCTATCTGCCAAAGGAAAGTCAGGAATTATATGAGCAAAATTACAAAAAACTTTCCACACAAATAAAGTCAGACTTAAATAATTGGAAAAATATTAAGTGCTCTTGGATAGGCCGAGTGAATATAATAAAGATGACTAATCTATTTATTTAGTTCTATACCAATCAGACTTCCAAGAAAATATTTAATGATCTAGAAAAAATAACAACAAAATTCATATGGAACAATAAAAGGTTGAGAATCTCAAGGGAATTAATGAAAAAAAAATCAAATGAAGGTGACCCAGCTGTACCTGATCTAAAACTATATTATAAAGCAGCAGTCACCAAAACCATTTGGTATTGGCTAAGAAATAGATTAGTTGATCAGTGGAATAGGTTAGGTTCACAAGACAGAATAGTCAATTATAGCAATCTACTGTTTGACATTCCCAAAGATTCTAACTTTTGGGATAAGAATTCATTATTTGATAAAAACTGCTGGGATAACTGGAAATTAGTATGGCAGAAATTAGGCATGGACCCACACTTAACATCGTATACCAAGATAAGCTCAAAATAGGTCCATGATTTAGGCATAAAGAAAGATATTATAAATAAATTAGATAAACATAGGATAGTTTATCTCTCAGACTTGTGGAGGAGAAAGAAATTTGTGATCAAAGATGAACTAGACACCATTACTGATCACAAAATAGAAAATTTTGATTATATGAAATTAAAAAGCCTTTGTACAAACAAAACTAATGCAAACAAGATTAGAAGGGAAGCAACAAACTAGGAAAACATCTTCACAGTTAAAGGTTCTGATAAAGGCCTCATTTCCAAAATATATAGAGAACTGACTTTAATTTATAAGAAATCAAGCCATTCTCCAATTGATAAATGGTCAAAGGATATGAACAGATAATTTTCAGATGATGAAATTGAAACTATTACCACTCATATGAAAGAATGTTCCAAATCATTATTGATCATAGAAATGCAAATTAAGACAACTCTGAGATACCACTACACACCTGTCAGATTGGCTAAGATGACAGGAAAAAATAATGATGAATGTTGGAGGGGATGTGGGAAAACTGGGACACTGATGCATTGTTGGTGGAACTGTGAACGAATCCAACCATTCTGGAGAACAATCTGGAATTATGCCCAAAAAGTTATCAAACTATGCATACCCTTTGATCCAGCAGTGTTACTTCTGGACTTATATCCCAAAGAGATACTAAAGAAGGGAAAGGGCCCTGTATGTGCCAAAATGTTTGTGGCAGCCCTGTTTGTAGTGGCCAGAAACTGGAAATTGAATGGATGCCCATCAATTGGAGAATGGCTGGGTAAATTGTGGTATATGAATGTTATGGAATATTATTGTTCTGTAAGAAATGACCAGCAGGATGAATACAGAGATGCTTGGAGAGACTTACATGAACTGATGCTAAGTGAAATGAGCTGAACCAGGAGATCATTATATACTTCAACAACGATACTGTATGAAGATGTATTCGGATGGAAGTGGATTTCTTTGACAAAGAGATCCAATTCAGTTTCAACTGATCAATGATGGACAGAAGCAGCTACACCCAAAGAAAGAACACTGGGAAATGAATGTAAACTATTTGCATTTTTGTTTTTCTTCCTGGGTTATTTCTATCTTCTGAATCCAATTCTCCCTGTGCAACAAGAGAACTGTTCGGTTCTGCACACATATATTGTATCTAGGATATATTGTGACATATTTAACATATATAGGACTGCTTGTCATCTGGGGGAGGGGGTGGAGGGAGTGAGGGGAAAAATCAGAACAGAAGTGAGTGCAAGGAATAATGTTGTAAAAAATTACCCTGGCGTGGATTCTATCAATAAAAAGTTATTATAAAATAAAAAAAAATGGTTCTTAGTCATCTCCCAGAGTTATTTTGCTGGGCATAGCTGGTTCAGTTCATTACTGCTCCATTGGAACTGATTTGGTTCATCTCATTGCTGAGGATGGCCAGGTCCATCGGAATTGGTTGTTGAAGTATATAATAATCTCCTGGCCCCGATTGTTTCACTCAGCATCAGTTCATGGAAGTCTCTCCAAGCCTTTCTGAAATCATCCTGTTGGTCATTTCTTACCGAACAATAATATTCCATAATATTCATATACCACAATTTATTCAGCCATTCTCCAATTGATGGGCATCTACTCAGTTTCCAGTTTCTGGCCACTACAAAGAGGGCTGCCGGATGTGGCTCTTTTCAACAAGGAGATAATTCAAGGCAATTCCAGTAGACTTGTGATGGAAAGAGCCATCAACATTCAGAGAGAGGACTATGTGGATCAAATCATAGTATTTTCACTTTTTTTCTTGTTGTTTGCTTGCTTGCTTATTGTCTTTCTCGTGTTTTTTTCTCCCTTTTAACCTATTTTTTCTTGCTCAGCATGACAAATATGGAAATATGGTTAGAAGAATTGAACATGTTTAATCTATATTGGATTGCTTGCAGTCTGGGAGAGGGAGAAAAATTTGGAATATAGTGTTTTGCAAAGGTGAATACTGAAAACTATCTTTGCATGTATTTGGAAAAATAAAATACTATTTAAAATAAATTAAAAATTAAAAAAATTAAAACTATAAAATGTTGTTTTTGAGCCAAGAAAAAACATGGTCAGACCTTAGGAAGATTATTTAGGTCCATGTATATAGTTTTGTTTGGAGAGAGAAAAGTAAAATAGAAAGATAAACTATGAAACTCCTAAAATATTCTAAATGACAGGCGATAAGAATCTGAAGCAAGACCATTACTCTGTGAGTGGATATAGAAGGCTGAATATGAGAGAGGCAGAGATAGAATTTAAAAGGACTTGTTTACTGATTGGCCATGGGAAATGAGGGAAAGCATTAGAGGTGGTTCTGATATAGGTGGTTCTGATGTCATTAACCTGAGTGATGGGGAAGATAATGGTGTCCTCAAAAGAAACAGGAAAGCTTAAAGGAAGGACAAGTTCTATTATAGCAATAAGAGATGGCATTTGTGCAGTGGTTTAAAGTTTGCAAAGTTCTTTACATGTATTATGTTATTGAAACCACTCAGTGAAGTAGGTTGCTTTGCATCTGAGACAGTTGAGGCTCAGAGACAAAAGGCACCTTTTTTAACAGATAGTGTTGAATGTAGACTTCAGGCCCAAATCTCACAATCCTTCCTCTAAATACATAATGCTTCCTCTAAATAGGCTTTTTCTAATTAATTCAATTTTGGATGATCAGATATCTAAATGGACATAGATAGCAGTCAGTCAGTGATATAAGAGTGGAGTCTTAGGAGAGAGATTAGTCCTGGACACATAGCTCTAGATGTTAATTACATAAAGATGACCATTGAATCCACAGGTTCAGATGAGTTCAAAAAAGAGGCGAGCAAAGAGAGAGAAGACAGAGCCTTGGAGAATACTTCAGGGAGTGGCAGATCCAGCAAGGTAGTCTGAGAAGAAAGAATCAGAAAAGTGGGAAGAAAACCAAGAGAACACTGGGTCAGTGAACAGCATCAGAAGCAGTAGAAAAGATAAAGATTGAAAAGGACATTAGATTGAGCAGATATGAAGCTAATGGTATCTTCTGTGAATTATGCAATGAAAAGACAAATTAATGAGTAAATTGGGAGAAAAAAAATGCAGTAAGTATAGAAAAGCTTTCCAGGAATCTTAAAGGTGAAAGCAAAGATATGAGATGGGATCTGATGGGGATGATGGCAAAGTCAAAGGAAAGGTTGATTATTATGATGGGGAAGACCTAAGCACAGTTGTACACAGTAAGAAAGGAGATGATAGATAGATAGGGAGAGACTGAAGATGGGAAGTGTGGGGAATGTTCAAAAAAGCTTTCTCCTGAAGAATATGGGAGAAGAGGGGATAAAAAGCACAAGGAAAGAGGGTAATCTATTAAGGAGATGGCTTATCTTTTTCTCAGCTGAAGTAGAAATGGAAAGAATGGATAAGGATTTAAAGGCATATTGACATGGAGGAAATAAGGGAAAGCATGATGGATGACCTTGATTTTTTTTGTAAGGTAGAAGGAAAGACAGCTTGGTGTAGTAGAAAGAGCTCTAGATTTGGAGTCTGAGGCCCTGGGTTAGGAAGGATCTTAAGTATACTATTTTCTATCTTTGTATCCTCAGCCAAGTTATCTTCTCCTCATCTTCTCCATTCATAGAATGAATGGGTTAGACAAAATTACTTCAAAGTGCTTTCCCATTTTACAGCTATGATCTTATGATCTTCTAAGATAAGAAGAATGTGTAGGCAGTAGCTTGAAGAGTTAAGAAGATTTCAAACAATTACTCCAGGGAGTGGGTCAGTGACTTAGTCAGTGATGAACAATAAGATTATTAGGTGATAGTAAGAGCCCAGTGGAGATTAGATAATATACCTTTGTAGCAGACTTCTTCTGAGGCCATAACAACATAAAGATTAAAAACAGAAAAAGCAGATAATGAGCTGAGAGGGGCAAGTCGAGTGAAAGTAAGAAGAAAGGGAGAAATATTCAAACATGGAGAACTATGTATATTTGAAATGGATAACTGTGATCAAGACTGTGAAGAAAAGAATTTAAGAAACAGATTAGTAGAACAAGAAGGAATGGAAAAACTAAAGATCATAGAATGGATGAAACGTAGGTTTAGGAAGAATAAGCCAAAAAAGAGAAATGGAAGGATTATGATCAGAAGAGGAATTCCAGAATTCAGGAATGTGGAATTAACATAGTGATGGATGATGGTGGGATATCTATGACCACTCCTGTGGATGCTTGAGTTAGAATGGAGATGCACATCATGGGAACTAAGCAAATTGATGAAATGTGAAGGGACATTCAAGGTGAATACTGAAATTCTCAAGTGTGAAAGTAAGTGATGAGATGGAGAAGACAACTATGAGCCAGGTACTAAGCTCCTTCAGAAAGGATAGAGAGTGACCTAGAAATCAGTAACATCGAAAATGCATAGAATGGTTGTCAGAGGAGAGCTTATAAAGTAATGGAAACTGAGGGCAGGTCTGGAAGTTGCAACAGAGTGCGTGCAGACTCCACTTTCTGAACCATGTATATCTAGAGAGCTTAACAGAAGGGAATACAGTACTAAGGAGAGGGGAAGACATGAATACAGTGTCTTCATAGTTAGATTTCTTTGAATTCGGGAAGATGGGAAGTATAAGAAGAATTCTATGATAAAGGGGAATTTGTTAATAGACTAGGGGGATGTCCATTAATCAAGAAATGGATGAACAAGTTGGGGTATATGATTGAGATGGAATACTATTGTGCTATAAGAAATGATGAGCAGAATACTTTCTTTTTCTTTTTCTTTTAGCTTTTTATTTTCCAAAATATATGCATAGTTTTCAACATTTACCCTTGCAAAATCTTGTGTTACAATTTTTTCTCCCTCCATTCCTCCTCCATCCCCTCCCTTAGACAGAAAGAAATACAATATATGTTAAATATATGCAATATATACATATTTCCACAATTATCCTGCTGGAGAAGAAAAATCATATCAAAAAAGAAAAAATGAGAAAGAAAACAAAAAGCAAGCAAACAACAACAACAAAAAGGTGAAAATATTATGTTGTGATCCACATTCAGTCTCCACAGTAGGATGTATATGTAGAAGGCTCTTTCCATCATGTCTATTGGAATTGGCCTGAATCACCTCATTGTTGAAAAGAGCCACATCGAACAGGGTTGATCATTACATTATCTTTTTGTTGCCATATACAATGTTCTCTTGATTCTACTCACTTCATTTAGTATCAGTTCATGTAAATCTCTCCAGGTCTTTCTGAAATCATCATTATTCCATAATCAGAATATTTTCCAAAAAACTTGGGATGACTTATGTAAACTGATGCAAAGTAAAATGAGCAGAACCAGGAGAACACTGTACACAATATTGCACAGTGATCAATTGCAAATGATTTAGCTCTTCTCAGTAATACAATGATCCAAGACAATTTCAAAATCTAAGGATTTCAACATAATGAAAAATGCTATACATCCCAGAGAAAGAACTGATAGAATCTAATTGCAGACCAAAGCATACTTTTTCAACTTTATTTTCCTTAGGGTTTTTTTTTTTGGTCTGTTTTTTTCACAACATGTCTAGTATAGAAATATGTTTTGCATGACTGCACATGTATAATCTAAATCAAATTGCTTGACTTCTCTAGGAGGTGGGAGCAGAGAAAGAGAGGGAATTTTTTAACTCAAAAATTTTTTTAGGTCCTCTAACATTTTATTGTTTTAAAAATGTGCTATTGACATTATTCTTTGGCGGGAAACATGAGTTATGTAGGTCTTTGCAAATCTGTATCAATAAAATTGCATAATGCTCACATAATTATATTTTTAGTACTATATGTGTTCAGCCTAATAATGTTTTATTCTTTTTAACTTTTTATTACTTTAGTTTCATTTCTCTGTGGTACATGCCCATTAGGACTCATTAGTTATTATGGAAATAACTCAAAATATTTTAAAATGAATGTTAAAATTTGTTTTTGCACAATATTGAGAAAAAATTTTTAAATAGAATAGGGGTATTAAAGTGGAAGCATGATAGAAGGGACACTGGGGAGATTGGGTTATTGAATGGAGAGTGAGAGAATGGAGCAGGCATAAAGGGGTTTATTTGGCAGAGACTCTGAATTACAAGATTTAGAGGAAGGATTAAGAGACAGGGCCTGAGCTGGAGATTAAGTTTACCCACTCTCTGCTTATTAAAGTTGACCTCAGGATAATCCATTGACTAATGTCTAAAAGTATGTGGTTAAGGCCTAAATATGTCTGGCATTAGAACAACTGGAGAAGATACAGTACACTCACATAAACTATTTTAGTTTTTAAATAACTTCCAAGTTAAAAAAAATCCTAATGTTTAACCAAAAGTTCCTTTGACCTTTTCTAAGTGGATAATCTTGACTTTGACCTAAGAGAATTATTTAGAAACTCATGTCCTCTTATGCTATCTTCATCTTCTTATTTTAAATAAACTAAATTTATTAAATCTCTTCATATTTTATGAACTAAGTCTTTTGGCTGCGATCTCCTGGACTTCTCCCAACATCTATATGTCCTTTTCAAACACTTTTCTCTAAAGCATACACAGTACAATGCAATCAGCTCACAATTTATAAGTAGTTTTTGTTCTGAAAGTTTGTTTGGAAACTCAGGGTTTTTTTTCCTCACAAAAACAACATTTCAAATAGTGACTTATTACTTAGCTACCTCATTAAAGCATTATCTAATCCAGGAAGTAGTTAAAATTACCTAATTTTCCCCTATAAGTTGACTGATCTATTGTCTCTATACTTTAAAGTCATTTAAAAAAATTATTATTCCCTCATTCTCCCGTAGCTTCTTCTACTTAGTCTTTTCCTTTGGTTCTTCCTTCACTGCCTTCTCCTCCCATAATACTTTAAGCATATTATGGGCTGTTGTGGGCTAGCCTGGGAATATTTTGATTAATGGGCAAATAGGACTTAAGTGAGGCAAAGTTGCATAAAGTCATTGGATTCATTCTCTTTTCCAGATCCACCTTGGTTCAGGGGCAGGACAGTCACAACCACTGGTTGAGAAATGGTGGAAGATCTCCAGGTCTTTGTTGCCTAAGCTCTAAGTGCTGTCCAATACCTGCCTCACCTGCCTTCCTGGCCAATGGAACAAATTGCTCTCATCCAGACCTTCTACTGAGGGAAGTATTTATACTAACATTGCTTTTATGTCAGTAATTCATTCAATGATTCAGGAAATGTTTACAGCCTTGGTCATAAACATAATGTCATCCTCCAAAAGAGGAATTCCCTCTCTCTCTTCATGGTTTTAACTAGAACCCCAATTCATCCATAGCATGAGCCAGTTACTTTTTATATATAGATGTTTGCAAGCTGGATGATATAAACCTATATAGTTCTTGTATATTAGTAGTAAACTAGAATGATGATGATGACAATAAGATACATTTAACAGGGTTTGCATGACACAATGGGAAAAATGCTAGATTTTGAGTCAGAAGACCTGTCTTTCAAGTACTGACTCTGTCAATTACTAGTTGTTTGACCTTGGGAAAGCAATTTGTATTTGTTCTCAATTTGCATAATAATAGCTAGCATTTTTTTCTCTTTCCTAAATCTTTTTTTAAAAATAATTGTAACTTTTTATTGACAGTACATATGCATGGGTAATTTTTTTTAACAACATTATCCCTTGAACTCACTTCTGATTTTTCCCTTCCCTTCCTCCACCTCCTCCCCTAGATGGCAAGTAGTCTTATACATGTTCAATTTGTTATAGTATATCCTAGATACAATATATGTGTGCACAACCGAACAGTTCTCTTATTGCACAGGAAGAATTGGATTCAGAAGGTAAAAATAACCTGGGAAGAAAAACAAAAATGCAAACAGTTTCCACTCATTTCCCAGTGTTCCTTCTCTGGGTGTAGCTGATTCTGTCCATCAATTGGACAGATCAATTGGAATTGAATTAATTCTTCTCTTTGTTGAAGATATCCATTTCCATCAGAATACATCCTCATACAGTGTTGTTGTTGAAGTGTATAATGATCTCCTGGTTCTGCTCATTTCACTTAGCATCAATTCATTTAAGACTCTCCAAGCCTCTCTATATTCATCCTGCTGGTCATTTCTTACAGAACAATAATATTCCATAACATTCATATACGACAATTTACCCAACCATTCTCCAATTGATGGGCATACATTCATTTTTCAGTTTCTAGCCATGACAAAAAGGGCTGCCACAAACATTTTGGCACAGGTCCCTTTCCTTTCTTTAGTATCTCATTGGGATATAAATCTAGTAATAATGCTGCTGGATCAAAGGGTATACACAGTTTGATAACTTTTTGGGCATAATTCCAGATTGCTCTCCAGAATAGTTGGATTCATTCACAACTCCACCAAGAATGCATCAGTGTCCCAGTTTTCCCGCATCCCCTCCAACATTCATCATTATTTTTTCCTGTCATCTTAGCCAATCTGACAGGTGTGTAGTGGTATCTCAGAGTTGTCTTAATTTGCATTTCTCTGATCAATAGTGATTTGGAACACTTTCATATGAGTGGAAATAGTTTCAATTTCATCATCTGAAAATTGTCTGTTTATATCCTCTGACCATTTCTCAAGTGGAGAATGGCTTGATTTCTTATAAATTAGAGTCAATGCTCTATATATTTTGGAAATGAGGCCTTTATCAGAGCCTTTAATTGTAAAAATGTTTTCCCAGTTTGTTGCTTCTCTTCTGATTTTGTTTGTACAAAGGCTTTTTAATTTGATGTAATCAAAATTTTCTATTTTTTGATCAATAATGATCTCTAGTTCTTCTTTGGTCACAAATTCCTTCCTCCTCCACTATCCTATGTTCCTCTAATTTATTTATGATCTTGTTCTTTATATCTAAATCATGAACCCATTTTGATCTTATCTTGGTATATGGTGTTAAGTGTGGGTCCATGCCTAATTTCTGCCTTACTAATTTCCAGTTTTCCCAGCAGTTTTTATCAAATAATGAATTCTTATTGCAAAAGTTGGGATCTTTGGGTTTGTCAAACACTAGATTGCTATAGTTATTGACTATTTTGTCTTGTGAACCTAACCTATTCCACTGATCAACAAATCTATTTCTTAGCCAATGCCAAATGGCTTTGGTGATAGCTGAAAGTGCATTTTTAATGGCACTTTAAGCTTTTTTAAAAAAAGACCTTACAAATATTGTCTCATTTATCCTCACAAACAACCCTGGGAAGTAAGTGGTATTATTACCTCCATTTTAGAGATGTGGTAACTGAGGCAGTCAGGCATTAAGTGATTTGCCCAAAGTCATACAGGTAGTAAGTATCTGAGGCAGGATTTGAACTCAAGTATTTCTGATTGCAAGTTTAGTGCTCTATTCATTGGGTTATCTAGCTGCCTATAAAAATGAGGGTTAGAGAAGATGACCTATATAGTTTATCTCTCAGACTTGTGGAGGAGGAAGAAATTTGTGACCAAAGATGAACTAGACACCATTACTGATCACAAAATAGAAAATTTTGATTATATCAAATTAAAAAGCCTTTGTACAAACAAAACTAATGCAAATGATTAGAAGGAAAGCAACAAACTGGGAAAACATTTTCACAGTTAAAGGTTCTGATAAAGGCCTCATTTCCAAAATATATAAAGAATTGACTCTAATTTATAAGAAATCAAGCCATTCTCCAATTGATAAATGGTCAAAGGATATGAACAGATAATTTTCAGATAATGAAATTGAAACTATTACCACTCATATGAAAGAGTGTTCCAAATCACTATTGATCAGAGAAATGCAAATTAGACAACTCTGAGATACCACTACACACCTGTCAGATTGGCTAAGATGACAGGAAAAAATAATGATGAATGTTGGAGGGGATGCGGGAAAACTGGGACACTGATGCATTCTTGGTGGAGTTGTGAATGAATCCAACTATTCTGGAGAGCAATCTGGAATTATGCCCAAAAAGTTATCAAACTGTGTATACCCTTTGATCCAGCAGCATTATTACTAGATTTATATCCCAAAGAGATACTAAAGAAGGGAAAGGGACCTGTATGTGCCAAAATGTTTGTGGCAGCCCTTTTTGTAGTGGCTAGAAACTGGAAAATGAATGGATACCCATCAATTGGAGAAAGGTTGGGTAAATTGTGGTATATGAATGTTATGGAATATTATTGTTCTGTAAGAAATGACTAGCAGGATGAATACAGAGATTCTTGGAGAGACTTACATGAACTGATGCTAATGAAATGAGCAGAACTAGGAGATCATTATATACTTCAACAACAATACTGTATGAGGATGTATTCTGATGGAAGTGGATTTCTTTGACAAAGAGACCTAACTCAGTTTCAAATGATCAATGATGGACAGAAGCAGCTACACCCAAAGAAAGAACACTGGGAAATGAATGTAAACTGTTCGCATTTTTGTTTTTCTTCTCAGGTTATTTTTACGTTCTGAATCCAATTCTTCCTGTGCAACAAGAAAACTGTTAGGTCTGCACACATATATTGTATCTAGGATATATTGTGACATATTTAACATATATAGGACTGCTTGTCATTTGGGGGAAGGGATAGAGGGAGAGAGGGGAAAAATCGGAACAGAAGTGAGTGCAAGGGATAATGTTGTAAAAAATTATCCTGTCATGGGTTCTGTCAATAAAAAGTTATTATAATAAAAAAAAAAGAGAAAAAAAGAGAAGATGACCTATAAAACTTCTGCTGTGATACTATTAACTAAATACACTAATTTTCTTAAAACTAGCATTTATTGGATAATAGAGCTCTTTATTGGACCTAGTCCTATTAGAATTACTGTGCTGTATGAATGTCAATTGTCAGAAAAAAGGAGAAAAGCCAATTGCCTCAGGGCTATCACTGCAGTCCGAGGGGGAAAACAGTTTTCATTTTTAACATGAGTTCCTTACCAAATTCACTGTGGTCATCTATCAAAATAATTTCATGAAGGAGATGCGGTGGAGTTTGATCAATGACACTATGTACTGTCCGAAGCAAGACAGAAAGCACTTCATTGTGGAAACAAATGATAATGCTGGCAATCGGCAGAGAGGAGGGATAAGACTTGCCTTTACATCTATTGAGATATAAATAAGAAGAAAAATAGTCAGTGAAAAACATTGAATGATTCAGATTCTAATTTACCAAAACTTAGATACCCATTTCTAATATTCTCTATTTGTCCTTGATTTCATTCTATTTATGAGAGAAGCTAACATTTGTACTGTAGTTTACAGCTTCCAAATGGTTTTCCTCTTCACAATCTTGCTAAGGGAATAGTAAAAGTATCAATATTTCCATTTTAGAGATAGGAGAAAGTGAGGTATAAAGAGGTTAAATGACTTATCCATGTAAGTTTTTTGCTTCCCAAATCCAGCACCCCTTTCACTATACCACCCCAGTTCATTAGATTATGATAGTATATAGCACTGGACCTGAAATCAGAAAGTCTTGAATTTAAATTCTGTTTGCCTCAGATATTGACTAGGTATATGACTCTGTGCAAATCATTTAACCCAATTGTCTCAGTTTATTCAACTATAAAATGGAAATAATAATAGCACTTACCTCCCAGGGTTGTTATAAAGATAAAATGAGATAACATTTCTAAAGCACTTATAAAATATTTCAGGATATCTAAAAGATCAATAAAATTGTGATTTCAATATGTCTGATCTTGCTAGCTTAAACTTGTGACTGATATTTAAAGAAAGATATAGGTGGTATAAGGTAATAACAGAAAACTTGTTAGTTTGAGATTCCCATTGTGAATAAATCATCACAAGTCTCTACTAAAAAAAATCACTTAAAATGTTAGCTATTTAACAAACTAATCAATAAAATTATAATATCCATATTGTAAATATTTATAAGCACTATTTAAAAATTTATAAAAGCTAGTATTAATAACACTAATAATAAGCTATCCCAACTTGTTAAAAGATTAAGAATGTAGGATCACTTTTCTATTATTTTCCAAATATTTGTTTTTTCTTGCTATGACTGATTATTTGTTTTTTTTTTTTTTTTTTTTTATAAATTTTATTTTATTTAATAATAACTTCGCATTGACAGAATCCATGCCAGGATAATTTCTACACGACATTATCCCTTGCAATCACTTATGTTTCACTTTTTCCCCTCCCTCCCTCCTTCCCCCCCCCCCCCCCCCCAGGATGGCAAGCAGTCCTATATAAGCTAAACATGTTGCAGTATATCCTAGATACAATACATATTTGCAGAACCGAACAGTTCTCTTGTTGCACAGGGAGAATTGGATTCAGAAGGTAAAAATAACTCGGGAAGAAAATCAAAAATGCAAATAGTTCACATTCATTTCCCAGTATTCCTTCTTTGGGTGTAGCTGTTTCTGTCCATCATTTCTCCAATGAAACTCAGTTAAGTCTCTTTGTCAGAGAGATCCACTTCCATCAGAATACATCCTCATACAATATCGTTGTCGAAGTGTATAATGATCTCCTGGTTCTGCTCATCTCACTTAGCATCAGTCCATGTAGGTCTCTCCAAGCCTCTCTGTATTCATCCTGCTGGTCATTCCTTACAGAGCAATAATATTCCATAACATTCATATACCACAATTTACCCAGCCATTCTCCAATTGATGGGCATCCATTCATTTTCCAGTTTCTGGCCACTACAAACAGGGCTGCTACAAACATTTTGGCACATACAGGTATGACTGATTATTTGGCCTTATTTTGGTAAACTTCAGAACTGCAAGAAATTTTAAAGATCGTCTTACCCAATACCTCATTTTACAGATGATGGAATTGAAATCCAAAAAAGCAAACCTATTTTGCCAAGATCCTACACATGTTCATCCCAAACTTTTCATTGTGCTGAATTTACTTTTCATTCAGTGGAAGGGAGGTTATAGAAGGTGAACTTAGACATTATCCAGCAGCATGTCAATAAAGTGTCAAGAGGAAAAAAAAAACCATTAAGAAAAGAAACACTGAATTAAAATTTTCATTTTTAACATTTGATAAAATGTGTGGTATAGCAGAAAGTTTTTGTAGGCTTTGAAATGAGCAGATTTCAGTTCAAATTCCACTTTGGACATTTATCAGTCTTTTATAACATTGAACCAATCATTTGACCTCCATGGTCCACAGCCTCTTTATCTATAAAATGAGTTGGGTTTGACTGAAAATGGCTTCTGAGCTCCCTTCCACCTCTAGCTGGATGGGATGAGCCTATGATCTTAATAATCTTAATAATCCTATATTTTAAATAAAGTATTCTTTGTCCTTCCCAATCTGACAGGTTTTTCTATTTCCAATTTACATTTTTCATGGAAAAATATATTTTAAAAATGTTTTTAATTTTAAAATATGTATTTAAAATATGTTCTATAGTTCTAATGGGTCTTTCTCCAAAATTGTCAAAATTATGGTCATTGGATTTTATTTGTATGATTCATTTATAATTTTTGTGTTACATCAACTTATAAACAAACTTTTGAAATTTAATCCATTAAATTGAAGACTGCCCATTCTCATCTGTGTCTAATTTAGAAGAGAATTTTTTAAAGAAAAATAACTGGGAATTCTGGGGGAATGGGAGAGTTAAGAAGCTGGATTCTTCACACTGCCCTCAAAAACAACAGAAATTTAGAAAAAGAGAAATAAAAATGAGTAAAATAAATTGACATAACTATCTTTAGAGAAATAGATATATGAGATCAACTGAAGCATATACCAAAGCAGTACAGAGAGAGAAAGATGATGCAAAACACCCAAGAGATGATCTCAAATGTATTGATTATATACTTAATGAGTTAGAACAAAAATTAACACTGGCAAAAAAAAAAAAAACAAGTTGATATGAAAATTGAATTTGAAGTTGTTTAAAAATAATGGTGGAAATTGAAGTGAGGAAGTGAATGATGCTTTTTTAAAAAAATGATTGGAAGAAAATAATAAAAAAGAATTAAGATTACAGAGAATATAATAGAAAAATATGAAAATACTAATAGACAGAATCAAGAAAAGAGTTAATATTAGGTGAAGATAAAGTCATAGACAACACAGTGGAAATGAAGAAAAATAAAATGATTCAATTGGTGAAGAAATAATTTTTTGGAGAAGGAAATGCAATGTATTAATGAAAACTAAAAAAAATTGTTCAAATTCTCTAATAATCTGAATGTATTTTAAATTATTTTATAATTGCACTTATAGCTATAAAACTAGCAAAAAGGCTTAACAAGATAAAATTTAAACAAGATAAAATTTAAAAATTTAAATAGGAAGAGGTTCAGCTTCAAGGAAACAATGTTATTTTGCAGCACAATCCATGCTTGCAATTGCAACAACAGTCTATCACCCAACTGATCAGCCCCCCTAACTAACCCAGAGATCCCATTGATTGGATTTTATCTTAAGGATGTAGAGAAAAGGAAAAGATCTATTTGAACAATAGTATTTGTGCCTGCTTTATTTGTAAGAACAAAATAATTGGAAACAAAATTATTTACTTAATAATTTATAAATAACTGAATAAAATATTAATGTAATAGAATATTACTATACACAGCAATAAGTATGAAGAATGCAAAGAAAAATGGAGAGATTTAGAAGGTAATGCAAAGGTGAGGCCATGGAGTAAGAGTAACATACAGTTATGTGTTGACTATGGTCACTAAAAATCACATATAAAGAAAACAAAACTTAATAACTACAGAGATGGATTTGGAAGAAGAAAAATAACAGGGTGTCTTAAACTTTTTCCAGTCACAATCATTTTCACCTGAGAAAATTTTACACAGCACTGGATATATAAGCATATAAAATACTTATGCAAATCAAATATTTACTGATGATAAAACATAAAGAAATTTATTTTATGTTTGTAGCAGCTCTTTTTGTAGTGGCAAGGAACCGGAAATTGAATGGATGCCAATCAGTTGGGGAATGGCTGAATAAATTATGGGATATGAATTTAATGGAATATTATTATTCTCTAACAAATGATGATCAGACTGGTTTCAGAAGAGCCTGGAAAGACTTACATGAATTGATGCTGAATGAAGTGAAGATACGGAATATTGTATAAAGTAATAGCAAGATTATGTGGTAATCAACTATGACAGACTTAGCTCTTCTCAGCAATGTGGTGATTCAAGACAATTCCAGTAGACTTGGAATGGAAAATGCCATCCACATCCAGAGTGAGCGAGCTATAGAGATTGATTATGGATCAAAGCATAGTATTTTTATCTTTTTTGGTTGTTTTTTTTCCTTTCTTGTTATTTTTCTCTTTTGGCCTGATTTTTCTTGCACAATATGACAAATATGGAAATTTGTTTTAAAAAATTGTATATGTATATAACCTATATCAGGTTGCTTACTGTCTTGGAGAGATGAGAGGTGAGGGAGGGAGGGAGGGAGAAAAAATTAGGGGACACAAAATCTTACAAAAATGAATGTAAAAAACTATCTTTATATGCATTTGGAAAAATGGAATAATGAAAAATAAATTTAAAACAAAAAAATTAAAAACAATTCTTTGGTGTGTATATAATTTTACCATTTATTAAAGATGAAAGCAAATTTGCATACTAATGAAATTGATTTATTTATTTTTACATAAAGAAGTAAATATTAGCAGAATATTTGATACTTTTTACTTTTGCCAAATTCTTTACAACCCCCACAATCAGTTCCATGAGCCCATATGGGATTGCAACCCATAGCTTTGCTATAGAACAATCCATATTACTTTAACACTTATATTACATTGCATATATCATATCATCTTACATTATATTATTTTTCATTACTTTGTTACATTGTATTTGTACATTGTAATACATTGTATTATACTTGCCAAAATATAAGTATCTTAATTTTTGAGTTTTATTTGGAGCTTTGCAACATACATCAATTTTAAAAAATGTATTGTGTAACTAAATTTCTAGGAGGAAAACATCATTTTTTTTTAAGACACATATATACCTGTATATTGGAAGGAGTCTAGCCACTGCATACTACTAACTAGTGAGCAGCATCCCAACTAATATTCTAGTATTTACCAGTAATATATCTTCATTTTTCTGTGTGGAATGTAAACATTCAACCTGGGAAAAGTATTCTCCATTGTATTAGACTTATATCTTTCTTACATGATATGGTCAAGATAAATTTTTAAATTAGGTATAATTACCACTTTTCTCCTATTAGCCATCTAATTTGTAATTTTGAACCATATAAGAAATCTTGTAGATTCCTGGATTCAGGATTTATGGTTTCAAATTGTGGATTTTGTGGTTTCAAATCATTCTTACTTTGGTGTCATCCTACTCCTGAGCTCAGAGACAAACCTCCTTGATAGAAGGGAGATTATCATCCCTCTTTAGTTGAAGACAACCAGAAACTCATACAAAGAGATATCAATCAATCAATCAGTTCATTAATTAGCTACATGCTAGGAATTGAAGAATATAATCATAAAAATCATTAAGAACGTTGAAAAGGAGAGCTATATAGAGAAAAATGATTTTGTGTCGATAATAAATGAGGTCATAGATTTGATGTTAGAGGAAATCTTGGAAATCATCTAATCAAAACCTTTTATTTTTCAGATAAGGAAAACTGGGGTCCAGAAAGTTTGTGCTTGCTTAAGTTATACAAGTTATAAATGGCATAGTCAGAATTCAAATCCATATGACCTCTGATTTCAGATCGAGTATTCTTTCACACTGGCCTACATTCTTTAAAAAAAAAAAAAAACTCTGTGTAAAAATATATTCTCAGATGATTGCACTTGAAGCACAGCAGTATTGGAATTCTTTCTCAGGGTTGCCAAGCAAGAAATTGATGGCTAACTGCAAGATTTCAATGTCATCCTCATGATTTGATTAAAAGAGCCCCCAAGAGCACAATGTTAAATGGCATTTACAGAAAATAGTTACATACTCCATGCTCCTTGTATCTGGCACATCTCTATGATAGCTCAATTGGTTACTGATAAGTATGTTGAAACCATGCTGCTTGAAGCCCAAGTCTCTGATCTTCTGAATGTTTTCATAATAAATCTTATCTACAACAGAAAAACATAAGTCAGACTATATTAGATAAGCTACATCAAAATAAATTTACAAAAATAATTTGCAATTCTATTTATGTAACTCATTGAAAATGATTTGAATATGACTTGAATATGATTTTTGACTTGGGATACAAGATATTCACTCAAAGAAAATTATCATATCCTTCCAGGAAAAACAAAATATGACATCAAAAAATATAAAGGTATATTTTTATCCTGAGAACTGAGAAATAAGGCTAATATATATTTAAATATGACAAAACTCTTGAAATTATAGACTTAATATAATATAGAAATTTAATATAAGATGATAAACAAAATTATATAGTAAATAGATTTAATACTCATTCACATATATAAAATATTTTTACAGAACCTGACATGCTAATAATAGCTAGTGTTATGCAGTACTTTTAAGGTTTGCAAAGCATTTAGAAATATTATCTCATTTTATCCCAACAGAATTCCTGGGAGCTAAGTGCTATTGTTATTCTCATTTTACAGATGATGGAGACAGAAAGAGTTTAATTGACTTGTCTAGGGTCACATAGCTAGTAAACAATTAAATCAATTTTTGAACTCAGGACTGCTTACTCCAGGTCCAGTATTCTATCCATTGCACCATTTTGCTGCTTATAAACTTTTGAAAGTGAAATGATTCTATAAGAATAATTGTACAAGTCATGTCCAATGGATGGTGGCAAGAGGAGCGACCTGTATATAATGGAATAAATTCTTTCTTTCATCATCTCAAATGTTCCCCTCAGCAATAAATTGACAAAAATATAATTTACTTTTTAGATAATGATGATGTCCTTAAGGTTCGAACTTAAAACAGAAAAAATTGATCAATGGAAAAAATATAGGTTCTAGAAATAGACTCAAAACCTTGTGAAACTTATAGAGTAGGAAAGATACAAATATAATTAAGATCTGGCACTTGCCTTAGGAGCTTCTATGCCAAGGAAATGATCCCCCAAAGAAAAAACATTATACAAGGCTATCATGGCATCACTGTTTGTAATAACCCAAAAGAGGAAAAATATATAGAGTGATTATGAATGGCATCACTATTCATATCAGCAGAAATCTAGACATAATCCAAAGATTCTACAATACAGCATTACAAAACAAATTATAATGCAGATAACTCCCAGATCAATATATGTATATGTATCTTTCCTCCCCTATATTTCCAAATACCTATTAGACATTTTGAATTGGATGGCCCATAATTATCTCAAATTTGGTGGGTCCAAAACAGAATTTGCTATCTTTCTCCCAAAATCTGTTGCTGTGGTGGTGATGGTGGTGGTGGTTATTTCAGTTGGTTGAGTTATTTCAGTCATATCTGACTCTTTATGACCCCATTTAGAGTTTTCTTGGCATAGATACTGGAGTGACTTGCCATTTCTTTCTTCCAAAATCTACCCCTCTTCTGAATTTCTTTCTTTCTATAAGAACATCACTAGCCTTGCAGTCACTCAGATTTTCTAACTTGGAGTCACGCTCAGCTACTCATTCTCCCTCATCTCATATATTCAGTAATTGCCAAGTCTAGTACCTTGCTTCCCCTCTTCTGCCTGCTAGAATCTTTTTCAAAGTTTAACTCAAGCATCACCAACTACTAGAACAAGTGTCAAACTCATTGCAAGCAGCAGGCAAAACCCCAGAATGTGACCAAAACCAGATTAAAATATAATTGGGAGATGGTTAATATATAAAGAAAGATGCAACATAGATCATGTAAATTTGAGGTATGGCCTGCAGGAATTCCTTTCTATTTGAGTTTGACATCACTGTGCTAAGAGTTTCCCCTTTATATTATATTACTAAGTCTACTTATATAGACTTAGCATTTACTTTGTGTCTGTCTTCTATTTACACACACACCCATACATAAATATATGTATATGTGCACACATACACACATACTTGTAGGTATATATGTGATTTTCTTGATAGAATTGTAAGCTTGATACTAAAATTTTTTTTTCTTTGCATCTTCTATTCTTGGCATGATACCTGGTACATAGTGCTTTGTTGACTGATGAATCGATGAGGACATAATATGTCATTTACAAGTCATTTTACTTCTTCCTAACTATTAGACGAGGATATTGTATCAGATATCTCTAAAGTGGTTTCTCATTGTAATTTTCTATAATCTATAAGATTAGATGAGCAGAAAGAGGAATGGGTTGGGAGTAGGGATTTAGAATCTCTAGGTTGGAAAGGGCCTTGGAATTAGTCAAGTTTAATTAGGATAAGGAATCACAGAATCATAAGAGCAGAGGACTTGTGATTGGAAGGGACCTCAGTGACCATCTAGTTTTATTCTTATCTGAAGAAGACTATCCAGTGTGACACATATGTCAAGTAATCACACAGCTTCCCTTGGCAGATCTTCAGTGAGAGAAATTCTAGTATACCTTAGGCAACCACTCATTCCATTTTCAGATAGCATTTTTTCAAAAGAGCTTAACAAGATTGGGTGAAAAGATAAATTAATAGGATGTCAATGAAAAGATCATTGGTGTTGGAATTATAGGACCCGAATTAAAATGCTTCCTCTGTCACTTAGATCTAGTAAGAACACTTGAGCCTTAATACAAGATCATGGGTATTTTATTTACTCTCTTTTCTCATCCATAAAAATGAGAAGGCAAGGCTAAGTGGCCTTTAAAATACCTTAAAAATATAAATATATGATCCTGTGAGGGAGAGGCTGTGTGACCTCATGACCTGGTTTTGAAATAGGTGATTCAGGCCAATTCCAATAGACTTATGATGGAGAGAGCCATCTACAGCCAAAGAGAGGACTACAGGGACTGAATATGGAGCAGCACAATATGGTATTTTCAAAGTTTTTGTTGTTTGTTTGCTTTTCGTTTTGTTTCTTAGTTTTTTTCTTTTTGATCTGATTTTTCTTGTGCAGCATGATAATTGTGGAAATATGTAGAGAAGAATTGCATATGTTTAACCTATATTGGATTACTTGCTCTCTAGGGGAGGGAGTTGGAAGAAGGGAGGGAAAATTTTAGAACACAAGATTTTGTAAGGATGAGTGTTGAAAACTATGTTTGTATATATTTTGAAAATAAAAAGCCATTATTAAAAAAGCCTTTATATTTATTCCCATTAATTTTCACTTTATTGGATATTAGATTCAGCCCAATTTTGGGGCCAAGATTTTTTTGAGTCTAACACCCTTCTAGCTTTACATCATTGGCAACTTTGATAAGGATGCCTCCTATGCTTTTATCCAAAATATTACAGAACCAAGTTAGTGATCACTCTTTTGAGCATTACCAATCACTTTTTAAACCATCTAAATGTATTCTTATCTAACCAATACTGCTACATCTTTCCCACAAGATTAACATAATATATTTTATCACATTCTTTATCAAAAGCTAGATATCGCTCGTGATAGCATTCATCTGATCTACCAGTTAAATAATCCTTTCAAATAAAGGAAATATGGTTATCTTTGCTTCCTTTTCTAGATATTTGCCAATCATATCTTTATTAATATATTCTAGAATTTTCTCAGGATTTGAAATCAAGGTAGTTCATCTATAATTTGTAGATTGAAATGTCTTCTCTGAAAATGGAGGCAGTATTTAGACCCTAGTTCTATGATACCTTTCTTGTTCTCCATTATCCTTTACATATCACTGATAATAGTTCATCAGTTGCATCTGCCAAGTGTTTTTCACTACCAAAGGATATACTTTATCAACATTAGATGACTGAATTCATCAAGGGAAGCTAAATGCTTTCCTACTATCTCCTTACTTATAAAACATAAACTACCCACTAGCCACTTTTATTCTGTTTTTATTTCCAATCCAAAGGTCATTCTCCCTGGCAGAAAAAACTGAAGCAAAACAAATGAAACAAACAAAAGGAATTAATTAACTCTGCCTTTTCTCTGTTGTTGGGAGAAGAAAAATGAACTCATTTCAGAAAAGTTTCTAAAGCAAAATATGAGTAAAGTCAGGACTTTCACAAAACATATGAACCTTAGAAGTTTCATCTGCAAAACATTACTTGACCAAGGTTGAATTATTTGATCTCTTTTTCAGCCCCAGTTTTCCCATCTGTGAAACAGGGATAACAGTATTATCTCTCAGCATTAGTGTGAGGATTAAAAAAGAAGCAAACCTTAATGTGCTATATAAAGACTATTATTATTACCAAAGATCACTGAAAGTGGTTCAGTGATCAAATATGCCAGTTCTTTACATACCAGAGGAATGGTATATAAATTACATGACTTGAACTCATCAGAATCATTGTGGAATAGTGTATAGAATGCTGGGCAGGAAAACTTGAGTTTGAATCCAGCCTCTGACCCTTATTCATTTATGTGCACATAGGCAACTCATTTAATTTCTGTGGACCTCAATTGTCTTATCTGTATTTACGGTGGAGATAATAATAATCATCGTATCTGCCCCCACAGGATTATTGGAAGGACCAAATGAGTTAATGAATGTAAAGTCCTTTGGAAACTTAAAGGGCTCTATAATTATTACCTTCTTATTTACCTTGGGTAACAACTTTTAATTTAGATAATTTCTGGTCCAAATATCATTTTCCATAAGAGAACCAGAAAAATCTCTAACCTTAATATATTATACTCCAGATACATTCTTGGTAGTTTAGGAAGAACACTAACACTAATGGAAAACACTATACATGTCTAAATGTAAAGCAAGAAAATTTCTCCTATTAATTTCTTACCTATTATTAAATATTTTCATCTCAATAGGATAGGAAATTAGTAAATCCCTGAAAGCTTATTTTTTGATAACTGAATTAATATTTTAAAGAATAAGTCTATATAAAATAACCATCCATGGAACAGAATGGTATAAAATGTTGCCAGGAATTGAAGTCAAACTTATTGAACTACAATTTTCCACAATCAGATTATTTGTCTTTCTCCAGTTCTACTAGATCCTTTTCTCTATAATCTTTCAAAGATCATGGAGAATGACTTAGCAATTACATCTATTACATCTTTCAGGATACTGAAACATAAAATTCTTATATATATATATATACATGCAGACATGAACAGGTGTCATAGTAATGATAATGAAGTTTAAAGCTTTAATGGTCCTTTGAAACCTATATTTATAAATATAGATAGATAAAGCTATAAATATATATTTATTTATCTAATAGCTATCATTTTTGTTCAGTTCTTTTTAAACCAAAGATCATTCTATATCTTCAGCAGAGAAAACAATGAAGGTTAGAGTTAAGTGGTTCTGTCTTCACATCTATCATTATTCCATCAGCTATGGGTATTTGTTCCTATCTCTTCTTTAATCTTTCTGTTCTCCAAATTAACTGTTAAGGCAGTTTTCATTGACTATAATTTTCTTTCTCAATCTCAGCTCATTCTGAGTGTCAGTACACCTATCACTTGTGCTACAGGAAAATGAAATTTCCATGTTGTATTCATATTCCACATCTTTTTAAGATTAAAGTTGTTTCCTGGCTTCTCACACACTCATATTAATGTGTCCCATTTTAAATGTGATTAACTTTGGTTAAGTTAAATTTACCTTCCAGATTTAGACTCTTTAATCCACCTTTCTGTTATCCACATTTTGTACATTTGTGTACAGATATCTTAAGCCATGCATTTTGTTTACTTTCTTGAATTTTGTTTTGTGTCAACATTTCTGGGCATTTCTACTGCTGTTCTTACATTGTGAATGTTAGACTAGTTTTCCATTTCTTCTTTGTTAGCTTAAATCCCCTTAAATGCATTTATTAGAATTTAAGCAGATAGTTTTACCAGACTTTTCTTGGTATACTCCATCCTTGGCCAAATGTCCATTACTCCTATATTAAAGGTTCAGAAACTAAAATCTCATTCTCAGATGTTATCTTCTTAACCAAGCCTTCATTTCCTAAACATCTTTCTCCTTTAAAATCCATGCTTTTGGAATCAGCAGTGACATATGTTCTAAGACCTTTAGCCTCTTGTTTAAGACTTAATGATCCTCAATGATGGACAGAATCAGCTACACCCAGAGAAGGAACACTGGGAAATGAATGTGGACTATTTGCATCTTTGTTTTTCTTCCCAGGTAATTTTTATCTTCTGAATCCGATTTTTCTTGTGCAACAAGAGAGCTGTACAGATCTGCACACATATATTGTATTTAAGATAAAATTTAACATATTTAACATGTGTGAGACTGCCTGCCATCTAAGGGAGGGGGTGGAGGGAGGGGAGCGACAATGTTGAAAAATTACTCATACATAAATTCTGTCAATAAAAAACTATGATTAATTTTAAAAAGACTCAATAATCCTAATAATTTAATTGTAATCTCAAATTGTTTTCTACCTCAGCATTATTTTCTTGGTAATACTATATGGTCACAATTCGGGAAATAGTTTAATCTCAAAAGAATTAAAGTTATAAATTACTCAGAGGGCAATGTCATGATGAAGGCACAAACAGGGTGAAAAAATGTTATCAAGGATGATGTATTTACAGAAAACGGCATAAAAAAGATTATAGAGCTTATGTATGACCATAAAATAGATATAATCTCTCGTATAGAGAATGGACAATTTAGACAGCATATCAGTGTTCTAAAAATACTTATAGGGCAGAAGAAAAAGCTCCTCAACATTTTGGTATAATCTTTGGTATAGGAGGATTTATGGGAAAACTTAGTCAAAATTGATTAACAAAATATGATCAATGTTAGAAAGAGAAATGACGTCATGGCTTGTTGAAAGTGCCAAATTAAACATGGTACCTAATCACAACAGCTTCAATTTAAGCTTAATGTCTTTTATTCTACTTCACTCTTGGGTATAAGTAACCAGACAATCATTAAAATACCTTTCCTCAAAAACATTTTTTTCCTATTCTTTTATTGATTTTAAATTTAAAAAAAATTTTTATTTGTTTTTCCATATCTAAGGGGTCAGGCTGACACTTGCCATGTGAGGCAGATGGTAATCTTCCAGGGTTCTTTACTCAGCATTGGAATGAGTTGATTGCCAGAAGCCAGGGCTTCTCTGGAGCAAATCAGGAGCAAAAAACAAACAAACAAAAAAAAAAAGTGGACCAAAACAACTAATCAGCAAATGGAAAACAAAACAGGTTAGAGAAGAGATTCTTGGTTGGAAAGAGCCGATTTATTAGTCCTATCTTGTTAAGAATCTGTCTGGAATGTGAAGATAAAGGCCATGGTTCTAGGCCTGTTTCTTTTCCTGATACGTATGCAATCTTTGCAGGAATATTGTTATAAGTGATGTCAGCTTGCCTCCCCCCATCCACAATGGGAGAGGAGAGAAATCAAGTATATTAGGGTCAATGGGCATATCACCATTCATGAAATATCAAAATCAGAATGTTCTTTAATTAAAGTATGAGAAGCATAGAGGAACTACTTCATGATGTCTATATAACACCATAGAAATGTAGTCATATCACTGACAATAATATGAAATCTAATTTTTAAAAAGACAAGATGAGTTTTTACTGTAACCAAAAGGATAAACTCTTAAACAACATTCAGTTGAAAATACAATTTAGAAAAGCATTTTTTCCTAAATCTTCAATGATTAAATTATATTTTCAAAATAGCAAATAATGGCAGCTAAATCCACTTACCCAGTTCAGGAGAAATCACTATGTTATTTGTGGCTTTAATATCCTGATCTAACTTATTCTCAACATCATTGATTTTTAACTGTGGCCTTATTTGCTTTGGGAAGTTGGAAAAACTGGAAGAGAATTTTGTAGGAAATATCTGATGGGTTTCAGCACCATTGCGGGGAACATTCTTGAGAAGTTGGTTCACTTGGATATAATTTAGATAAATAAAGAATAACACAGTCCAGATCAAAGATGTTAAAAAGCATCCACGGCCAACTTGGTGAGCCATGTTATTTCTCATTGTAATTTCAATTTCCTGAAAGAGAAGAAAAGAAAAGTTTTTAGATGCTTAACTATCCTTTTAAATAAACTTCTAGAATCCAATCCAATATTAAAAACAAACAAACAAACAGCATTCTTTTAAAGAGAAATGAAAAAATAATAATGGTACCAGAGAATAAAAATGAAGAAAAACCACCTGGCAGAGAAGTGGGGTAATATGGACAGAATGTTGCATACATTGTCAGGCAGATCAGAGTTTTTTTTGGCCTATTTCTCTTTGCTATAAAGAGAAGGTTCCATTTTTTGGAACCTTATTGGAACATTATATGGATGTAATGCATTCAGAAATGACTGCAATATAAATACAAAAGCCATCAATGGTATTTATTTTAAAACACACACACACACACACACACACACACACACACACACACATACACACACAGATTATGTCAGCATTCTTTTGAAGCCAAGTATTACCATTTACAAAGCTGAAAGCTTTTTTTTTAACCTAAGTAATTTTTTCCTTCCATCCATCTATCCATCCATTCATTAATTCAACTATCCATATCTATCTACCTCTCTTTCTCTTCCTCTCTCTTCCTCTCTCTTTTCCTTTCCCTTTCTCCCTCTCCCTCTCTCTTACGCCCCTCTATCTCTGTCTCTGTCTCCCCACTCTGTTTCTGTCTCTGTCTCTCTGTCTATCTTGGGGATTTATGTTCTAAATTCATAAACCAGGTACACAAATGCCTGAGCTTTAATGTAGCCCCCTCCCCTTCAGCTACACCCAGATTCATGGTTTACCATCTCTGCCACCAGAGTCACCAATATATCTCTATATACCAAACAATATCATGTGACAGATTAATTCTAAACAAAACACATGTAATAAAGCAGAATGTCAAGGTTATAAGAAATTTAATTAGTTATGTTTGCTTCATGAGCTTATTAAGTGCTCATGGCATCCATTCCTAAATGGCTCTTACATACATGCCAGAAGTACTAGCCCAAAGTTTCTTAACCTTTTTGAAAGTGTCATAGACCCTCTTGACAATCTGGTAACCTACAGAGCCCTTCTTTGAATAATATTTTTAAGGGCCTAACATTAAATATATAGAAATACAAAGGAAAGCAATTATATTGAAATAGAGTTTTCAAAACATTTTTTAAAACTATTTAAAAAAAACAGGTTTATGGATCTCAAGATTAAGAATCTCTGCATTAATTTACTTCCATTGAACTTTTCAATTTCTCTAATGCAATAATTAAAAAGTGCTAGGGAAATTTTCCATAGCTGCAATCTTGGGAATATTGGCTCCTCAGCACAGAAACTAGCGATTATTTTTAATTCTTTTTGGAACAGCCACAATTCAGAGGGCCCTGGACTCCCTTGGTACTATGATTCAAGTGTGTATTGACCTTTCTCAACACTATAGTCTTGCTGACCTGTTGAATCATAGTACCAAGGGAGTCCATGTTAGCATGAGATGCTGCAGTCATTTTTTTTTCAACTTTTTCTTTATGATAAATTACATGCATCAAAAACACTCATTCAATGAGAATACATACTGGGTCGTATTATCATATAATTTTGGCTCAGCTTATTCTTTTCACTTCTCTCCCTTCTCAACAGAAGCCTTGGTCCCTTGGAGATGCCTAAATCCCAAGGGTTTGGGATTAACAAATCCCTAGTCTGAACTGCAATTCCATGAGGAGTCCCACTCACATTCACTTTGCTCCAACTCAATTAAATTTCTAGATTTTTCTACCTTCTGTTCAGCAGTCTCACATGGATACCCTTTTCCTGCCCTTCCTTCCATCTTTCCATTATGTGTTATCTTCCCATTAGAATGTAAACTCTTTGAAATGACTCAAATTTATAAGAATACAAACCATTCCCCAATTGATTAATGGTCCAAGGATATGAAAAGACAATTTTCAGATGAAGAAATTAAAAACAGTTCTAATCATATGAAAAAATGTTCTAAATCACTACTGATTAGAGAAATGGCAAATTAAGACAACTCTGAGATATCACTTTACACCTATCAGTTTGGTTAAAATAACAGAAAAAGATAATGATAAAAGTTGGAGGAGATGTGGGGAAATTGGGACACGATGTGAACTTGTGAAATGATCCAACCATTCTGGAGAACAATTTACAACTATGCCCAAAAGGCTATGAAACTGTGTATATCTTTTATATAGCAGTGTCACTTCTTGATATGTATCCCAAAGAGATCATAAAAGAAGGAAAAGGGCCCTTTTTGTAGTGGCAAGGAACTGGAAATTGAGTGGATGCCCATCAGTTGGGAATAGTTGAATAAGTTATGGTATATAAATACAATCAAATAATATTATTCTTTAAGAAATGATAAGAGGGCTGATTTTCAGAAAAGTCTGGAAAGGTTTACATGAACTGATGCATAGTAAATTGAGCAGAACCAAAAGAAGGTAAGTACATAGTAACAACAAGATTATATGATGATCAACTGGGATGGACTTGGCTCTTTTCCATAACGAGGCCATTCAAGGTAGTTTCAATAGACTTATGCCATTTGCATCCAGAGAGACAACTAAAGAGACTGACTGGATCAGAGCATACTATTTCTGCCTTTTTGTTGTTGCTTTTTTGCTTGTTTTTTTCTTTTGATCTGATTTTTCTTGTGCAGCATGACAAATATGGAAATATATTTCAAAGAATTGCGTGTGTTTAACATATATTGGATTACTTGCTGCCTTGGGGAAAGGGCAAAAAATTAGAAACGCAAGGTTCTGCAAAGGTGAACTGAAAACTATCTTTGCTTGGGAAAATAAAATACTATTGGGTGGGAAATGTAAAATCCTTGAAGATAGGGATTATCTTGTTTTCTTATATTTGTATCTCCAGTGCTTAGCCCAGTATCTGGCAAATGGAAATTTAATAAAATTCTATTTAACTAGATACTGTTCAGTCCGTGAATATATTAAAATATTTTCTTTCATAAATAAGGCTCTCTTGACCCTAATTATGGGAACTTGGTTCCCATAAACTCCTTCCTCAAAAATATAATGAAGTTGGCAACTTGGAGCCCATTCTCAAATCATAGACAGTAGACTCTGCTTGCTGCCAAACCATGTAGAGAGGTTTGGTGAATCTGCTTCTGGAGGCTCCTACTAATGGATGGGTCTTACTAATGGATGTATATTGGAAGGGTCTTGGTCTCAACTTCAGAGCATGCATGGCCATTCTATGATAGATTATTGTTGTTGAATCAGAACTCACTGAGAAGCAAAAGATCATAATTTAGTAAATTACACTCTTTCTTTGGTGGTGAATGAGACAATAAGAATTGTAAGCCTCCATATGAGAGGCAGATGGTAGGAGTGGAAGAAGCAGCCTCCTGCTCTGTTAAGAGACACATCATATCATGTCTACCATTTTGTGAAATCATTTGGGGTTTTCTTAGCAGATTCTCCAGCTTATTTTATAGATGAGGAAACTGAGGTAAACAGGGTTAAGTAACTTGCCTGGTCCTGTAACTAATAAGTGTCTGAGGCCAGATTTGAACTCAGGAAGAGGAGTATTCCTGACTCCAAGGGTGACACTCTACCACTGCTCTACCTAATTGCCCTGTAGCCTCCAACTTTGAGCTACCAATTTCCCCACCTAAAATGATGAGTCAGTATAAATATGGTGCCTCTGGGGCACGTATATTTTCCTCTTTGCATTTGTCCTGTCCTTTTCTTAAGTTGAATATCAGAGACAGAAAAGATTATACTACATCTTTCTACATTTCAAAGGTCAGGAGAATTATTAGGGGTCCAAGAACTAAAGGACCTTCCAGGTTTGTCAGCAGCTAAATGAGGTAACAATAGCATGCTCAGTAAGAGTCAAAAAGAGTCCAATTCTGAATAGAGACCTAATAATTTGTAATGAATATGCCTTGAAGACTTTGGAGATGTGTAGACATTGTATAAGTGTTTCTGGTATGCTAATTACATAGTGAAGAACTTTTTTGGAAATGATGTTGCTTTCAAAAGGCATTAGTTACTCTTGACCTCTCTATAGACTGAAACTCTTAGTTTGACTTCTTTGCTCACGGGGCCTGGTGAGAGATAACATTTTGGAGAGGCTCCAGCCCTATGGAATTGGCTTTTGGTTCTTTGGCTCCTGCAGTGTTTCTTTTTTCCTTTTTGGTAAATGAATTAATTGTTGGCCACAACCACAGGAAGCTAAAAGTTCAGGGGAGTGAGCCATCCAGGAGTGTGGGAATCCTGGAGTTTCTGGAAATTGATTCTATCCTAGGTTTTGTAATCAGCTCTTTATCAATCCTCCAGGGATTCAAATAGCAACCTTTAAGACCCAAGTAGTAGATGAGATGAGGACTCAACTGACAATGCTCTCCTAAAAGGGACATAAATTTAGTGGGATCAATCATATAGAGAAACTGTGCTGAGTCTGAGCCTATCCCCAGAGAGTGATGTGCTAAGAAGAAGAAATTCTTCTGTTTCTGCTATATTTTCCAAGGAAATATCTCTTTATAAAAGCTAATTGATATTAACTGATTAAATGGAACTTAGGTGTTAATTACTGATAGCTAATTATGGGAAGAAAAAACTCAGAATAAGGCTTGAGCCTATTGTCTTAGAAAGGAGACAATCCACAGCCCAGGAGTACACTTAAGACTCTTGGAGAAAGATGAAGTCAGCCTAATTCTGTGATAGTGAGCCTAGAGAGGATATTTACTATAATAATATGATTCAGAGGAAGAAAAATATATAGTATCAAACTGAGTGTTTCAGGGAAGACTTTGTGAAGAAAGTAGCATGTGAGCTGAGCACTGAAAGACAAATAAATTCTTGACAAGGGGAAGACAAAGGGAACAGCATGAACAAAGATGTGGGTGTAAGAAAAATACCCAGTGGGCACAAGGAACTGAGAATGATTCAGGTTGTCCAGAGTATAAAATATCCAGGAAGAATAGGTTGGGTCCATGTTGAGGAAGGCTTTCAACAAATTGCTCTTAAATTACATCATCAACTCCCCAATGCAAACTCATTAAATAAAAGACTACTAATCAAGGTAACATAATTAGCTTTGGATGAAGAAGTTTTGTATAAAACCACAGGCACATTTGTTAGTGCTTTGGTAAACACCTTCAGGAAAATAGATGAGCTAAGTTCATTCATGCTTGGTTAACTTCTGTTTGTTTTTCTTTCTAATATCACTTTTCAGAGAGAAAAATAAAAACATAATCATTAACTTATTGCGGTACAAAGTCTTTTTTTTTTTTTTTTAACCCCTAGAGCTCAAAGCACTTTGGTTTGGCAAGCAGCATTATCTCCTGAGAAATTCTTCTATTATTAAAAATGAAGAGGTGAAAGAATGACAGTTCTTGTCCTTGAGGAGATTACATTCTAAAAGGGAGGAAAATAAAAGGAAGCTGAAAAACTGGGATGAGGGCAAGGATTGAAGCAAGGTTATTCGGTCAGTTAATAAGTATTTATTAAATGCTTAGTTTATGATGTACTAAGTACAGTGCTAAGTGCTGAGGATACAAAGAAAGACAACAGTTCATATTCTTGAGGAGCTCACAGAGGGAGACAAGATGAATCTAAGTGTAAAAACAAGATTGACTGGTGTGTGTGTGTGTGTGTTATAACCTGGAGATAATCAATATAGGAAAGGCACTAGAATTAAGGGGAATCAAGGAAAGTTTCTTCTAAAAGGTAGCATTACAATTAGGGTTTCAAGGAAGCTAAGGAAGCCAAGTGGCAAAACTAGAGACCCCCAGGAATGGGAGATAGCCAATGAAAATGCTCAGAGTTTGCAGGTGGAATGTCTCCTGTGAGTAACCTGAGGAGGCCAGTGTCACTAGGTTGAGAAGACTGGAAAGGTAGGAAGAGAGCAGATTGTAAAAGGGTTTGAATGACTACCATAAGAATTTCATGTTTTATAGTTATAGGTATCCACTGAAATTTATTAAATGGGGTTTGTATGACATGGGAAGGGGTTTAGCTTTAGGAATTAAATGAGGTAATATTTGTAAATTGCTAAGCATAGTATCTGGCACATAACTGGCACTATGTAAATGCTTATTTCCTTCCCTTCTCCCCTCAGAAGTTGTTCTACTTAACAGTTGAGTGAAAAATGGATTGGAAAAGGGGAAAACTTGAGATGTGGATACCAACCAAATGGCTTTAGCAATAGACCAGGAGTGAGATAATAAAGACCTGCATTAGGGTGGTGACAATGTCAGAGGAAAGAAGGCAAGATATATAAGAATTGTTACAATGGAAAAAATGGATAGGACAGTTCTGGGAGAGACTCACTAATGGGACAAAGAAGCATCAGAGACTTCTGAAGCATAATGGCAAAGTCTGCTTAGCAAAGCACATATATTTGGGGCCTTTTCCTCAAAATAGAATTTCTGGGAAAAACTTACCAGTGAAAGAAGGTGTTTGCAGGAAAGCCAGTTTTTTGTTACCAGTATGTGACCAGTATGTCTTACCAGTAACATGTGTAACATGTTAGATAAGAGGGAAAAAAAAATTCCAGAGTACTTACTCTGACCAATTGAATTAGATTCAATTTGACAAACTGGAATACTTATAATGTGTAAGGTACTATGATAGCCACTAGGGATGTAAAATTGAAAAAACCCACACATAAAACCTCTATTCTCTTTTTTTATTAAAGTTTTTGATTTTTAAAACATATGGATGGATAATTTTTCAACGTTGATCCTTGTAAAACCTTGTATTCCAAATTTTCCCCTCCTTCCCTCTAACCCCTCCTCCAGACAACAAGTAATCCAATATATGTTATACATGTTAAAATATATGTTAAATCCAACATATTTAAACATATTTATACAATTATCTTGCTACACAAGAAAAAACTGATCAAAAAGGAAAAATGAGTAAGAAAACAAAATGCAAGAGAACAATAACAAAAAGAGTGAAAATGCTATGTTGTGATCCACTAAAGTCTCAAAGAGCTTATACTCTTATAGTGGAAATACAACATGCATGTAAATAAATGTGAAATAAGACAGGGGCAAAGGAAAAATTCAAATATTTTAGGAAATTCTGAGAAGAGATCTCTTTGGTTTGGAGGGATCAGGGAAAGCTTTATGGAAGAGGTGACACTCTGAAAGAACAGGAGAACTTTGTGAAGAAAACGGTTTTTTAGGTATGAGAAATAATTGGACACAAAGAGGAAAGAGAGGGCAGTATGAGGGAAAAACAAAGTAATCCAGTTTGGCTGAAATGTAGAATGTATAAATGCGAATAGTTTGAATAAGGTTGAAAAGGTAATTTGGAGGTGAGATTGTAGTGGATTCTAAGTGCCTGGTTGAAAAGTTTGGATTTTATTTCATAGGCAAGTAGGGAGGCATCAAAGGAAGGAAGATAATGGAATAATAGGGCAGAGTCTGGGCTCTCAGACAGTGAGATGGAAGGGGACTGATTTGGGATTTCATAGGTATAGAATTTCCTAGGAAGAAGCTTTCTCTACCCATACAGATTGGCATCTTTTCTGCAAATCACAGTCTCTTAGAATTGCCTTATAGCAGTGAACTTGCCTTGTCTAGGGTCACACAATTAGTATGTGCTAGAAGCAAAATTTAAACCAAGGCTTCCTGACTTTGAGGCCAATTTGTCTATACTGTACTGCTCCTCAGTGAATATGAGCCACATAACAGAGTTTTAGGCATATCTATTGAATTTCTTCTTTTAATACAGTCTCATGATTAGGCTTAAACTCTCTAGTATCCCTTTTCAATATCATGAATCTAATCAGTCAGAGATGTCTTAAAAATTCAAAGATTTGGAATTTACATGTATTAAAAATGTTGTTTTACATGTAATTAGAAAAATAAAAATTAAAAAAAGAAAAAATTCAGAGGTTTGGGTGATTAATAAATGGATAAGAATTCCCTTTTTTGCTCAGATAAAATGCATTTTATTCTGCCTTTTTAATATCTTATATCTCAACTCTTGACATTATACATCAACGCTTCTAGATTTTTGTCTTATCATGTAGAATAGGGACAAGGAAGAGACTCCTTCCTTTGAAAGTCCATCCTTTTGGTCCAGCTATCAATCATCTTTTTAAAAAAAATTATTTTATTTTTAATTTATTGAATAAAGCAAGCTTTTCTATAACATAGTACAAAAAAAAGATTGCATGTGAAACTGTAAATCTATTATGCACAACTTGCTGTTCCTTTCAAATATAAAACAAAATTGTGATGTAAGTTTTTCCTTTTTTTATCCCCTTCCTCCCATTGCTCTAGAGATGGCTATGATTAAAAACAAATAGGAAAAAAATATATATATATAGGTTTATATATAGAATTTTTCTATACATACTTCCACCTATTAGTTCTTTCTCAGAAGGAAGATGGTATCTTTCTTCATATGTCCTTTATATTTAATTTAAGTATTTGCAATAGACAAAATAATATTATTCCCTAAAAGTTGTTCTTAAAACAATATTGCTGGGGTGGAACCAAGATGTCAGAGAGAAGTTAGGACATTGCCTGGGCTCTCCCCAGCTTCCCTCAGAATCAATGCTAGATATCAAGCCTCTGAAAGGATTTTGGAGTGACAGAACCCACAAATATTCAATTTAATAAGTTTCCAGCTTAAAATTTCTTGAAAGGACAACAGAGAGATATATCTCAATTGGGCAGGGGGAAATATGGCCCAGTGGAGGCATGATGTGAGAAGACCCAGTGAAGGGAGGTCCAATGCAAGGAATCTAGCTAGAGTCTCTTAGTCAAAGTATAGTAGTATTGCCTACTCTGTTCTGATTCAGAAGGCCAATGAATCAGCAGACTTGCTGTGAGACTTCCAATGCAACCACAGAAAACAAATTGTGAGCCCCTGAACTCTGGCATAATAGACAGGATTTGGTCAAGTCAACCTAGCCCAATGGGAAAACTCCGAGTGGCAGAAAGGCAATGAGAGACCCTTGATAACCTGAAAAAAAGAAGCTTGGAACAATCTCCTCTGTGCCCCAGAGACATAAAAACAAAAAGAGCCCTGGTTATAGAAAGCTACTATAGAGACAGAGAAGATCAGAACACAAACCTGGAAGAGGACAGCAATACAAATTTCCTACAAGTGAATTCTCAAAGGGGAATATGAACCAGTCTCAAGCTCAAAGGGCTCTCTTGGAAGAGCTCAGAAAGGATCTTAAAGATAGAGGGAAAAAAGGGGGGGGAATGAAAGCTATGCAGAAGAATTATAAAAGTTTTTGGGAAAAGTCAACAGCTTGGAAAAGGAAGCAGAGAAATTGAAGAAAACAATTTAAAAATAAAATTGGAAAAATTGAAAAAGAAAACAATTCCTTAAAAAATAAATTTGACAAAATGGAAAAAAAATATACTGAAGAAAACAACTTCTTTAAAAGTACAATTGGCCAAATGCAAAAAGAGGTAAAAAAAAAAAGGCTAACCAAAGAAAATAATCATTAAAAATTAGAATTGAACAAATGGAATTAACTCTTACATAAAATGGAAGTGAATAGTAGAATAGATTAAAAGCTAGAATCCTACAATATGTTGTTTACAAGAAACACATTTTCACAGAGAGATATATGCAGAATAAAGGTAAAAACCTGGAGCAGAATGTATTATGCTTCAGCTGAAATAATAATAATAATAATAATAATAATAAAAACGCAGGAGTGGCAATCCTGATCTCAGACCAAACAAAAGCAAAAATAGATCTAACTAAAAGAGATAAGAAAAGAAAGTACATCTTGCTAAAGGGTACTATAGATAATGAAGTAATATCAATACTATACATATGTGCACCAAGTAGAATAGCATTCAAATTCTTAGAGGAAAAATTAAGTGAGTCGCAAAAAGAAATAGAGAGTATAACTATACTAGTGGGGGATATCAACTTCTCTATCTCAGAATTGGATAAATCTAACCATAAAATAAATAAGAAAGAATGCAAGGAGATGAATAGAATTTTAGAAAAATTAGGTATGATAGACCTCTGGAGAAAACTGAATGGGGATAAAAAGGAATATATTTTGTCCTCAGCATTACATGGCATTTACACAAAAATTAGCCATATATTAAGGCGTAAAAACCTTACAATCAAATGTAGGAAGGCAGAAATATTAGATGCGTTCTGAAAAGCATCTTTTCAGATCATGATACAATAAAATTACATGTAGTAAAGGGCCATGGATAAATAGAGCAAAAATTAGTTGGAAATTAATAATCTAATCCTAAATAATGAATAAGTGGATAAAATAACAGATTATAGAAATAATCAATAATTTCATCAAAGAGAATGACAATAATGAGACAACATATTAAAACTTATGGAATGCAGCTGCAGCAGCCCTTAAGGAAATTTTTATATCTCTAGATGCTTACAAAAATAAAACAGAGAAAGAGAAAATCAGTGAATTGAGCATGCAGCTAAAAAAGCTGGAAAAAGACAAATTAAAACCCACCCAATTAAATACCAAATTAGAAATTCTGAAAATCAAAGAAGAGATTAATAAAATTAAAAGAAAACTATCAAATAAATAAAACTAAGAGTTGGTTTTATGAAAAAATGCAAATAGCTATTAGTTAATTTGAAATTAATTTGAAAAGAATCCAGAAAGAAAAAAAATTACATGTAATAATGGGCCATGGATAAATAGAGCAAAAATTAATTTGAAACTAAATAATCTAATCCTAAATAACTGAGTGGATAAAACAACAAATCATATAAATATCAATAATTTCATTCAAAAATGAAATTACCAACCATTACCAACAATGAAAAGGAAATTAAAGCAATAAATAAGAACTATTTTGCCCAATCCTATGCCAATAAATCTGTTAATCAAAGTGAAATGGATGAATATTTACCAAAACATAGATTTCTCAGATTAACAGAAGAGGAAATAAAATACTTAAGTAGTTCCATTTTAGAAAAAGCAATTGAGCAAGCCATGAATGATTGCCCTAAGAAAAAATTTCCAGGGTCAAATGAATTTAAGTTAATTTTATCAAACACTTAAATAGCAATTAATTCTAATACCATATAAACTACTTAGAAAAATAGGTGAAGGAAGAGTCGTACCAAATTCCTTTTATGATACAAATTTGATGCTGATACCTAAACTAGGAAGAGCTAAAACAGAGAAAGAAAAGTATAAACCAATTTCCCTAATGAATATTGATGCAAAAATCTTAAATAGAACATTGGCAAAGAGATTATAACTTATTATTGGACAATACATTCTGACCAAGAGGGATTTATGCCAGGAATGCAGGACTGGTTCAATATCAGGAAAACTATCAGCATAATTGGTCATATCGGTAACAAAACTAATAGAAATTATATGATTATGTCGATAGATGCAAAAAAAAGTATTTGGAAAAATACAGTGCTCATTCCTATTAAAAACACTAGAGAGCATAGGGATAAGTGGAGTTTTCCCTTAAAATTATAAGAAGCATCTATCTAAAACCATTAGTAAGCATTATGGTAATGGGAATAAGCTGCAAGCATTCTCAATAGGATTAGGGGTAAATCAAGGTTGCCCATTATCACCACTATTATTCAATATTGTACAAGAAACTTGAGCTTTACCAATAAGAAAAAGAAATGGAAGGAATTAGAGTAGATAATGAAATAAAACTATCACTTTTTGTAAATGATGTGATGGTATATTTAGAGAATCTTAGAATCAATTTTAAAACCACTAGAAACAATCAACAACAGAGCAGAGTTAATTACAGATTATGCTTTCTAGTGTTTTTAATAGGAATGAGCACTGTATTTTTCCAAATACTTTTTTTTGCATCTATCGACATAATCATATAATTTCTATTAGTTTTGTTACCGATATGACCAATTATGCTGATAGTTTTCCTGATATTGAACCAGTCCTGCATTCCTGGCATAAATCCCTCTTGGTCAGAGTATATTGTCCAATAATAAGTTATAATCTCTTTGCCAATGTTCTATTTAAGATTTTTGCATCAATATTCATTAGGGAAATTGGTTTATACTTTTCTTTCTCTGTTTTAGCTCTTCCTAGTTTAGGTATCAGCACCAAATTTGTATCATAAAAGGAATTTGGTACGACTCTTCCTTCACCTATTTTTCTAAGTAGTTTATATGGTATTAGAATTAATTGCTATTTAAGTGTTTGATAAAATTAACTTAAATTAGCAGAGTTGTAGAATATACAGAGTTAAATTAGCAGAGTTGTAGAATATAAAATCAATCCACACAATGATCAATATTTCTATATGCTTGACCAACAAAGTCCAGCAACAAAAGATAGAAAGAGAAATAGCCTTTAAAATTACTGTAGAAAATATAAAACATTTAGCAGTCTGCTTGTCAATAACTTCTCACTACTGGGTTTGACTTCTAAAGACATAATAAAAAAAAAGGAAAAGGACCCATATGTGCAAAAATATTTGTAGCAATTCTTTTTGTAGTGGCAAGGAACTGGAAATTGAATGGATTCCTGTCAGTTAGGGAATGGTTCAATAAATTATGGTGTATGAAGATAATGGAATATTATTGTTCTATAAGAAATGATCAGCAGGCTGATCTAGAAAAGCCTGGAAAAACATGAACTGATGCTGAATGAAGTGAGCAGAACTAGGATAACATTGTATACAGTAACAACAAGACTTTGCGATGCTCAATGGTGATACATTTGACTCTTTTCAACAATGGGGTGATTCAAGGCAATTCCAATAGACTTGTGATTGAAAATGTCAATTGCATCTGATCTTTCTTGTACAACATGACAAATATAGAAATATGTTTCATGTTTAACATATATTGAATTGCTTGCCATCTAGAGGAGAGGATGGGGGAAGGATAAGAAAATCTGGAACACAATGCTATATAGGCAAGGGTCAATGTTGTCAAATTATATGTGCATATAATAAAAAGTTTTATTAAAAATATGTTTCAAAGGATTCACATATTTAACTTATATCAACTTGTTACTGTATTGGGAAAGGGAGAGCAAGGGATGAAGGGAGAAAAATTAGAACACAAAGTTTTACAAAAATGAATATTGAAAATTATTTTTACATATATTTGGAAAAATAAAATATGATTAAAACAATATTGTTGCTATTGTATAAAATGATCTATTGATTCTGCTCATTTCACTTTTCATTATTTCATGCAAATATTTCAATGTTGTTCTAAAATTAAGCTCATTATTTCTTATAACACAATAGTATTCTGTCACAATCTCAAAGGTTCAACTAAAAAGTTAGTTGAAACAATAATTTTAGCAAAGTAGCAGGATATAAAGTAAATCCATATAAATCATCAGCATGCTTATGTCACAAAGAAAACTGCAAGAATGGATAGTAAAAAAAAAAGCATTTTAAATAACTCTAGTCAGTATAAAATACCTTGAAATATACTTGCAAAAACAGACACAGAAACTATATAAACAAAATTAATTTTTAAAAAATTTTCATACAAATAAAATCAGATTTAAATATTTAGAAAAATTAATTGTTTAGGACAGGCAGGGCCAATATAATATAATAAGAAATGACAATTTTGCCTAAACTAATTTATCTATTCAATGCTATTTTAATTAAATTACAAAAAATATTTTATTGAATTAGAAAAAAATAATAAAATTCATTTGGAAAAATAAAATATCAACAATATTAAAGGAAGCAATGAAAAAAAAATACAAAGGAAGGAGACTGAGCAATTCCAGAACCTAAAGGATCCTATAAGGCAGTAATTATCAAAACTATCTGGTACTAGGCTAAGGAATAAAAAGGTAGATCACCAGAATAGAGTAGACACACAATTTACAGCAGCAAATAAATATAATAACCTTGTATTTGACAAGTATAAAGACTTAAGATGTTGGGGGTAAATTATCAATGATCTCTGAGTCAGCTCCAATTTCTGGAGTTCCCTATGTCCCAGCAATTTTTTTTTTATTAGTTGTGTTCAGTTCTTCATGATCCCATTTTGGGTCAACCCATTTGGGTCTACTTCAGTAGACATACTGGAATGGTTTGCATTTCAATCTCCAGATCATTTTATAGACGAAAAAACTGAGAAAAACAGAGTAAAATATTTTGCTCAGGGTCATACAACTAGTAAATGATTGAAACCAGATTTGAACTCAGGAAGAGGAATCTTCTTGACTATAGGTCTAGCTCTATCTACTATACCACAGCACAGTACCAAAATTAATGTCTCTCAAGGAGGAGAAAACTCATGTCTATCTCCAAGGAAAGTGCTCCAGTCCAACAAATCAGAGATTCTCCTGATCACAACTACTCCACTTATTAGGAGCTCTCTAGCTCATTCATCAAAAAAGGCAGCATACATAATGAAATGAATACAATGATATACAGTATACAGTAGGAGTAATATTGTTCCCCCCCAGCGGTATTTTAATTTTACAAATACATAGAATGAATACTTGAACTGAGAAAGATCTTAAACCCTTATCTGCTATGTAACTAGGCACTTCATTTAAACTGAGCCTCCATTTCTTAATTTGCAAAAGGTGTATAAATATTATATCTTATAGGGTTGCTGTGAGAATCAAATAAGATAAATTATCCAAAGCATTACAAACTTTAAAGTACTTTATTTTGTTTAATTGTTTTTTTCAGTCATGTCCAACTTTTCCTGACCTCTTTTGAGGTTTTCTTGGCAGAAATAATAGAGTGATTTACCATTTTCTTCTCAGTTCATTTTGCTGAGGAGAAATTTAGGCAAACAGAGTTAAATGATTTCCCCAGGTTCACACAGCTGACACCAGATTTGAACTCAGGAAGGGAAATCTTCCTGAGGACAGACCTTGTACTCTATTCATTGTGCCACCTAGCTGTCCAAGATACTCTATAAATGCCATTTATATTATTATTAAGAATCTTGGTTGGTTATGATGGATGCACAAGGCTCTAGGGATTCCAAAAAAGAAAATAAGAAAATCACATTCTCTCCAGACCTCAAGAGGTTCACAGCCTAATAGTGAATAGATATGCAAACCTGTATGATATAAGATAAAAAGTGGCAAAGACCAAGAGGGATCCAGACAAAGTACTCAAGAAAGTTTAAGGAGTAATGTTCCCTTTAGGTTGGGGGATCAGGAATAGTTTTAATGAAGTGGTAAACGATCCAGATATCACCTGGGTAAAACAATGTGTCCAAAATGCCCAAGTCATCTAGAATTATAGATTACTTTGAAAACATGACTTATTTTTTCATCAGTTTCTTAGCACAAGCCACAGGATACTTCATTCCTTTAATGAGCCCACATTGCCTTAAAGATATTTTAATGAACTTACATGACAAAAATCCATGCTTTAAAGGTATAACAGAGAAATCTCAGAGGATACACACTTTCAAGAGATACTCCTCATTAAAGGTACAAGGCAGCCCCTGACCTACATTGACCTCATTACTATTCCATTAAAGAAGTTAGCTGTAGAGAAGAGTGATTCTTTTAGAAAACGGAATATTTCTTTGAATTTCAATTAATCCTTAGCTGTTCAAGAGCCTCTAAGCTTTATGAAATTTCTCTGGAGGGTCACAGATATCAAGAAATAATTTTCAAACATAATATCATCTCTTAAATCCTGTTTGTTAAGGAAGAAGTTTGGCATGGTAGATAGTGTGCTGGACTCAATGCTGGGTGAGTCATTTGACCTTTAAATTTCTCAGGAAACTCTCTAGGATTGATCTATTAATTATAGCAAATTGTAATCTGCTTCGATGAGGGAATACCCATATTGGAGCTTCCCAAAAGATCTGTGGCATGGTCCCATAATTTCTGCTAATAAATATCTGGTGATCAAAGATGATTAGTATGATAAGTTGCACATAGTAGTGCTTAATAACTATTTTTTGAATTGAAATTGCCTGAACTATATAAGTAGTATGGGACTTTGAGGGACAAGAAGACTTCAAGAAATGAGTTATCAATACCCTAATCACTTTTGCAACCTAACAGAAACTTGAACAAGAATACATAGTATTCATATCTTAATTCTCTCATTTTATTGAAGGATCCAACATGCTTTTGGGGAACTAAATGCTAAATCAGAGGATATTACAATTTCAATGAGGCCAAACTTTTATTCTAAATATCCTTTTCTTGATAAATTGCAGTCATCTTCTTTCAATTTTATCATTAAATTTTGTTTATTTTCTTTCCCACGATACTTGCCTTCATAATATTTCTTGACATGGTCTTGCCCTGTTTTCTCTCCACCAACCCTTTTCACTAAATAAATGCCAGGTAACCCTATAGTCATCATTACATTTCAGATGTTCCTTTTAAAATTCCAACTTTGTTTTTTGCTACTAAATATTCTTATCCAAACTATAGCTAACTTCAGAAAGCCTTGAGTCACATTTTGGAATGCAGTGAATAAGACTATCATTTTGTAATTATTTCACCAGTAACTTACATTTTTGAAGCAGTTCTGAGAAGTGAGAAGAGCTTCTGAATAGTCAGAAAAAAGATCATAAAGTTTATGATCTAAAACATCTATTTTATTTATATGAGCATCTCTTAGATCCACCTGAATCAGACTATTTGTTCTTATTTTACACATAATTTAAAAAGCTTTAATGACAGACTTAAAGCAGCAAATTAAGAAAAGGGATGCCAATGAAGAAGCAAAAGTAGTCAGCAAAAGAAGATATGCAAAATTATTAAAAAATAGACTCAAGAAATCTGGATAGTCCAGGACCATTTAGTAAAATGACAAATTGCTTTCCATACCTCAATAGTCCCTGAGGGATATAAATTTATCATAGTACAATAAAATAATTAGTGTTTATAAGAATGATCTTAAATTTTCCCAAAAAATTCAAAATATTTTTGGTATTGTTTCATTTTTTTAACTAAAAAGGTAAAATGTTTAATTTGATTTGTTAAAATTCCCCTACAAATATTTTGAAATGTGGTGTTTAGGTTGTTGAGAGTTTTTTGGTAGTAACTAAAGTTATATCTGAAATGTTTCTTAGGTGCTTCCTTTCCCAAACTATCTGGAATTTTGCAATTCTTTAGTACTTTTATGCCTTTTAAAATAAGAAGTACTCGATATCAATTTAGATTCTAAGCACAATGCAACAGCAATGCTTCTCTGGGATGTCCATACAGCTGGACTAGTTCTACCCAATTTCATGAGTACTAGTCATTTTTCATCTATGTGGTTTTCTAATGAATATGATTCAATCAATTTCTCATGCATTATTATGAGCTCCACAATAATTTTTCATAAAATAAATAGAAATAACAATTTTAAAGAAATCTAAAGCCATATAGAAGCTTTGTTAAAAGTGGACACACATTTAAACAGAAAAAATCAGAATGTGCCTGGAAAAATAAAAATAAAAGTTATTTTGCTTTTGAGTAAGTATTTTCAACAGCCCAACAACCTACTGAATTTCAGCACAAGTTCAGTCTTTTATATATTTAGTTTTGCCTTTCAAGATTCAGCCAAAATATGGAAATAAACATTCCCACATGCATGAACATACATGTGTGGGCATAAATAGATACATATATGTACACATATTCATATGCACACATCTGGAATTCCAAGACCTTTGCTTAATTCAGGTTGCTCATGACCCTTAGACAAGATTGTATTAACATTATGAATATAAATCAAGGTTATCACCATCTTAGAAATGGGGGTGACCCAAAGAATGATGGGAAAACAGATGGTGGGTGTTTGTTAGTTGTAGTGTCAAGAACAAGGACTTAGGGAAAATGCATCAGGGACAACATTCAGAAAGTGTATGATTAGAAAAGGAATGAGAGCAAGGGACAACATTTTAGCAGCATGTTGCTCTGAGAATGCTAAAGGCCTAGAGAAAGGCTTTTAGCATGTTGGACAGGTCTTCTGTAATACAGAAGATAGATCCCTGAAATTGGAGCCAGAGGACTTAGGTTTGATTCCCAGAACTATGACCTTGGACATAGACCTCATTTCTAGAGTCTCATTTTCTTCAACTGTGGATCACAATACCACGTATGATCACCTAAATGAAAGTAGGGGTTGCAAAATTATGATTTATTATCAATAAATGTTTGATTTGTAATATATATATATACACGCACACACATACATACACCCAGGGTCACTAAAAATTTCTTGGATGAAAAAGGATCACAAAAGGAAACAAATTTAAGAAGCCTGGTTAAGTGACCTCTAAAATCACTTCCAGATACAACTTTCAGTTGTAACTCTATGATTTATAGAAGGATATGAGCATATGGTGAAATGTGGTTGTACCACTGTGCATGGGTATTAATGTGATCACAGATAAATTATAATACATATATGGCACAGGAGTAAGAGGGAATGGAAGATTATTTCCCCAACATCTCTGCCCAACCCTCTCTATCACCCTGACTTCACTTACAGTTAAGGTGACTGCTTGGCTTGAAATTGTATTTTGTGGTTAAAATAACTTCCAAATAGGGTGGAGCACAGATATTAGAGAAATGTAGAGGATAAGAAGCCAAATATGATTTGATTCTCCCTTGAGTCATGCACTGCTGTCTTCTGGGGTCCAAACACATTGACTTTATATTTTAGTGCTTGACCCTTCCTCTGTGGCACTGGATAAAGCTCTAGGGTCAGATAACCTCAGATGGTCTTAGTGACATCACAAAAGACATCAACAATCACAAGAATCCCAACCCATAAGTGAAATGATATAATGTTAGAGCTGGAAAAAGACATTAAAATTACCTAGCTCATTCTCCATAATTTTACAGAACTATATGGCAGCCTGTATTTGTGCTGGTCTAGGTGAACTTGGTCTGTATCTCAAAGTTCTAGATATTTCTTCTACATTGTTTCTTTCCTGAGCATAGGTACATTTATACCAAGCCAGCCTTGTGTATCTGACAGGTAGGGGAAGGGGCTTCTGGTCCTTCAAATGGTACTTGGAGATCTATTGCGATTCTTCTTGGAGAAGTTAACCACAATCAGGAAGAAGAGCCTAAGCCATGACCTGAAATGGCAAAATACCATCAAGTGAGTTGGACAGTGCAGGATCATGGAAAAGATGAAATGACTATTCAGCACACGTAGAAAACTTTTTTGCTTTGACATTTTTATGTATCAGCCTTTCGAAAAAGTAAAACAGGACTTGAAACTTGCTGTTCCATGATTTATAGCTTTGTCCATGAGTACTTTTGATTCTTGTGTTTTTAGCATTTCTTCTGTGTGGAAAAAAATAAGTAGCTGTGCTTTTCCTGGGGGGGGGGGGGGAAATGACAATAACACTAATTTCTATGAACTTTAATTTTTAAAATTTTTATGCACTTTAACTTTTAAAAATACTTTTCTCACAACAATCCTGTTAGGAAGACTTTGTAAATCTTATTATTTCAATTTTATAAATGAGGAAACTGAGGGTTGGAGAAATTAAGTGAGGTTCAAATACTTTGCTATCTACTAGCAGCACAATCTTGCCAAATTCCCTGCAAGTTCTGCAAGTGCAGAACACTTGCAGTTGAATTTAATGTTTATTACCAGTGTAAACTTGGGCAGTTCACATAATCTGCTTATATTCTGTTTATCTTTAAAATAAATAATTTAAAATATACCCTCTGAGGTCCCTTCCCTAATCCTCCATGAAGCCCTCTATGACCACCCCAATGATAATGGTCTTCCCCACTTGGGTCTTACATAACATCATTTAATACTGTGTGTATCAAAGTTATCTGTGTTTGAATCTTATGGAATCTAAGCTCCATGAAGGCAGGAATCAAGGGTAGTTTTGTATTGCCTCCAGCACATGACACATTTTTCTTCACATAATGCTAAAAAAGTTTGTCATCATTGTTGTTGCTATAACTGGCCATTCTCTTGTGCATATGTATATTCATAGGATATAAAATGCATAAAGGAAAATCAAGGGGCACAACTAATCCACACACTGCATAAGAAGCCCCTCAATAGTACTTGAAAAATTTCAAAGCCTTTTCCTGCTGATCACTATTGTCATAGGTTCTATTTGACATATTGTACTTCTAAGGACTTCCATCAGGGGGAGCCATAGAACATTTCAGAGGTCTGTCAAGTAATGCAACTACAAGGCAATCTTTTGAGGAAGAAAGATGGTGAAAGCTTTCACTTAATCAAAGCTCACTTAGTTTCACTTCCTGCACTGCTTGCTCTCACATATGGGCTCGCTTTGCAAGGTTGCACAGTTTCTGAACAATTCCTATTGTTCAGGAAGCAGTGGCGAATGAGACTTTCTAGTGCTCATCTGATAAAACTTTATTTTAGAAATAAATTATAATATTTTCCATTTATCCTATATTTAAGTTTATATACAAACATGGTTTATATTGTTAGCTCTTCACAATTGGAAACTCAGGTTTTCCTGACTCCAAGCCCAGCTGCCCATCTTAAAGCCATTACTAAAGTCAAAGTCGGTTTTGGAAGGCATTTTCTCCCAAGTGTTGGAGGTAATCCAAGTCCTAGGAACTTAAATTTCAGGTCTCCTGACCCCTAGTCTTAGTCTCCAAGTCACCCGAGTTTTTCGAGTGGGATCAGTCTTAATGCTTGAAGCTAGCTACTTGTGGAAATAGAAAATCATTTAAAGTCAGTAAACATTTATTAAACATCTATTATATGTCAGGGATAGAGAAGCTAGATAACATAGTGGATAGAGCACTGAAGTCAGCAAGACTCAGGAACTTTTGAGTCTTGAGCCAAACTGGCCTCAAACACTAACTTGTTGTATAACTCTGGGCAAGTAAATTAACTTTGTTTGCCTCAGTTTCTCCATCTCCAAAATGAGCTGGACAAGAACATGGCAAACTACACTAGTATCTTTACTAAGAAAACTCCAAATGGTGTTACAAAGAGTTGAACAACTGAAAAAGAACTACACAAGGAAAGCAGAATCACGTGGCTGGAGATGGATGGATTTGTAGACAAAGCCTAAGGTTGAATCTGGCAAATTATTTAATCTTTCTGGTCTTCCTTCAGTTACCTCATTTATAAAATGAGGTGGCTGAATCAGATGACTTTTAAGGTCCCTTCCAGCTCATAATCTAATATATAATGATAATAATAATCATTATTATAATAACTAGTACTTGTGGAGCACTTCATGGTTTACAAAGCACCTTATATACTTTGTCTCAATTGATCCTCACAAGAATGCTGTGAGATAGGTATAATTATCACCCCCATTTTAAAGATGAAGAAACTGGGTTCATACAGCTAGAAATTAACTGTCTTCAACTAGATTTGAACTCAAGAAGTTACAATGCTACTGAGTCCAAGAATAATTAAGGCTAAGTTTCAACAAAAGATATAACAACTCCAATTTAGAGTTGATGGATTTTAAAGAAGAAAATTGTTTATTCCAGGTCTTAGAATAGTGTTTCTCCACCTCATTTCCAAGACACACACACACACACACACACACACACACACACACCTGGTCAAAGAGTTAGAAAGGCTGACTGCTTCCAGAAACTGCATTCTTAATTATGCTGGGAAACTAAGAGCAAAGGTTCCCATAATGTGTGCCAGGCTTTAGGTAAGATTGGAACCAAGAGTAGATCCTGGAAAATATCAGGTTCAAAGACTCCCACATAATTAATATAGGTCACAGAGTACTAGAATATTACTATAATGCTGTTAATAATTTTGTTCCCTTTCTGTGATTTTTTTTTTTAGTGTTTAATACCTTTGAAGTTCAAATAGTTTAATCTGCAAGAATGTTAAGGTCCTTGAATAAAGATACATTCATTCTTATCTGTTTACTGATACCTCATCCAACACAGCCATATCTCTGCCACATTTACAGTCATATTCCCTTTGCCTCACTAAGAAATAAATCACAAAAACATAAATCCTAGTAGTCAGAAAGTTCTAAGGGCACCTAATCCAACTCTAAATCAAATCCTGATTAGCATTAACAATATCCCTGGCACATGGCAGGCTGATATAGGTTAAGAATTTGGTGACATCCTTCTCAAAGCTATCTACTAGTAGTCAATCAATCAATCAATCAATAAACATTTTTAAAGTGTTTAGATCATTTCTCTCCAGGATGGATTCAGATCTCTTCTACCATCTTCATCTTGAAGCCTTATCCAGGCGTCCTCAAACTACTGCCCGCAGGCCAGATGTTATCCCCCTCACTCAGGGCTATGAAGTTTCTTTATTTAAAGGCCCACAAAACAAAGTTTTTGCTTTGACTATAGTCCGGCCCTCCAATAGTCTGAGGGACAGTGAACTGGCCCCCTATTTAAAAAGTTTGAGGACCCTGGCGTAATCTAATGCTGGAATTTTTATATTGGAAGTATCCTCCACTTTTGCAGCCTCTTCCTCTGATTGGATGATTGGATAGCTCCTCCATTTAAGAAAAGTCCCTACTCCAGCCATGTCTTATTTCTACCCAAACTTCCTCTACCATGCCCCTTCATGGATACCTTTTCCCCTATCCCCTCCACTTTTCAACTTCCTTTTATATGTTGTCTTCCTCCATTAGAATGTAAATTCCTTACTGGAAACTGAATGGATGCCTATTAGTAGGAGAATGGTATATAAATATTGTGGAATATTATTGTTCTGTAAGAAACACCAGCAGGATGATTTCAGAGAGGCCTGAACTGATGCTAAGTGAAATGAGCAGAACCAAGAGATCGTTTGTACCTGGAAACAACAAGATTATGCAATGATTAATTCTGATGGACATGGCTCTCTTCAACACTGAGATGATTCAGAACAGTTCCCATGGTCTTGTTATAAAGGGAGCCATCTACACCCAGAGAGAGAGGGCTGTGGTAACTGAATATAGATCACAACATAGTATTTTCACCCTTTTTTGGTGATTGTTTGCTTGCTTTTTGTTTTCTCTCTCATTTTTTCCCCTTTTGATCTGATTGTTCTTGTGCAGCATGATAAATGTGTAAATATGTATAGAAGAACTGTACAAGTTTAATATAAATTGGATTACTTGCTGTCTAAGGGAGGGGATGGGGGAAGAGAAGCAGAAAAATTTGGAGCACAAGGTTTTGCAAAGGTGAATGTTGAAAATTATCTTTGCATGTATTTTGAAAATAAAAGGCTATTATTTAAAATAAAAAAGAATGTAAATTCCTTAAGACCAGGGACTCTTTTTTTATACTTATAACTGGGTTCCCAGCACTTAACACAGTACCGGGCACTCAGACTTCCTGTGATGGGAAGCTCACTACCTTATAATAGCAGCTTACTCTAATTTTAGACAGCTCTGGTTGTAAGCAAGAGCTAAAATCTGCCTTATTTAAACTTTCATCCATTGGATCTGGTTCTGCCCACCCCCATCTTCCAGGGCCAAGTAAAGTAAACCAAAGTAAATTAAAACCCTCTTCCTCTTCCATCCTCTAAATATGTTATTGTGTTATCTCATTCTCCCAGGCTTCTCTTGTATATAGCATAATTTTTGAGTTCTCCTATTGTGATAGATGTATCATTAGTGGGATTCATAGCAATTGATCCTATTGTAGGAATAGAAATTCACTATAAATTGCCCAAGAAGAATGGAAGATCCTTACCTCCTAAATTAGTTTGTTGAGCTATCCTTGAGATTTGATCTGATTCAGGGGATTAAGGTTAGAACAGACCTTGCTTCCTGCTGCCTAAAGCATAAAACTCTAGCTCATAAACAATTGACACTCCTCGGGCCAAAACACCCAGTTTCTATCTGAATGTGTCATTATGGCAAATATAGTGGCCAAGAGTAAATATGTCTAATAGAACCACCACTGTATTTTTGCTACACATGCTTTCCATGCTATCATAAACTTTCTCTTTAATTTTTAAAACACTTAATTTTTTTTATTATATATTATATTTTAAATATATCATATATTTTATTTATTACAAATTTTTATTTTTTTTTATAAATACACTTTTGATAAATGTTATCTATAGAGTATGGCCTTAGAGCTTTTATTTAATGAGAAGATGCTGCAGTCTTATTTCTATTAACCTACTTTTCCCCCCCATAATACCCTAAATTCTCACAATTCTCACTACCACCAAATGTGGTCTACTATGATCTATCAATTAGTGAATCAATCAATCAATCAAATATTTATTAAGTACTTCCTATGTGCTATGTACTTTTCTAGGCCAGGGAGTATGGATACAAAGAAACAGTCTTTACTTATCCAGTAATGGTAACAATTACCTGCTGCTTCCTCCATGCCTGATTTCCAGTACCACTCTCTCTTCTTATAGATAAAATAGAGCACTCTTTTTTCCCTTTTTGCTTCCATGATGGAGTAAAAAAAAATGATATAGCTTCTTTTAGAGGCTCTCTCTGGTTTTTCTACCAATGCTAGTACAGATTTCATTGGATAAAGAAATACCAGAATACCAAGATACCAGCAGATTTGCTGGTCATAGCTACCTATTATGAAATAATTTCTTCCCCTTTTTTCTACTTGTATCTTTATAAAGCTCTTTTCCTTTTAAGGAAAAAGTAGCATCAGGGAGGGAGTTTAGGGTCCTTTGAAGTTATCACTTATTTCATTACATATTAACATTTGTCCTTGTGAGAAAAGGGCAAGCTGTGACTACAAGGGAAGCTAATTATTGACCAGGTTACAGAATTTGTTCATTGATATGGTATATTTCAATGTTTTGCTCAGAATGTAAGTAGAATGGTTAAACTTTCAAAGATCTAGTTACTAAGTTGAAATGAACAATTAATATTTTTCTAGTAAAATGGGTTTTTCAGTTTGTTTTATTTTAACTAGCCTCATCAATATTATATTTTCAGATAAATAAATTAGACACTGTTCTCTTGGATCTTTTCCTTCTCTATCTATAGGAAGGAAATATATATGCATCTGTTTTATTTCCTGTGATTCTTGGGGTTTTCTGGCTAGATTTCTTAAGGACCATGCCTTAAACCAAACCCAATCTGGTTCTCATTGATTGGCCACCAATAGGTCCTAGGCCAAGTCCCATTTGGTCATTGTTTGAGACCTGATTGATTCAAATTGAATGTAAATAGCTGTAGTTTCTACTTTGACCAGAAATTCTGAGGGCATTCTTCCCCAGATTCATTTATTTATTTATTTAGATTTTTTAGTTTTGGATTAAGTGAAAGAGGAGATTCTTTGTCTCAGTTGGGGACCTAGCCTTAATCACTGAATAGGTACAGCCTCAATCAAACTGAGATTTGTTGAAGACGTTAGCTTAAAAAAGCCAATGTCTCCCATTTTATCCAGGGACATCTCCAGTTGAACTGATCTGGCCACAGGACCTAGATGCCTCTGGAGGGGAAAGTAAGGCAGGTGATCTTGCCCAGCTCTCCCTCACTTAAATCCAATTCACCTGCATGTCAGAGCATCCTCTCCCTGATGTCTTGGTTCTCTTCAAGAACAAAGGACAAACAATAATAGCTACAAATATCAATAGACAGTTCAGACAAATATTTTCATTCTCCTCTATGAAATTTTAGGAGATCATTTCTGGTGGCAGAAAGAAGAAACCCCTTCTAGTTCATGGAGTGGGAAATAGTCACTCTCCTACCAGTAACCTAATGATGACTATTGGCAGTTCAGATAATTTGGTTAAATTGTTTTTAAAGCTGATTTAATCAAATTCTTGCTGTCAATATACCAGTCAATCAATCAATCCTCATACATTTATTAGGTACTTACTATCTTTCTTTGAGGCACTGTGTAAAGTGTAGTAGGGATACAAAGATCCCTAGATGGAAACAAGACTGTTCCTTCCCTCATGGAGCTTACATCTATGGAAGGAGAAGACATGTACATTAAAAAGCATATGTAATGAACTGATGCTAAGTGAAATGAGCAGAACCAGGAGATCATTATATACCTCAACAACGATATTGTATGAAGATGTATTCTGATGGAAGTGGATTTCTTTGACAAAGAGACCTAACTCCGTTTCATTTGATAAATGATGGACAGAAGCAGCTCCACCCAAAGAAAGAACACTGGGAAATGAATGTAAACTGTTTTTATTTTTGTTTTTCTTCCCCGGTTATTTTTAACCTTCTGAATCCAATTCTCCCTGTGCAACAAGAGAATTGTTCGGTTCTGCAAACATATATTGTATCTAGGATATACTGCAATATATTTAACATATAACATATAGGACTGCTTGCCATGTAGGGGAGGGGGTGGAGGGAGGAAGGGGAAAAGTGGGAACAGAAGTGAGTGCAAGGGATAATGTTGTAAAAAAAATTACCCTGGCATGGATTCTGTCAATATAAAGTTATTATTTTTTAAAAAGTATATGTAAAATATAGGGAATGCAGATCAGCATTTTCTATGTGGTATATAAGTCTTAAGAAGTGCCCTAGGACACTGAGAGGTTAAATGATTTGCCTATGGTCACCCAGACAGTACATTCCAGGATGTGGAACCAGGCCTCCCTAGTCCTAAGGCCACCTCTCTATTTATTACATCCCTCTGCTGTTATTGTTATTTTGTCAATTAGTCATGTCTGACTTTGTGTGACCCCATTTGGGGTTTTTGTGGCAAAGACACTGGAGTGTTTTGCATTTTCTTTCTCTAGCTCATTTTACAGATGCAGAACAGAGGCAAACAGAGCAGAGTGACTTTACTAAGATCACAAAGATTATAAATGTCTAAGGCCACATTTGAACTCAAATTCTCCTGAATTGACATTACATCACCTGGCTGCTCATACATCCCATTCTTTTCACAAAATACAAAATATATAGAAACTAAAAACAAGGTAATTTAGGAGGGAAGGGGAGGATATGCTAGCCATTAGGCAAACAACAGGATGATGATCCATCTATCTAGCTCTAGGCAAGAGCTCTGCTTACGGCAAGCCTTCACCAGCACTCTTTCTAGGTTTTTCAGACGGAATGAGTCCCAATCTGTCCTCCTATTTAAAGCAACCTTATTACAAGATCCAAGGAATCTCAGTAGTACAGAGGTTAGAGTCTAGAACTAAGAGTCAGGAAGATATAAATTCAAATCTTGCTTTCGTCACTTATTACTTGTGTGACTCTGGGCAAGTAACTTAAAAAATCTCTTTGTACTTTAGTTTCCTCATTTGCAAAATGGGGATAATAATAACAACTACCTCATAAAGTTATTGTGAGGATCAAATGAATAAACATATGGAAAGCACTTTATAAAACTTAAAATGCCAGATAAATGCTGACAACTGTTATTATTATCATTGGGTACTCTTCATTCCTCAATGCCTTCTGATCTTTTTCTGTACCCCCATTCATGGAATGAACTTAATCTAATCTGCTTTTTTCTATATATAAAAAATTATTTTGTCTTTAATGTATGGAATAAAACAAGCATTTCTGCAACAGGGTACAAATTTTTTTAAAAGTGATTGTACATGAAACGGTAAATTTATTATAAAAAACATAATTCCTTTTAAACATATAATAAATTTATCATGCAGATTTCTTTTTTCTTTTTCCATCCTTAGATAACTATCTAGACACAAATACATATGATATATATATACATATATATATATTTAAAATCATTCTGTAATATACTATTTATCAGTTCTTTCTACTGACATTTATTGACCTCTTTCTCCTCAGTGCCCGGTTTAGGTGCTGTGTCCTTGTTAAATGATATTCTTAGCTCATTTAATACACAGGTTATTCTGTTTGACCTTTCTTATGCACTTGATCATTTTAAAATTTGTATTATAATTGTTTGTGTACATTTCATCTCCCTACTATTTACTCTTTCTTTGAAGGTAGTTTTATGAATCTATGAAATTTTGTCATTTTTTCATCTTTATATCCACTGAATGGCACACAAGATACTTAATAAATGTTCCTTTAATTGAATTGTATGAAATTGAATTAGAAGCATTATTCAGTATTTAAACAGCACTTGATATTTACAGAGCACTTTCTTCAATCTTATTAGAGGCAGCTCCATCTACTGCAAAAACAAAACAAAGAGCTGAGCTAAAACCAGGAAACCTTGGATTAATTCCCAGGTCTGCTGCTGGCTTGTGTGATTTTATGAAGGTCATTTTAAATTTTTCTGTACTTTAGTTTTCCCTATTGTAAAATAGCTATTATGATATCTGCTTTTTCCTACTTACATGGGGGAGAGAGATGTGAGATTAAATTAGATCATATCCATAAAGTGCTTTGAGATCCCAGTAATGAAGACAAAGTATGTACTTGTATTACTTCATTTCATAGAAGTCAGTCAGTATCATGAAAACTGTTTTATAGCTAAGGAACAGAGATATGGACTTTAACTTGACCCTTGTGTATCAGAGAAAAAGCTAGACTTCCAATTCAAGGCTTATTTTCCATCTTCCTGGAAGGCCTATGGAGATGAATGAGAAATATGGCTCATTTGCACAGAATAGGGAAGTTTTTTTGAGTTCCCTTTTTCTGTTAAAGGCACCATCCCAGCCCTACTCTCCCAGTCTGAAAACCTTCTTTTAGTCTCTCTTCACCATTTAAACAGTCACCAGGTCCCAAATTATTATAATAATCCAGGGAATTGCTTACTATGTCCCAAGGGCTGAATCTGACCCTTTGCTTGCTTTTGTATGGCTGGCAAGCTAAGAATAATGAGAACCATTCTTAGCTTGTCCAGCTAAGGACAAAAACAGATGGTGAGCCAGATTTGGCCCTTGGGCCAGAGGCTATCAACTTCTGCATAATCTCATGCTTCTACATGTTTTTATTCTCAGGTTAATCTGCCTTGTACAACGCTGACATCCTAGAATATTGATTATTTTAAAACTTTCAATGGATCCACATCGCCAAAATAAAGGTCCAACTCATTAGCTTGGCATTTAAGACCAGAAATGCTGAAGACATCTCAAATTCAACATGTCCAAAACTGAACTTAATTAGCTTTCTTCCAAAACCCATCCCTATTTTAAATTTCCCCATTTCAATTGAAGGCCCTATCTTCCTTCTGCTCTTCCAAGTTTACAACTTCAGCATTATCCTAGAATTTTACTCTCTTTCTCATCCCACATATTCAATCAATGACCCAATCAAGCCATTTCCAGCTCTACAAGTTTTCTCACACAGGATTTCTTCTCTCTTCTCACACAAAGTTACTTTACTGCACTAGTTTAAGTCTTCAGTGTCTCTTGCCTAGATTGTTATAACAGCCTCTTCATAAGTTTTCCTGCCTCAAATCACTTTCCACCCCAGTCTCTTCTCCATAACTCTGCCCAAAATAATTTTCTTTAAGTATAGATCTGATTATGACTTTCCCTGTTCTCATTAAACTCCAGTAGCTCCTTAGTGCTACCAGGATCAAATATAAACTCTTCTGTTTAGTTTTGAAGGTCTTTCATGAGCCAGCCCCACCATTGTCCACCATCATTGTAAATGACACCTTCTCTTACACTCTGCAACTGGCCCAAACTGACCTTTTCTATTGCATCCACACAGAACACTCTATTGCCTGTATCTATATCTTTGCACTAATTATCTTCTTTGCCTGGAATGAGCTTCTTACTTCTACCTAAAAGAATTATTTTTTAATTGCATATGTTTAACCTATGTTGGATCACTTGCCATCTAGGAGAGTGCGATGGGAAGAAATGAGGTAGAAAAAATTTGGAACAAAAAGTTTGCAAGGATGAATGTTTAAACTATCTTTGCATGTATTTTGAAAATAAAAGGCTATTATTAATTTTTTTAAAAAGAATTCTTCTTTTCCTTCAAAACTCAGCTCAACAGACTGATTTTAGAAAAGCCTGGAAAGATTTACACGAACTGATACTGAAGTAAGCAGAACCAGAAGAACATTGTACACAGAAATAGCAAAATTTTGTGATCAACTATGATAGACTAGCTCTTCTCAGCAATGAGGTGATCCAAAACAAATTCCAATAGATATGGGATGAAAAATGCCACCTGCATCCAGAGAGAGAACTGTGCAGACTGAATGTGGACCTAAACATAGTATTTTCACCTCTTTGTTGTTTATTTACTTTCTTTTTCTTTCTCGTGGGTTTTTTTTTGGTTTTTGATCTGATTTTTCTTGTACAACATGATAAATATGTTTAAAAGAATTGTGCATATACAACCTATATCAGATTGCTTGCCATCTTGGGGAAGGAAGAAGTAAAGGAGAGATGGAGAAAACAATGGAACACAAAATCTTACAAAAATGAATGTTGAAAATTATCTTTACATGGATGTTGGAAAAATAAAATATTGTTGGGAAAAAACCCTCAGTTCAAGTATTGTTTACAAGAAGCCTTTTCTAATCTCCCCTGCTAGTACCAGACTACCCTATAGTTAACTACTTGGCAATTATTTGATTTTATATTTATATGTATGCATACATATATACATATATATTTGATTCTTTATATACTTGCATATGTAATTATGTTCTTCCCTATTTGAATATGAGCTCCTAATGAACAGAGATTGTTTCATTCATTTTACTTTTACCTTCAGAATCTAATACAGTGCTTGGCCCACTATAGGAACAACAGAGATTAACATTTTTGATTATTTAATTCCAGCTCCTATACCCTACCCCTGCTGAATTCTGAGAGTTGATAATAGTGATGGCAATGTTTATTAATCTTTAGATACAGCATCTCTGGGCTGAAGGACCAAAATATCTTCAGTGTTTGTAGTCATAAGATTTTAGTTGGTTAGAAGATCTAAGCTATGAAAATAATAATTCTCATCTGCAAAATCAAGTCCCTTCTGGATTTATCAGGTTCTGTGTTTCTGGATTAATTCAATAAAGTCACAGAACCAGAATTAAACAAAATACTGTCCCTGACTCCTCTAGCTTATGAGTTACTGTTTCTCAAACTGTTAGAAGGAACTAGGGAATTAGTGTGAGTCAGGAGGCTGTGAAGGAGAGCAGAGTTGCCAGTTTGTGGTAGCAAAATTTCAGAGCTGTAACTAAGTAGGGTTGATTAGGGCTATGTTCCAGGGCATTGAATTTTTTAATAGAGCTTTTTATTTTCAAAACATATGCACGGATAGTTTTCAACGGTCACCCTTGCAAAACCTTGTGTTACAAATTTTTTTCTCCTTCTCTTCTTCCCACTCTTTCCCCTAGATGGCAAGTAATTGAATATATGTTAAACATGTGCAATTCTTCTATACATATTTCCACAATTATCATACTGCACAAGAAAAATCAGGTCAAAAAGAAAAAAATGAGAAAGAAAACAAAATGCAAGCAAAGAACAACAACAACAAAAGTAAAAATACTATGTTGTGATCCTCACTCAGTCCCCATAGTCCTTTCTCTGGGTGTAGAAGGCTCCTCCATCACAACACCATTGAAACTGGCCCAAATCATCTTGCTATTGAAAAGAGCCATGTCCATCAGAATTGAGTGTTGTATAATCTTGTTGCTGTAAACAATGTTCTCCCGGTTCTGCTCATTTCCCTTAGCGTCTGTTCATGTAAGTCACTCCAGGCCTCTCTGAAATCATCCTGTTGATAGTTTCTTTTAGAATATAACATTCATAAACCATAACTTATTCAGCCATTCTCCAACTGATGAACATCCACTGTTTCCAGTTTCTTGCCACTACAAAAAGGGCTGCCACAAACATTTTTGCACATGTGGGTCCTTTTCCCCTTTTTATGATCTCTTTGGGATACAGACCAAGTAGTGACATGACTAAATCAATCGGTATGTACAGTTTGATAGACCTATGGGCAAAGTTCTAAATTTCTCTCTATAATGGTTGGATCATTTCACAATTACACCAACAATGTATTAATGTCCCTGTTTTCCCACATTCCCTCCAACATTCATCATTATCTTTTCCTGTCACATTAGCCAATGTGAGAGGAGTGGAGTGGTACCTCAGAGTTGTCTTAATTTGCATTTCTCTGATCAAAAGTGATTCAGAGCATTTTTTTCATGTGACTAGAAGTGGTATTAATTTCTTTATCTAAAAATTGTTTGTTCATATTCTTAGGGAATTTAATTTTAGACATGACAACAGGTACTTCCCTAAATATCCCTAAACCCTAAATCTCTTTAGTAATAGCTTATCTTCAAGAGCTTAGAAATGAAAATATGTTTCCTTCCCCTCTGTAAGCCACATCTTAGATGAGTATTCTTTGCTCAACCCTCTCTCCTATCCTTGTTCTGCTCCCTGTTCCTCCTACCCCCATAATTATTATAATCTCTTGACTAGGTACAACAATTTCTAGTTATGTTCTGCAATATGTACAGGACAGAAGAAATAAGCATGTGAATACATGTTTTGGGATACAAGAGATCCTGGGCTGGCACAGTGGAGTACTTAGAAATTTTAAAGTTGGAGAGCCACCGACTATTTTAATTCCTCAATTGTTGTTTTTCAGTCATATCCAACTCTTTGCAACCCTATTTGGAGTTTTCTTGGCAGAGATACTGTAGTGGTTCGACATTTCCTTCTCCAATTCATTTAATAGATGAGGAAACTGAGATAAATAGGGTCAAGTGACTTGCTCAGAATCACACAGGTAGTGTCTGAGGCTATATTTGAACTCGTAAAAATGGGTCTTTCTGACTCCAGGCTTCATGCTCTATCCACTGTGCTACCTAGTTGTCCCAGTTCCTTAATATAGGATTCCAAAACTGCTGAAAAGACAGAAGTTCAAAGGCTTTATGGATCTTTTCTTAAAACTTCAGCACTAGAATAAGCAGCCCCAGAAAAGTGCATTATACATTGACTAATTACCAGACAATGGTTATATCTGACAGCAGAAGCTCTCTCCAAAATGGTCATTTTCCTGAAGCATTTAGAAAATTAGAATCAATACCTTTTTTTTTAACCAAATGTCTAATTTAAAGGAAAGAAAACATTATCTTTTCATAAACATATTGTCTTAATCATGATTTGTTTGCCTTCAGAACAAAAATTAAGCTGTATGGCACTCATTTTGAAACAATTGCCCTAACTAGTAGATAAGACTAACTTGTAGTATAATTGTAGGGACTTGGAAAAGGTCTTTCTGTGAGAAATTTGTGCAACAGGGGACAATGTCTTCTATATCATAAAGATCTATATTTTTAGGTTTATACTTTTTAGATTTACAAAATAGTTTACTGATGGCACCCTGGTATTAGAGGTATCATAATCCTCATTTTGCAGAAGAAAAAAAATCTAGATTTGGAGAAGTCATGCCATATAGCTTCAGTTATACAAATTGGAAGTGTCAGAATATAGTGTTATAACTCGGGTCTCTTTTAAATGGAAGTCTCGTCCTTTCCTAAGGTTTTCTGGCTGTCCCATCAAACTATTGTCTCACACGGAGCTTATACTCATCTAAAATTCCCAGATCTTTTTCAGGCCCACTAGCTTTCATCTTGAACTTGAGAATTTGATTTTTTTTCAATGTAAATGTAAGATCTCCTCTCCTTCTTCTTCTTGTGATTTCATCCACATGGGAAACTCTCTCATGTGGAAACTTGCTCCACTGATCCAGTTTGGCATCTCCTCTGTAACTTAATCTTAGAGAATGACCTGGGACAAGGAAGGAGGAAAATAAGAAGGTGTTTTTGCTTGTTTTTTTTTTTAAGTTTATAGATTTTAAGATATGTACTAAAAATCTGCTCTGATGTGTCATTATAGTGTGGAGCCGACCCAAGTTCTCAAAGGCTTTTCTACTAAAGGGCTAGCTCTGCTTAGTCTTATCAAACTGGAAATGGCCTGTATATCTATTGTCTGAGAATTAAGTCTAGGTCAACTAAACTCAAAGGATCACAGCCACAGAACTGGGAGGGTTCTCAATGGTGTTCCAGTTTAATCTCCTCATTTTATGGATGGGGAATCTGAGGTCCAAAAGAAGTAAATTATTTACCTATAGTTTACACAGCTAATATATGACTGTAGTGCTAATATATGAGTGTAGTATATGAGTGTAGGAGCCAAGTCTTCCTGACTCCAAGGCTGTGCCACACTGTCTTCTAAGCTTGACATTTATCCCTATTAAATTTCATCTTATTGGACTCAGCTCAGTGTCTGCCAAGCACTGCCAAGGTCTCCAACATCCAGTATGTTATCTAGCCCTCTCAGTTCCATGTAATCTGCAAATTTGATCACAATGCTGTTTCTGCCTTCCTTCAAGTCATTGATACAAAAGGATAAACAGCTCAAAATCAAGTCCAAAAATCCAGATCCCTGCAAGGGCCCCACTGGAGATCATCATTACTGACCTCAAAGTAATAATGACTAATCTCGAGTATCATCATTCAATTATTTCTATCTAATTGTCTTATTCTCTAGCTGACATCTCTGGTTTTTCCACAAGAATGGTATGAGGTGTCAAACTCTAGAAAAATTAGATCTACAGGAGTTTCCAAAGGAAACTGAACCTGGCCTGAGCCCTTCTTTTTGAAGCTCTGATGCTCTCTCTGATTATTGCTTTCTTTTCTAAATGTATACAAACCATCACTTTAATAATATGTTCTCTATTTTTGCCTGAAATCAAAGTGAAGATCCAAAATTGGCCTGTAGTCTTTAGAATCTATTCTCTTCCTTCTTTTGAAAATTAAGGCACCACATTCTTCCATTGATAAATAGTTAAAGGATATGAACAGACAATTTTCAGATGAAGAAATTGAAACCACTTCTAGTCATATGAAAAGGTTCTCTAAAACACTATTGATCAGAGAAATGCAAATTAAGACAACTCTGAGGTACCACCACACACCTCTTACATTGGCTAAGAAGACAGGAAAACATAATGATAACTGTTGAAAGGGACGTGAGAAAACTGGGATACTGATACATTGTTGGGGGAATTGTGAATTGATTCAACCATTCTGGAGAGCAATTTGGAACTATGCCCAAAGGGCTATCAAAATGTGCACATCCTTTGATCCAGCAGTGTTTCTACTCATAAAGGAGGGAGAGACTCCCTTGTGCAAAAATGTTTGTGGCATCCCTTTTTGTAGTGACAAGAAACTGGAAACTGAATGGATACCCATTAGTTGGAGAATGGCTGAATAAATTATGGTAGATGAATGTTAAGGAATATTATTGTCCTGTAAGAAAAGATCAGCAGGATGATTTCAGAGAGGTCTGGAGAGACTTGCATGATGCTAAGTGAAATGAGCAGAACCAAAAGAACATTGTACATAGTAACAACAAGATTATAAGATGATCAATTCTGATGGACATAGCTCTTTTCAACAATGAGATCATTGAGACCAGTTCCAATGATCTTGTGATGAAGGAGCCATCTGTACCCAGAGATAGGACTGTGGGAACTGAGTGTGGATCACAACATAGCATTTTCACTCTTTTTGTAGTTGTTTACTTATATTCTATTTTTTCATAATTTGCCTTTTTTGATCTTTCTTGTGCAGCAAGATAAATGTATAAATATGTATTACATATATTGGATTTAACATATTTTTAACATGTTTAACATATATTGGCTTACTTGTCATCAGGGGATGGGGTAAGGGAAGGGGAGGAAATTTGGAACACAAGGTTTTGCAAGGGTCAGTGTTAAAAATTATACATATGTATGTTTTGAAAATAAAAAAATTTAATAAAAAGAGGAAAATTAAGGTATTATCTGCCCTTCTCTAGACCTATGTTACCTCTCTCATTCTCTGTGATATTTCAATTTATATATCTCAACAACTAATACACAGACCCACACTAGTCCACAGCCAATTTTTAAAACCAGTTTATAAAACTTTTACTAGCAGCAGTCCTTATTCTTAAAATTCATATGTCAAACTTAGAACTGTAATGCTGTCATAATAGGTACTCCTTCCATCTTCACAGATAGGAACTCTTCTATAATTTAGTAAACAGTGTTTGAGAGTTGTGGCTAAGAGAATTCATTACCCAATCTTCATCCAAAAAATGAGCATCTTGGAGTCACCATGGTACAATGGAAAGAGTATTGTCTTTGGAATCAGGATACTGGAGTTCATGCAGCAGTTAGGTGTTTCAGTGAAAGGAGAACTTGAATTCAAATCCAATCTTAGACATACTTATTAGTTGTACAACTCTGGGTAACTCACTTATCCCGATTGTCTTCCATATACAAAACAAAAAGAGAATAATGGGATTCAAATCACATAACTTCTATAGGTTTCAGTTTTCTCATCTGTTAAATGAGGGGCTGGCTATATTGTAATTGATGCTCCCTCTAACTATGCATCCATGATGTTTATGAACTTAGGCTAGTGCTTGGATAAAAGATTATGTACTGAAATATCATTGTTGTCTTCAGACAATAATAGATGGGTTGTTATCAGTTCTATGACTTTAACCATACTAGTTCTTAAACAATAGTCATAGACACTACCAAAGTCATGTTAGGATCTATCAGAGCTGCCACTCTGCTGGAATAGCTTTTGACACTTCAGAGTCACCCTGGGCTACAATGAATCATCAGAGCAAGCCTTTACTGGAAGTTTAAAAACCTATAAACTTTAAAAATGATATCTTCTCTTCCCTCTTCTTTCATTCTCTTTCAGTTTTCAGTTCTCTCCTTTCTGACTCATATTCTCTGAGCTTCTGAGAACAACTGAGAAGGAAAAGCCATTTGCAGTAGATAAGTGACATGATTTTGCCAATATGTTTTATAATTTGGGTTGGAAAATACTATCCTAGCAAGTTTAAATATTTCAAGGAGTCAAGTTTTTCATGAGGGAACCCTTGGGAGTATGAAAATATAGCCTGAGTCTAGCCAGGGTGTATATTCAGTGTTCAGTTTGTAGGAGCAGCTACCACAATTAGTATTGCTTTCTAGGGCAATTCTAGAAGATTTTAACCAATTTCCCTAAAAGAACTGTGGAAGTCCATAGTTACCACTAGAGGGCTCAACAAGGATTTTGGCTATGAGCCAAGATAGTGCTGAGAAAGTACCACTGAGCTGTCCAGGTGCTGAGGGACTAAAGAGGAGCTTGAGGAGGGGACAGTTATAGCAAAGAATCCAAAAGCAACCCTGAGGTATCTTGCTTCTGCCTTTCTTTGCACAAAGTCAGCAAGGAAGAGGATTTAACACTAGGTAGAGACTGGAAGACTTGAATCACCTATAGAGACTATAAACTGCAACTTGGAAGTCCCACCCTTTCATTTCTCAATGGAAAGGATGTCAGGGAAAGGTTAGTTACCCTTGTATTTATTGAATGCCCATCACATTCATAGCATTATGCTAAGGGTTGAGGTTGTGACAGTATCCACAGAAAAAACTGGAAGAGTGTAGTGGGTAGAGGCCCAAGCTTGAAGTCAGGAAAACTCATCTTCCTAAGTTCAAATCTGACCTTAGACTAGCTCTGTGACTGTGACAAGTCACTTAATCCTGTGTGTCTCAGTTTCTTCATCTATAAAGTGAGCTGGAGAAGGAAACCAACCCAATATCTTTGCCAAGAAAACCCCAAATGGAGTCACAAAGAGTTGAATATAACTGAACAACAAATATCTCTCTGGGCGCAGATGGTATTTTCCCACCCAAATCTGTTGGAATTTTCTTGTTTCAATGTGTTGCTGAGAAAAGCTGTTTATCATAGTTGATCATCACATAATCTTACTGTTTCTGGGTACAATGTTCTCCTTGTTCTGCTGCTTTTCTCAGCGTCAGTTCATGTAAATCTTTCTAGGCTTTTCTGAAATTGGCCTGCTCATTAAGATGCTCTTTTGATTACATGGGTTTTTAAAAGTAATGTCTAGGAGGATTTCTAACAGAATCCTATTAATGATACTACCACCACCTTAAGAAAAAATTTCAATATAAATAATGGATTTTTTAGATGAAATTTAATAATGTTGGAGAATTACACTGAATTCTGTAGTGCACAGAATTGTGATATGAAGATGAATGTAGATCTATCAGCAATCAAATCAATAAGCATTTGTTTATGTTTAGTATGTGCCAAGCACTGTATAAGCATGAGGACTACAAAGAAACAAAAAAACAATTCCTCTTCTCATGAAACTCAAAATATAGGGGTATACAAACATGTAAACAAGTATGCACAAACATGAAATATACAGAATAAGTTAGAAATAATTTCAGAGGAAAGGTCTTAGTTAAAAATGTGACTCAAACAATTTTGGACATATGGTATGCTTATGTTTATTTTATATTAACATTTATTGCTTATACAGAGAAAAATGAGAGAAACTAAATATGTTTTTTCACATTTCCATAGGAATAATAATAGTCCATTAAAAGAAATTTGTTTGCAAAATTGTGTGATAATTTGGGGGCAGAACAAAGGACTCTTTTATATTATTGTGAAATGTGCTGGCTTTTTCTTATCAAAATACTAGCAAAGGTATTTTTTCTCTTGGGGAAAGAATAATATGAAGCAAATTTACTTAATAACAAAAACTTTCTTTAAGGCATGATTTGGACTAGATGGTCACTGAAGTCTCTTCTAACTCTCAAATTTAATGATTATGAAGTTCTATAATTTTAAAAAATTTTTATTAGTTTTTTTCCAATTTTCAAAAACTTTTTTTAAAAACTAGGTTCTCTAAATCAGTGCAAGCTCCTCAAAATCATACTCTGATTCAAAAAGATAATGTAACTACCTTTATGAAACAAATGAAGCTATGGATAATAAATTTACAAAGCAGCATTTTAATGTTTCCCAATTTAAAAGCCTGCAAATGAAATTGAAATTGAAGAAAATAAAGAACTGATTAATCACTTGGTTGTTCTACAGAAGTAATTTTCACTTTATTTTTAAAAATTTAGATATTTTAAAATATGAATGGATAAGAAGTTCGTTTCTTATAAAGAAATGTACTATATTTGATGTTATTACATCTGAACAAGAATGGTTATTAAGCTTGTGATGATAAATTGAAAAAAAAATCACTTGAACCTGTAAATTTTATCTCCCTCTCAAAGAATCAATCCTTCACTTCCTTCAAGACACAGCTTAGGCACACTTTTTCAGAAAGCCTTCTCTGATCTTCTAATTGCTAGTGCCCTCCATCATAACCCTCCTGTATTCAACTACTTTATATTTGTTTTGTATTTATTCTTTTTACATTTATTTTCATAATGCTTGTAGAGACTACATGTTTTCTGTCTACAAAAACTCGATAGAATAGGAATTTTCATTTCTGTCACTGTATTTTTAATACCTAGTACAGTACCTGAGAGGTAGTAGGCACTTGAGTATTTCTTACTTGATAGATTTATTTTTGCCTGAGAGTGAACAAAGAGTTCTCTAGTTTATCAAAGTGATACAACTTTTTTTATTACAGTTCATTGTATTTGTGTGAAATGGTTTTTTTTTTTTTTGGCTGTAAATGCCATAAAGACAAAATACTGATTTTAACTAGAGATTGAAAAATAATTACAAAGTATCAGTGTTGACATATTTTGAAAAATTTGTGCAAAAAAATAAGCCTACCAATCACATTAATAATATTATTATGACTAAAGTTTTTAAAATTTGTAAAAATGAAAATCATAAAGGCTTTTTATAAATAAGTACCTTGTTACTTTGTATAATATGTTTAAAATTTGTGTTAAATGAGAAGATTCAGTTCAGTTCCAATGATCTTGTGATGATGAGAGCCATATATACCCAGAGCAAGGACTGTAGGAAGTGAGAGCGGATCACAATATAGCATTTTCACTCTTTTTGTTGTATTTGAATTTTATTTTCTTTCTCATTTTTTTGTTCCTTTTTGATCTGATTTTTCTTGTGCAAGATAATTGTATAAATATGTATGTCTATATTGGATTTGACATATATTTTTTACATGTTTAACATATGTTGGATTACTTGCCATCTAGGGGAAGAAATGAGGAAGAAAGGAGGGAAATTTGGAACTAAAGTTTTTCAAGAGTCAATGTTGAAAAATCATCCTTGCATATGTTTTGAAAATAAAAAACTTCAATGAAAAGGGAAACAATAAAAATAAAATAAAATTTGTGTTAAAAGAATTGTGATAAATGCTTAATTTTATTTGAATAAAATATGAACTGTGAAATTTATTTGAATAAATTATTTTTATGAAAATTATGATGAAACATCACAAATTTTAATTAAAAGTTTGGAAATCACTGCTGTAGACAATAGGAAAAGATTAAAGGATTAATAAGAGAATAACAAGACAATATCATTGTTTTAGGGAGGGAGTTGAAACCAAGGAATGAAATATTTGGAAAAAGAGATCCTTAAGGAAATTGTTATAATACAGAAGTGCAAGTATCAGTTGAGGAGAGACTGAACTTAACTTATGTAGCACTGGGAAAAGAAAAGAAGGGTTATGAATATGAAAAAAAAATTCCCTCATAAGAAAGGACAAATGTGGCAAATTCAGAAAATCTTGGGAAGATTTGTATGAACCATGCAGAAGAAACAAAACCAAAAGAAAAATTTTTATCCCAAATTTCAATAAAGTAAGAAAACATAACTTTGAAAACTTCCAGTATTCTGATAAATTTGGTGCCCAATTTTAACTTCAGAAGGTTGATCAAGTCTTTTTTTTTTTTAATTATAGCTTTTTATTTACAAAATATATGCATGGGTAGTTTTTCAACATTGACCCTTGCAAAACCTTTTGTTCCAACTTTTCCCCTTCTTCCTCCCATTCCCTCCCCTAGATGGCAGGTAATCCAATACATGTTAAATATGTTGAAGTATATATTAAATGTATAATGTATACATATTTATACAGTTATCTTGCTGCTCAAGAAAGAAAACCTGAGAAGGAAAACAAAAATGCAAGCAAACAATAAAAGAAAGAATAGAAATGCCATGTTGTGGTCCAAACTCATTTCCCATAGTTTTCTCTCTAAGTGTAGCTGATTCTCTTCATTACTGAACAATTAGAACTGGTTTGGGTTTGGATCATCTCATTGTTGAAAAGAACCACATCCAGATTGATCACGTCTTCTTTTAGCCTCTTAGCAAAGGGGTGAAAGAAGGACTAAAGATCCTTATTGCCAATTCTGTAGGACTTCTGCTAAAAAGTACTATACAACTCCAGAAAAAAGATCTGGAAGAGCCTGAATACTGATCAAAAATACTTTTTCTTTACTTTATTTAAAAATTTTAAAGTGATAAGTCACTTACTCCTGTTTGTCTCAGTTTCTCCATCTGTAAAGTGAACTGGAGAAGGAAATGGCAAACCACTCCATTAACTTTGCCAAGAAAACCTAAATAAGGTTATGAATGAGACATTGAAGTGGGTTAGGGTCCCTTTAAGAAACTGTATGTCCTATTGATCTGTGATTCCTTTCAGGTTCCCAGCCCATCCTGGCTGAGTCACATCCTTCTCAGATGAGTTGTCTTTCCAGGATGCCAGAGCCTTTGATTTAATTACAAATCCTGATCAAAAAGCATCCCTTTGAATTCCAATAGGAGATCCCAGCAGATCCCAGTTTGTCCCTGCCCCCACTGGTTCTGATCTGCTCTGGTTGTCCCAGCCCCCATTCTGACTTGCTTGGGCTGCCCAGCCCCCACTGGTTCTGATCTGCTCAGGCTTCCCAACCCCCATTAAGATACCCAATATAATAAGCTTTCATCAACTAAAACCTTTGCAGCTGGATCTTGGCAGCTCCCTTTACTGCCAGGATTTTCTGTCCACTTAGAACTGCATTCTCAGTGCAAAACTTCATTTTCCATAGATCTGTCACTATAGATGTCAGTCTCTGGGTAAACTGATTTCTATCCAACAATAAACTTTCATTTTGCAACTAATAATTCGGAATGAGTGAATTCTTTCACTCCTAAAACCTGCAGTCTATTTAAAGGGGATTCTTAATAACTCTCTTATAGCCACTAAACTCTAAACCATCAGGAATCTAGACCACTCAAACAGCATCAACATGACTGAAATAACTCAACAATAAAAAGCAACTGAAGAGTGAGCAAGGGAGGGCAAGGGAAGATAACCAGGAGGGTGAATGACTTCTAGTTAATACTTGGGATTAGCTAAATGAGATAGCATATTGACCTTGGAGAAGAAACTACACAAGGGAGATATGTACTCAGGTATTGGAAGGGTTGCTATATGAAAGCTTTGGAATTGTTCTAATCAGTCTTGGAGTACAAAACTACAAACCACAAGTGGAAGTGACCATAAAGATTTTAGAATCAGCAAGATGGAGGTGATCTTGGAAGCCATGTCACAGGCTTGGGTTGAGGAAGAAAAAAGAACAGAGAACCAAGCAAGAAACTTGAGCAACCAGCCAAGGAGAACCAAAAAGAAGTCAAAGAGGAAGAAAGAAAGCCAAGAATGCCCAATATTTTGGAAGCCAAGGGCAAAGCGATTTAAAAGGGTTTCAGGAATGAAAGATGTATCAATGGTATCCAGTCCTGCAACGAATTCAAGGAAGAGTGGGATTTCCTTAAGGGAAGCTCAAGATAAAAGCCCATTAAATATGGCAAGGAGGTTGTATGAGCCACCACATCTGAGTTATTGTTCTTGTTTTGCTTGTTTATTTTATTCATGTTTGAAGACAGAGGGAAAAAAATCAGAGGTTAGGGAGGGATTAAAGATCCTAAGAGAAAGAGAATCAACATATATTACTAGACCAAAAGGAGGAGACTTTTTTTTCCCCAAATGCTTTATGCATTATTTTTTGAATCTGAAGCCTTGATTATAAAAGCTATCATAGCTCACCATTTCTGGAGTAGTCTACAACCTCCTTCTGAAGATACCACTATTGTTTTGCTTTCTTCAAAGAGACTCCAAATGACAAACTGGTATGTTGCTATTTAAATGCATTTGTACCATCCACAGCTGGTGAGAAATCACCCAATACAAAGTCACAAGTGGGCTTCCTGCCTGTGCAGCTGTCTCCCTGGATCCCTTTCTCACATATTCAGCTTGCTTGCTGCATCCCATTTCTCTGCTTTTTTGGACGTGTCAACTTCTTGATTTCTAATACGAGATGCTTTCCCTTCCAGGACCTCTAGAGATTTAAAATAGACTGCAATTAAATTGTCTGTCTCTCTGCAGCATTGAGTGAAGACTGATCACCTAGTAAATAAACAGATTTCAGGAAGACCTGTTCATGAACTGGATGACAGCATTTGGCTGGGAATCTGGCTGTAGTCAGAAGAAAAAACTGATGTATCTTTCCCTGTTAATAAGAATTGAATTCCTATTAAATTAAGGATTTATTCCTATAAAATCAAGGATTTTAGAGAAATAAGTGATTTTCCAGAGAGGGTAGAAAATGAAGAGGATGATAAATCTGTGATTTAATCAATATAGGGATTACTCCACCCCCCAAACTACCTTTATCAATGACAATCAGCAACTTTTCTAAAATGTATAGTATTAGGAAGGTATTTGGAACACTGAGAAGTTAAATATTTGCCCAGGACTACACAGACAGTATATGCCCAAATTAGAACTTAGGACCAAGTTTTCTTGACTTTAGAATTCAGCTATCTATCATATCAGGCCTCTTGTGATAACATACAGATGCAAATGAATACTATATGTTCTCATGTCATTTTCACCTGTCTTTTTTTTTCCCAATGAGTTATCATTTATTACCCACCTTAGAAACAAATCGAGTCCCAGATTCTTGTTTTTCACAATCAATAATTCATCAACATATATGATGGCTTGTTGTTTCTGGTTGTTTCCTCTTGCTCTAATGCTCTTCCTTTGTCTTTCTGATTATTTAAGGAAGACAAGGATAATATGAAAAGAATCCTTAAATTGGAGTCAAAACACCTGAATCAGATTTGATACACTCTGTGGTCCTTTCCGGTTCTAAATCCTTTCTATGTTCCTATTCTTTCTTTAAAACCCATCTCCACTTCCATGTTTTTCATGAAAACTTTCAAGACTATATAATATTTCCTACTCTGAACACTAACAACACATTATCTCTCCTGATTATTTGGAATTTGTAATTGATTCTATTGTGTTTTAATTGGTTTACCTGCCTGTGTTCTCTCTTCACTGTTAGACATAGAATTATTGAAAGTCAGAAAGACTTATTACCAACCAATCTCATGTCTCATTAAATGAAGGTATTTGGAACAAAGGCTTGAGCTGAAGGGTGATATCTCACTTTAATTCCCCCTCTCGCCCCCCTTTTTTTATTCTTGTTCATCTTGTCTTCATTTATATGGAAGACCTAAAGGATCATGGGGAAACTGAAGACATCCAGACAACCCTGTGTGGTTTTTAGAAGACTGTCCCTGAAATCATTAATAGGAAACATGGGTTTGAAATCAGGAACTAAACAAGGATTTTCAAAGTCTAAGTTAGATAAAGGCTTGGAACAGAAGTGTTTTTACTAGTGAGCAAAAGGAGGGATGTTTAAAGGCAAGCTAATGATGTGCAAGCTCTATGTAGTTGCTGGTTGTTCCATGTTCTAAAAGAATTTGATTCCTGGAGGATAAGACAGACTAACAGAGCTAATAGAAGTCCCTTTTTATGGAGAGAAAGAAATCTAGAATTTTTTTCCTGTTAGGCTGATGACAACTGGGTATGTGCAAGGCCTCTATTTCTCATGGAAAGAATTGAAATTTAAGCCTCTGGGCACCATGGTAAAAGAAAGGTGATAAAGTTCACCCCTCTTACAAGGAAGAAGTATCTCAATGGAGGACTCCAACTAAGGTCTGAAGCCAGTTGCAGAGAAAAGGTTTAGAATTTTCAGCAATAATCACAAGATCAGTAGAAGCAGCATAATAATACCATCAGAAGATAGTAGCATAATAATAAATGTGGAAATATGCTTAGAAGAATTGCACATGTTTAACTTATATTGGATTACTTGCTGAGTAGGGGAGGAGGTGAAGGGAAAGGAGGGAAAAATTTGGAACACAAGGTTTTGCAAAAGTGAATGCTGAAAATTATCTTTGCATGTATTTTGAAAAATAAAAAGATACTATGAAAAAAAAAGAATCTAGTAGCACAGCAGCATTTAAGGTTTGAAAATAGTTTGTGTGTGGGTCCGGGTCACATGTATTCCCTATATAGATGCCTCTTCATATGTGTACCCCACAAATTTTCAATAAGTTTGCCTCACTATTCATATTCCCAATGCATGCCTACTCTTTCCATCGTTGGTCTGTGTATTTCTGGAAAAGTATGTTCCAAGTCAATGGGGAAAATATTCTACTGATGGGCTCACCCTATAGACTATTTCATTAAATGCCTATTTCAGTATAAGTCCGTGAGCTAGGTTGTTGAGTGAATGCAGATCCACAGAGTACTTTAAACCTGGGTAGGTTTTCTGGGGAGAAAGAGAGAGAATATCTACATATCAGTGGGAGTGAGTGCCCCACCCTGTTGTTACAACACCTGTTAATTTGTTTTTTGCAACATCTCTCAAATTTGCTCCTTTCTCTCTCTGACACTACCACAACTATAGTATGGACACTCATCATCTCATATCTGAACTATTATAGTAACCTACAGGTGGGTCTGCTTATCTTATGTCCCCCTATTCCAATCCAAAAATAATTTAGCCACTAAAATTATTTTCCTAAATCGTAGGTCTGACCAATGCCATACACTTATTCAATAAACTCCAGTAGCTCCTTGTTGCCTCTAGGATCAAATAACAAATGCTCTGTTTGTCATTCAAAGTCCTTTATAATCCAGCCTTTTCTTCTTTCCAATCTTCTTACTCCTTGCTTCCCAACATATATTCTTCCATCCAATAACACTGGCCTTCTGGCCGTTCCATGAACAAGACACTTCCATCTGCTAACTCCAGACATTTTCTCTGGCTATTTCCATTATCTGGAACCCTCTCACTCCCCTGTTCTAGCTATTGACCTTCATAACTTCCTTGAAGGCCCACTAAAATCTCACCTTCTATAAGGAAGCCTTCTTCAACTCTCTTAATTCAAGTGACTTCTCTCTGTTTATTATTTCCTATTTGTCCTGTACACAGATTAGATTATAAATTCCTTGAGAACTGGAACTGTTCTGTAATCCTTTTTGTATCCCCAGCGCTTAGCACAGTGCATGGCCATTCATTGCTGTTCAGTTGTTCAGTCAAGTCTAATTCTTCTTGCTTGCATTTGGAGTTTTCTTGGCAAAGATATAAGAACTATTGCTGTTTCCTTCTCCAGCTCTTTCTACAGATGAGGAAACCAAGGCAAATAGGGTTAAGTGACTTTCCTAGGCTTACACAGCTTGGAACTATCTGAAACCAGATTTAAACTCCACTCTTCCTGACTCAGTCCTGGCACTTTATCCTCTGAGCCACTTACCTTTCCCATGCTTGGCCATAATAAGTGCTTAATAAATGCTTATCAACGGTAGGATAGAGATGCCTATAATAGTAGGGCAGATAAAAGGGGCAAATAAATTTTCGTTCATTTTTTCTCTCAAGGGAATGGAATTTCTGGGAGTTTGAGGATTTCTTCTGGAGGATAAATATAGATTATTTCGATACCGATGAGTTGGAGTTGGAATAAACAGAAAATGTTGATAATGGTTAGGCCGGCAACATGAAATCAGCAATGATTTGCATGTTCAAAGCTTCAGTCAGTCACAAAACCATAAGATGTTAGGAACTGGGGGTGAAATAGTAGGGGAACTTTAGCAATCATCAAGTCCAACCTCTCCTTTCTAGATGAAGAGCCTGAGATGCAGAGAGGTGACATTATTTAAAAAAAAAATGGTAAAGCTGCAACTAAAATTCACAAATCCAATCTCCTAGTTCAGGATTTTCCCACCATATCCCATTGCTACCCCTTTGAATTCCATTATTACTTGAGTCAATATGCTTAGCCCACATGTTTTATTCAGGTAGTAGTTAAAGCCCATACTGTGGAATCCAATGTCTAGGATACCAATGTATAAGGAAATCAGAATCTAGTAAACACATTAGCTATCTACACCAATATGTTTGGCTTGGGAATTTCACAGAGAAGAAAGCATTTAAGCCTGTCCTTGAAATATATGGAAATTTCAAAGAGTAGATAGGAAGGAAAGGTATCATACAATTTAATTTATAGCATAATTCCAGGCAAAGTAACAGAGATAAATAATCTAACCTAGTTACTCCATTTTACAGGTTATGAAACTGAGCTCCAGATAGGTGACGTGACTCCTCAAAATCTCAAAGGCAGTAAATGTCAATCTCTGGGCTTGAATCCAGCTTGTCTTAGACCAAACCCAGTACTTTCTACTATATCATCTATAAAGACTTGAGCAAAGATATATAGGAAGGTACTGGATAGACTGGTTTGTCCACATGAGAGGATTTCTATCATGGCATAGATAAGAAGGAAAAAAAAAAGCAATTTAAAGTGAGATTATGTAAGAACTTGAAAACCATGCAAGAAGTTTAGATTTTGTCTTGACAATCATAGGGGAATCATTGGAGGTTTTTTAATAAGGAAGTAACTATCATGATCAAAGCAGCATTTTAGGAAGGATTTAGAGTAGAGGAGAGATCCGGCTCACCAGCTGTCCCTTTGCTGAAGTCAAGGCTGTTCCTGAGAATCAAATCTTGCCATTTCAATATTTCAGGCTGAGATTTTTTTTTAAAGGAAAGGAAAAAAAAAAAGAAAGGAGGGGGAAATGGAGAAGTACCGCAGATTGTCTGCTTTTGACATATTTATGGTGCAAAAGAGTTATTCTGGAATTCAGCTGTTGCCATGGTAATGTATAATCACCAGGTCTTTACTGGAAATGCGAACAGCTGCCCTCATACTAATTATTGATCTACAAATCCTTCATTTCTTCCCCCACAGATGATTTTTCTTGAAGACAGGTATATCCGAGGGAAACAGCTTCATCCTGACAAGATTCATTCCCTCACTGTAAAACACATCTGTCTGCTTGGTTGAGATGAGGGATGGGAAATAAAAACTTCAAGGGAGAGACAACTGAAATTTGTTACCAAATGTGCTGAGTTCCTGGTTCCCAAAAATAGGCTACAGTGCCCAAGCACCCTAGTCAGCTCTTCCCATGCATCATCGAGTTTAATTTCAGACTCTGGTGCATTTACGTCTTGCCTTACATCACAATACCATGTGACCATGCTGGGGGAATGAATGTTTGCTCTATATTCTGATATTGCAGGGTCCTTGGCTCCTTCTGTTTACCTTCAGTGTCCCTATAAGGAAAAACCTAAGCAAAATATGTTCTAGGTCATTTCTAATTAATGCTGTTAAACTTCGAAAAAGGACAGCTGAAAACTAGCAGCAAAGAACATCTTCAAAATGAGTTGAGCTAAATGATCTTCAGCAGCAGTGTGGTATATTAATGAATCAATAAGCATTTAAGTGCCTTATTTTGTGCCAAGGATTGTACAAAGTGCTGGGGATACTAAGATAAGTGAAACAGTTCCTGCTCTCAACAATGGCACTTTAATATCACCAAGTTGGACACAGGGTGATTAATACTTTGGTCTCAGCACAAAATCCCTCTACTAAATTACAAAATGGTTACAATCTGTGATACTAGAAACAATACCCATACAAACAAAACTAATGATGGGTGTTGGAGATTAATTCAGTACTTTGTTCAAAAGCTTTTTTAAAAACTTTTTTTTTGGACTGTCACATCATACTGCTGACTGATCCTGAGCTTATAGACCACTAAAACTTGTAGATCTTTTTCATACAAACCATTGTCTCCACTATTTTACACTTACATACAGTCCTGGTTATTGGTATTGTGTTCCATTTTATTAGTTTCCATCTGTAATATTAGCCTATTAAAAAAGCAACAACAAATAAACAATTTTTTTTAAAGAATGGTACTTCTAGTAAAAACTTACATTCTATCATAGTATAGTCGAAAGAATCCTGATCTTGGAGTGAGTAGGGATTTGTATTAGAATCCAATACTTTCTAGTTGTATAACCATGGGTGAGTTACCTCATAGTCTCTGTACTTGCTTTCTTCTCAATAACATGGCATTAGATAATATGCAATGTTGCATATAAGATGATATAAATAAAGTGCTTTGCAACCTATAAAGTATTAAATTAACATAACTTGTCATCATCCTTGAGGTTCCTTGCAGCTCTGACATTCTGTGAGTCCACAATTCTGCAAAACTTATATGAGTTTTTTCCCAAGAATTGAGATTTACATTATTGATCAGAGAAATGCAAATTAAGACAACTCTGAGGTACCACTACACATCTCTCACATTGTCTAAGATGGCTAAGATGAGAAAACATAATGATAACTGTTAAAAAGGATGTGGGAAAACTGGGACACTGATACATTGTTGGTGGAATTGTGAACAAATCCAGCCATTCTGGAGAGTAATCTGGAACTGTGCCCAAAGGGATATCAAACTGTGCATACCCTTTGATCCAGCAGTGTTACTTCTGGGCTTATATCCCAGAGAGGTCTTTAAGGAGGGAAAGGGACCTGTATGTGCCAAAATGTTTGTGGCAGTGTTTTTGTAGTGGCAAAAACTGGAAACTGAGTGGGTGCCCATCCATTGGAGAATGGCTGAATAAATTGTGGTATGTGAATGTTATGGAATATTATTGTTCTGTAAGAAACAACCAACAGGATGAATCCAGAGAGGCTTGGAGAGACTTACATGAACTGATGCTAAGTGAAATGAGCAGAACCAGGAGATCATTATACACAGCAACAAGAAAACTATACGACAATCAATTCTGATGGATGTAGCTTTTTTCAATAATGAGAGGATTCAGGCCAATTCCAATGATCTTGTAATGATGAGAGCCATCTGCATCCAGAGAGAGGACTGTGAGAACTGAATGTGCATCACAACAGAGGATTTTTGGGTTTTTGTTGTTGTTTGTTTGCATTTTGTTTTCTTTTCCATTTTTTTCTTTTTGATTTGGTTTTTCTTGTATAGCATAATAATTGTGGAAATATGTATAGAAGAATTGCACATGTTTAACATACATTGAATTACTTGCTGTCTAGGAATGGGAAGTGGGGGGAAGGGAGGGAGAAAAAAATTTGGAACACAAGGTTTTGCAAGGGTGAATGTTACAAAGTACCTATGCAAATGTTTTCCTTACCCCATTCTCTTTTTGTATCCAAATCCCAGAAATACTATACCACCTCCAACCTTCACCCCCTCCTTCACATCCCACCCCAAAACATACACTGCCACAATACAACAGTAAGCTATTTAGATACTTCCATTGTTTTCTTTAGCCATAGTACAGACCAAACGTTTCTGTTCTTTGAATGGCAATGTATTGGACAAGAAATTAGATTTCTTGTGACATTTGGTCAGCTTCAATGCCACCATGTATTGCAAGGAATAAAGTACTCAATAAGATCCACCAAATTAAGCCAATATTTTCTAGGGCTATGGAGAAATAAGGACATTATTACACTAGTGGTGGAAGTGAAAATTGGTACCATCTTCTGAGAAATAACATGGTAATATTTTAAAATGTCAGTATCTTAAGATTTTAAAGAACTGCCCATAAATTTTTATTCAATGGTCCAACTTCTTGGACTATACCTAAAGAGATATGTTTGTGTGTGTGTGTGTGTGTGTGTCTACAAATATACAACAAAAGCATATATACCCAATACATATAAGTATATATATGTTCATATACCCACTTTATATTGTATTGTGTATACATATGTATTATAAATATATATGTATATGTATGTATACATGCATACAATATATTATATTGCATGTAGGTTTGAGTGTGTGTGTGTGTGTGTGTGTGTGTGTGTGTGTATGTGTGATCTGGACTTGTAATCTCCTTTGTGTGGGGAATTCTTGATGTGGAATCTCCATTCATAGACATAGGTTGGCAACTCCTCTGGAACTTACAGTCTATAGCAAGAGTTACCTACCTAGTACATCTCAGAGACAGAATTTGCACTGTTTTTCCTGAGCCTCTATCCATGATATTCAACCTCCTCTCAAATAGTACATTAAAAGGAAAAATTATCTCTCTATGGACACATTCACATTAACTTTATTTGCAATACTTAAATCTCCCCCAAACCCTCCAAAATATAATAGATATAATGCAAATATACGCCCAATGATTGGAAAATGGCTGAATGAATTGTGGCTTGTGAGCATGATGGAATATATATGTTAAAGAAAATCATAAAGATGAATAAAATGAAATGTGGCAGAACTTCTAGGAAATAATACAGAGTGAGGAAAACAGAATTAAAACATCATATAACCAGGTTATGACTTCTTAAAAAAAAGCAACAAAATCTTAAAAATTAATACACAGGATAAAAGGAGATCAGTAGGGGATATGATGGATCATAATTTTAGAGGTAGAAAGGAACTTCAATGTCATTTAGCTCAATGCCCTCATCTTACATAATATTATAGTCATTATTTTGTTAAAATAAAGATATACATAAACCTATAAATAGCTTGGTTGTATCTTAATGTATGGTCATTTGTTTACCTGAATGTTTTGTTAATGTTTACTAATTTAAAAATAAATTTGGAAATAATTTAATTCCAAATTTCTTGATGCTCAGTGATTTCAATATAACAACAGCACAAGGAAGGACAGCAAAAACTGCATTGAAAACTACTTTCAAAATTATTTATCATTTAAGAAGCATATGAAATTAAATACCAAGTAAACATGTGAAATAAGGAATAAAACCATAAAAAAGACATTTCAAATATGAAATGTTAGTAGAGCAAAACCAAATAAATAGAAAGAAATCATAGTGTGAACATAGACATTTATCTTCCTTTTGCTTTTTCCTGTGTAGATAATTAAGTCAAAACGTTTTGAGTAATTATATATCTCCTTTAAGAATCTTTGCAATCATCTGAGTTTCAATATAAATCAGTCCAAATGACACTGTACAATATTATCACCTGCAAACAGGAACAATGAGAGGACCTTACCACCTAAAGGTAATCCACAATCCTCTTGTATCCCCCATAATAACAGCTAAAGTTATTTTTGTACTTGCATCTTTTAAGGATCATAGGTTTAGAGCTAGAAGAGACTTTATAGGTCATTACTTCCAACCCTCTCATTTTAACAGATGAAAAAACCGAGAGAGCGAGAGTTTAAGTGATTTGTCCAGCATCACACAAATACTAATTGTCTGAGTTAGGATTTGACCTCAGTTCTTTTTTTTTAATATTTTATTTTATTTTATTTAATAATTACTTTATATTGACAGAATCCATGCCAGGGTAATCTTTTTACAACATTATCCCTTGCACTCGTTTCTGTTCCGATTTTTTCCCCTCCCTCCCTCCACCCCCTCGCCTAGATGGCAAGCAGTCTTATATATGTTAGATATGTTGCAGTATATCCTAGATATAATATATGTTTGCAGAACTGAACAGTTCTCTTGTTGCACAGGGAGAATTGGATTCAGAAGGTATAAATAACCCGGGAAGAAAAACAAAAATGCAGATAGTTCACATTCGTTTCCCAGTGTTCTTTCTTTGGGTGTAGCTGCTTCTGTCCATCATTTATCAATTGAAACTCAGTTAGGTTTCTTTGTCAAAGAAATCCACTTCCATCAGAATATGTCCTTATACACTTCTTCCATCAGAATATGTCCTCATACAATATCGTTGTCGAAGTGTATAATGATCTCCTGGTTCTGCTCATTTCACTTAGCATCAGTTCATGTAAGTCTCTCCAAGCCTCTCTGTATTCATCCTGCTGGTCATTTCTTACAGAACAATAATATTCCATAACATTCATATACCACAATTTACCCAGCCATTCTCCAATTGATGGGCATCCATTCATTTTCCAGTTTCTAGCCACTACAAACAGGGCTGCCACAAACATTTTGGCACATACATTGACCTCAGTTCTTTCTGTTTTTAGGAGTAATTAAGTAGTGCAGCGAATGGACTGCCAGAGCTGGAGTTAAGACTTCTCTTCATGAGTTCAAATCTGGTCCCAGATATTTATTAGCTATGTAACACTGGCAAATCACTTAGACCTCTTTGTTTTAGTTTCTTCATTTATAAAGTAAGCTATAGAAGGAAATAGTAAATTACTACAGTATCTTTGCCAAGAAAACCCCAATGGGGTCATGAAGAGTCAGACAACTGAACAACTTCCCAAATGCAAATCAAGAATTCAATTCAACCAAAAAACCTTTTAGGAGATGCAATGTTGGAATAAATGGATAATCCACAGTCAGTATATTGGTATATGTATCTTAGATGAATGTAGAAGATAGACAATGAACTGAGCCCACTAATGAATAGGATGAAGTCTAAAAACCTGAACAGGGCTTTTAATTATCACAAGCTTCTCCCAGAAACAAAACATCATTATTTTAAAAAAAACACTGAAAGACTTTGGTGATCCAATATGACTACAAGTTATAGATCATGGCAGGCTGCAAAGAATTAAAGCTGGGCGTCATTTTTCTATTCAGAAGGTGGTTAGTATTTAGTTGTTTCACTCATTTATGACTCTTTGTCCCATTTTGGGGAGTTTTCTTAGCAAAGATACTGGAGGGGTTTGCCATTTCCTTCTCCAGCTCATTATACCGATGAGGAAACTGAAGCAAATAGGGTGAAGTGAGTAGCCCAGAGTCATCCACCTAAAAGGGTCTGAAGCTAGATTTGATCTCAGGAAGAGGAGTTATCTTGGCTCTGGACCTAGCACTTTATCCACTGTGCTACCTAGATGCCCTGGATGTCCTCATAAAGACAAGGGAGATACCTTATGGTTATGAATAGGTTGTAACATTTTTATTCACAAAGAATTGCGTGGATGAAGTACTGGAGACATACATAATCTAAAAAGGATGAGATGAGTCAGTGTTGTATTAAGAACAAAGGACAATTAATGAACATCCCATGTGCTTTGTTAGTATCCACACAATACTAAGAAGCTTGTACATTGGATAGACTCCTCCTTTCCCCATGAGAGATTTATGCAAGAGAACAGGCTAAGAAATCACAGATGACCATAATTATTCCACTGTTATAAATCCTACTGGATATGATGATTTTTAATGTATTACTGTATCTAATTTAATGTTTACATAAATATTCATTAATAACATTGGTTTATAATTATAGTTCTGAGCCTTGCCTTTCTCTTCTATGAAGCAGTCTATGTACTATTCAAGTTGGCAGCTAGGTGACTCAATACATAGATCACAGGACCTGAAGTTAGGAGAATTTGAGTTCAAATACAGCTTTAGATACTTTGTGCCTGTGTGACTCTGGACAAATCATTTAACCCCCTTTGCCTTAATCCATTCAAGAAGGAAATGGCAAACCACTCCAGTAACTTTGCCAAGAAAACTACAAATGAGGTCATGAACAGTTGGACATGATTGAAAAACAACTAAAACAATAAAATATACTATTGTCCTGGGACCAATTTCTTTTCAGTGGATTTTTAAATTTTTTTCTGAAATTACATCTATATAGTTATTAATTTCAGTATTTCATAATTTTAGTAATTGTATTCCATTTCTTTTAGATCTTCAATTTTATTGGCACAAAGAAATGCGTAATAATCTCATGTGTTTCTTGTTTCCTTTTGCCTTCATTGTAATAGCTTCATTTTTATTTTTAATTTTGGTGTGTGGATCTCCTTTTAATTAATTGTACAATTTTTTTCTCTTGTCTTTAAAAAAACTGCTCTTAGATTTAGAAATTTGTTTTTTAATCTTTGCATTAATTTCTGCTGATTTTTATGTCTAGATTTTTTTCTATATGTGAATGGTTTTTCTATTTTTCTAGACTTTTTGATTAAAATTCAATTTCTTAACTTTTCCTTGATTTCTTATTGCTATTGTCATTCAGTGCTCCAAGTTTTCCTTAAATATACTGCTTTGGCCATGTTTCATAGATTTTTATATGTAATCTCTATATTCTCATCAACTTTGATATTACCTGTTATTGTGTCCTGAAGAGGAGAGGTAATTTGTTACTTTCAATTACTGTATTTCAATGATTGTCAAGGGGAGAAGTTATTAAGTTGGTTCTCTTTTGCTCCAGAGGGGGTTCTCTTTTATTCCAGAGCTGGGAATACTTAGGAGGGAAGGAAAGGGAAAGATGGAGCAGGGCAAGGAGGAAGGAATTGCAAAGAGGCAGTTTTAGACTTGATATCAGGAGAAACTTACCAACAATTATAGCAGTCCAAAAGTGAAATAGGTTTCCCTAATAAAATAGTGAGTTCTCTGTTATTGGAAGTCTTTAAGCAGAAGGTGGATGATCTATTGGCAGGCATGTTGTAACTAGAGTTATTTTTCAGGTACTACTTGAATCAAATGTCTCTAAGATCCCTTTCAGTGATGAAAGTCTGTGATTCTGTTGCAGTACTGTATTACTAGTACTATATTGTGAAAGGAAAGACTTGTGCACTGAAGTAGACTGACCTGAAGAGGAAAAAATTTACAAGAAGAGTTTCTACTACGCGTTTAGCTTGGTACTTGATTATTTGAACCTAGAAGCCCAGGGGTTGGGGAGGGGTACCCTATCTCTACAATAATATTGATTGTTGGAGAGAAAAGAAGCATTTCCTATCTATGAAAGGGTATTTTTCTTTGTCTTCCTAGCTATAAGAAATGGAATGAACACATGACTCAGAAAGAGTGCTACCTTCCTGGCTGAGCCAATATTCTGCTGTTGAAAGCTATTTGTTCTCAGAAAGCACTCTGAAAAGGATAGAGGAAATAAAGTTTAATGACAAGTCAAAGCCAGGGAGTGTTGGGCCATGAAAGAGACAATGAGCAGTGTCCCAACAAGGCAAAATGGAGAAATACACTACATTATGATTAGGCAGCCAGAGGTGCTTTAAGGAAATCAGTCATGATAAGGGAAAGACTTGCAAGGCTTTACAGCAATGACTTCTAGAGCTTTTCTTCAGAACACTGAAGCAGTCATCTGGAGGTGAGGAATTCAGTTTCTTTCTGTAGTAATCTGGAGATTACTCTCTGTATTCATGACCCTTCATCAGATATACCATGCAGCAAGATCTCATTGCCTTTCCTGTCCCATTGGGCTTTCCACCCAAGGTTTCCTTTCTCCTAACACTGGAGAAGGTATACTGTTTGGACTGTATTCTGTGATAGTTTTCCTCCCTTGCTTTAAATATTTTAAGGTTTGCAAATTGTTCCTATTGTCTTACTTTATCTTTATTACAAACCTGACAAGACTAAGGTAGAGTTATTATCTCATCTTATAGTTGAAGCAAGTAAGATTTAAAGTTGTTAAATCTCTGCTATCTTGTCAGTCAACAAACATTTATTAAGTGCCTACCACACATCAGGCACTGCCTTGAGTGCTGGGGATACAAAAAGAAGCAAAAAACAGTCCCTACTCTCAAGGAACTCACAAAAGCTAACAGAGGAGATGATATACAAAAATATGTAAAAAGTAAGTTACATACAGGATGAATAGGAAATAATCAAGAGAGAAAAGGCATTAAAATTAAGAGAGGCTGGGGAAAGTCTCCTATAAAAAAAGTATTTTAATTGCGATATAAAGGAAACCAGGGAATCCATTAGGTTAGGGCTTCTTAAGCTTTTCCCACTGGGTAATCCTTTTCACCTGAGAAATTTTTTTTTTCTTATGAGAGCTTATAATTTATTTGAAGAGTCAGTTTTCTCAACTGTAACTTAAGGGCATTTCTCTAGTTGATTTCTAAAGTGCTTTTCTTCTTTTTAAAATTTTTTTTATTAAAGCTTTTTATTTTTCAAAACATATGTGTGGACAATTCTTCGACATTAGCCCTTACAAAATTTTGTGTTCCAATTTTCCCTCCCTTCCCCCATGCCCTATTCTAGATAACAAGTAGTCCAATATATGTTAAATATAGTAGAAATATATGTTAAATCTAATGTATACATACATATTTATATGATTATTGGGCTGCACAAGAAAATTCAAATCAAATCAGCTAAAAAAAAGCAGAAGCAAAATAAAATGCAAGCAAACAACAACAAAAAGAGTGAAAATGCTATGTTGTGAACCACATTCAGTTCTCTCTCTGGATGTAGATGGCTCTCTTCATCACTTAACAATCGGAATTGGTTTGAACCATTCTCACCTGAAAATTTTTTTATGTGATTGGAGTATATATACATCAAGTATATTTATACAGAGTATAAAATATATATACAAATCAGACATTTACTGATAATAAATCTTAATTTTTCAACCCGCAGTTTAAGAAGTTTTTCATTAGATAAAGATAAAAAATGAGAGCCTTTCAGGTGTGTGGCACAGCGACCCTTACCCAAATTAAAATTAGAGACTCTCAATTGTTGGAATCCTTACTAACTGTTAACTAATTAGAGTTGATCTAATCTTACAAGAAGATGTTTTGGCCAGAACCTGAAACAAGGTACTAAGTAGAACTAATCAAGACAAGGCTTGTGTTCCCACCTTTACTCAAGGGAGTCCACACCTTAAAGCTCTTTGGGCCAGAGAGCACTATGGGAGAAAACCCATAATCCCATTCTCTCAGAAGGTTCACATATAAGGCGAGACAGCCATTCCAGAATACATTTTTTCCTCTTGGCTGGCTGATCGCGCTAGACTCGAGAGGAACGACTCTGGTGCAGAGAACACTTTTGACGGACTTCAGTGGAGCTACGCCAGAAGCCCTCTCTCCGCGGCAAGTTGGTGGCTGGGCTCCCTAGAAGGAGATAAGAGAGATCTTTCATCTCTGTTGGAGGCAGAAGAAAGCAGAGGCAGAGGCTGAAGGACAGAACCTTTGGATTTGGAGACATCCGAAGGGCTCTAAGCCTCTAAACCGGCTGTGCTCTGAGAAGAACAAACTCCAACATTTGAACTCTTAACATTTGGCGCCCAACGTGGGGCGCCAAAATGTGGTGAGCTTTTTCTTCTCAAAACGCAGCCAGGTGATAAAAGTTCAGATCTTTTATTATCTCCAATATAGCCCGGTTAGCTTAGAGGCCAATCTCTCTGCTTGGTTCCAAGAGCTCTCTCCGAATGTTGCCAAATCCAAAGGTCTGGTCCTTCAGCCTCTGCCTCTACTTTCTTCAGCCTCCAGCCAGCTCCAACTCTTCATGTCATTCCGGTGAAATCTCGACTTGTAGCTTCTTACTCTGAAGAACCTCCTCGACTGGCCCATTGGCCTATTTATGCTCCTTCCAGAGAGAAAGCAAAAAGGAATTTATTATGATCTCCCAAGAAAGGACAACTCCCAACAGATAAGGTGTCAGTAGAGAGGTGCAAAGTGCAAACACAAGATTATAGAGATCTTTTTTTTTTTTTCCTTTTTGCTGAGGCAATTGGGGTTAAGTGACTTGCCCAGGGTCACACAGCTAGGAAGTATTAAATATCTGAGGCCAGATTTGAACTCAGGTCCTCCTGACTTCAGGGCTGTTGCTTTATCCATTGCACCACCTAGCTGCCCCAATTATATAGATCTTAACCAGAACCTCCCTCCCCTTTCTGATCTTCTCTCCCATTGGCTGGAAATTCTAATTTATCCAAAGATAAAAGTCTTGACAATAATCTTACATTTATAACAGTAAGAACTTCATCCTAGAAAGTTCATACCTTGTCTTCATATCTAAGTAGATGGTTTTAAATTCAACATTACACAAATCATTTTACTTTAAGATGCTCAATAACCAATCTATATCAAAACATCTTCAAGTATTAACCATGTTCAAAGGAACAAAGATATAGACCAGTTCTCAGAATCTCCCTAAACAATGGGAACAACTTTAAAATGATTCAATACAACCAATTAAAACTCACATAGAATATAGAATATACTGTCCTAATTTCCATTAAAGAACCCTATCAGAAACAACAATAACAATTTCTTCATTCTAAAAAATGTTAAGTCAACTTCCTTCAATAGAGGAGTCTCTAAAAACTTATCTGTAAATATAAATAAGAAGTACAACACTAATATTATTAAACTTTTTCTAAGCACAATTAATCTCCCTTCCTACCAAAACATTCCTAATTGCCCTGGTGCAAAGTCAATTTTAGAGGTTATAAATTGTCCTTAATCGTCCTCCATAAATCCTCTACAGATTCCTCCACAGGTCCTTTAACCCTGATGTTCTCAGCCTCCAGATGCGGTATCAATTATCTTTAACATCTGGTAAGGTCCTTCCCAGACTTAGGTTCTTCCAGAACTTAATAAGCACCTACTCTCATGGAACTGCAAACTTCAAAGATGTTGTCTGAGCCAGCAATCCTTGCTTTCTAAGAGCTAAAAGTGATGAGGACACTGCTTGTATATAATTCCTTAAAAACTTGTCCTTTGTTTCAAAAGGGAGTATTTCTCTTTCTCCTTCCAAATAAAAGTAAACCAAACAGCATCTCCTATGGGGAAAGTCCCAGATCACTTCTGGAGACTAATTCTTTAACAAAGAAGTAGGCAAACATTTGGTCCAAGGCAATTTAGTCTCTAACATCATTTTAGTAATCTGTTTCTTAAGAGTCTGATTCATTCTTTTCACTTTCCCTGATGAGGGCAGATGGCCAGATATATGGAATTGCCATTCAATTTGCAATCCCTCTTCATTATTTTTTATGAAACCTTAGAAGTAAAATCTGTTCCTTTATCAGAGTCAATAGTTTCTACTAATCTATATTTAAGTACAATTTGTTCCAATGTTATTCCACTAATCCCTCTTAAAGCAGCAGAGCTCAGGGGAAAGTTTTCACCCCTCCTATCAAATGTCCACTACATCTTATTTTCTCCACTGGTGTCATTTTGTCAAAACCTTACTTGAATATTTTGGAGCCAGGCTCCCTCCTTCTTATTTATCTTTAGCTATATTATACACTTTTTAGATACAATTTATTTTATAATTATATGTATCCGTAAACACCAAATTTTCTTGCTTTTACACCTTTGTTAGAGGGAGAAAGCAAGATAAACTTAATATTCAGAATATAAATAATATCTAAATAACTTTGAACCAATTTTCACAAAATTTATACCACATATGCAAAAGGGCTGACAAAAATTTTGAAGCATAGCTCATACAATCTTTTTAACTTAAAATCAAATCAAATACAGATTTAGCTTCTAGTAGCAACACTTCAATATTAATGCACACATATTTCTAAAATCTTATATCAGAATTAACAAATTCACGATTTTAGTACATACTAGTTAATAGTAATTATCTCAAACAATTCAGAATCAGAATTCTAATTTAAACACACAGTCCCAAAATTTAAGGTGGCAGAAAACTGCCCTTTCAAGTCCATCTACAAGGGAGGGGAATATGCAAGAAGGGCTTTAGGAAACTGGCAGACTTTAGGATACTGGGGGAGAGGGTTAGAGAAATTTGGATTCAGATGTCTGGCTACAATGACTAGTCCACCCTCCATGTCAGAAATGCTGGGGCACCATGTTGAAGATGTTGAGGCACCAGTATAAACCCCATAAGAATCCAGAGCAGCGAGGGACATCAGCCTGGCCAGGACAGATTCCACAAGTCTCTCCAAGGGATATTCCCAGAGAGGATATTTTTTTCCTGTGAATCTCAGCTTCAGGCCCTCAGAAGGCTTTTAGTCATGTAAATTAGGCCTACTTAAAAATACAATGGACTAATTCAAGTTAGCTGACTGAGAGATAATACCAAGCAGGTCTCAAAACCCCCAGAATCTGCTAAAATGTTTTAGCAGTTCTGTAACTTTTAACTATTTCTTTAGACCCAAATTGGCCAGTTCTAAGTCCACAGAAAGGTCAGTTTTTTTTTTCTTTTGAATATGACAGTTAAAAACTTTCCCTATCTCAGAACTAGCCTTTCCTCTTTCTAGCTAGAAGTTATTTGCATAAATCCAATTATGTACAAAACAAGGCTTTTAAATCCCAAATAGCTAAATCTTTTCTTTATAATTTGGCTGACAGAAGCACAGAAGACAAAATATAGGCTCACATATATACACAAACACAAACTGCTTTTCTAAATCAATCTTGCTTCTATTCTCAGCCCCCTTGGGGTGCAATCTAGAAGGGGAATTCTGGAGCCAAAGCCTTGGGAGCTGGCCAGTTGGGTATGGAAGGCTCCTTTGAATTTACACCTAGCCCTTGGGGGATGGACAGTTCCTCCATGAGCAGGCATCTGCCCAAACAAAATAATTTTAATTCCTATTCATTTTTGTACTTCATCCAGTTCTTCCTAAAGGGCTATCTTCCCTGGAGACTGGATAGGTTTTTAAAGCCAGCTACTTTAGATTGTTCCTTTCCCAAAGTTCACAGTATTTTGTCCCCTTTGATAAGAGGACTTACCCAATTTTACCAAAGGAAAATGGGAGAATCCTTACAGGCTTGAACATCTCTGAGTTTCCCAATAGCAAAAGGAAAAAGGAGCCTTTTACAGACTCTAACCACTTAAATTCCCTCAATCCCAATCCCACTCACCCAGCTGGTTCACCAGTTCTTGGCAAAGGAAAAGTCCTCTTCACTACTTAGAGTCTCTCCCCCTTTCCCCCCCCCCCCCAGTTTGCTTTCCTTACCTAGGTTTGTACACAACTATGCACAATTTACCGGACTGATTTCAAACTTTTCTCAGCTGGTTTATCTCCTGAGCCAAATTAATCTTGAATCTTCATCAGCCCACTTCCATTTTTGATTTCTCCAAGTGTCTCTCTTTGGGAATTTTCTCTTATCAGAGCAGAACTCCTCTAGCCTAGTCTAAGGACCATGGGAAAATTCTCTGGAGGGCTCCTGCCAGAGGATTCGGTATGGAAGAGACCCCTCACAAATATATCCTGGGATGAGCCCCCAAAACTGTGTGGGTGACCCTTATCCAAATTAAAATCAGACTCTCAAAGTAAAAATCAAAAAGAGATTGATTATGATCTTGTGAGAAAGAACAACTCTCAATAGACAAGGTGTCAGTACAGAAGTGCAAAGTGCAAAATGCAAGGTTATATAGACCCTAACCAGAAACCCCCACTCCCAATTCTGACATTTTCTCCCTTAGCTGGTAAGTTCTAATTTACCCAGAGAGTAAATATAGATATCAGAATAGGTACTTAAATGCTAATGAAAAGGTTGTGTGGGGGAGGAGAGAGACAGGAAGAAAATGTTTATTTATCTAAGATAATGAATATCTACAGCTTTTAGCTATAGCTCAACTTGTTATTGCAAAGTCTCAAGTCACAATTAGGACATAGGTCAAGGCCACATTCTTAATGATGTAAACTGTCCCCCTGATCTTGGGTGGGGAAGGGTGGTCCTGAGTTAGAAATCTCCAACCCCTCTGGGAGGGACCCTCCTTAGCCTCCCCTCCCCCAATATTTATCCCATATCACACTCAGATAAAATGCCTGGAGCAGAGATGGAATGTCTTGTACATGTAAGAGCCAAGAGGCCAGTTTCACTGGATTGCAAGAGTACATGGCAAGAGTAAGGTATTAAGTTCTTGGAAAGTAATGCACTAAGGGGGCTGGGGATTTAAGGAAAGTGTGGAATTTAATTAGTTCTCTGAGGGGGCAAATTAAGGAAAAAAGGAGACAGTGACTAGTGCAGGGAAGTTGGCCTGGAATCTTGGGGGTCAAAGGAGTGGAAGTCATGCTATAAAAATAATTGGTAAAAGAAGACTGAGGGGGAAATGGAAGGCCAAAGGGGATTGAGAATTCTTAAATATGAATGTAGTACATTTGCAGATAGCAAGATCAATGTTATGACCACATTTGTATGTGGCTTCAGTGGGATGGAGGAATAGGCGGAGGAAAATGAGAAGCTTAAGAAACTGAATAGTTAGGGAGTTTGAGGGAGAGTCAATACTCATGTTGAAGGCTCCAGTCTGAAAGCATGAGTTGGGGAAGAGAGGATGAAAAATTATGTTAACTTAGAGAGAATGTGAATATGAGATGTGATATTCACATTCATCATATCATGGAAATATTTTGTTCTTACTGAAAAAAGTCTGCTTGAGCTGTACTCTTCATAGCCACTCGACTTCAGATTTAATAGGGCACAAGCAACATTTAAATCTGACAGCTAAAAGGTCATCATATGATTCCTTGGTTACATAGATACACAAATCAAACATTTACTGATAATAAATCATAATTTTGTGACTCACACATTCAGTTACGCACCCCCACTCATAGTTTAAGAAGCTTTGCATTAGATAAAGATGAAAAAAAAGAGCCTTGTAGGGATACATAGCTTATTAGTGGTTAGGATATCTAAGGCTCAAAATAAGTGTTCTATAGATGAAACAGAAAGAAACAAAAGAAGGGAAGGAAGTAGCTGAAAAAGAGGGAAATTGTACATTTTCAGAAGCATCTATAAACCTAATAATCTGAAAGAGAAGATTTTTTTTTTAAGATATGGGGCAGTGAAAGGACAAGAAATAGTCCTTTTGGGACAAAAAGAATGTAGAGCCATGGTCAAAGAGAGACTAATAAAAGAATCCCCCAAAGTAAAAAGGAACAAAAAAAGATCCAAACGTTCATCCAAATGTGAAATAAATAGGAAAAAATGATTGCCTGCAATGAAAGCTATAGCTGGCCCTCAATTAAACCAAGGAATTATGTGACCTTCTTTTAGCTGTCAGTTTTAAATGTTGCTTGTGCCCTGCCAAGACTGAAGTCAAGTAGCTATGAAGAGTACAGCTAAAATAGACTTTTTTTTTTAGTAAGAACAAAATATTTCTATGACATGATGAATGTGAATATCACATCACACATTCACATTCTCTACAGGTTAACAATATTATGTTTAACCATTCAGCTATAGTCTACTGTGAATGAAGAATAATTACCAAAATCATGGACTTTTTTTTGTTTAGTCCTTGATTCCTAAGTCTGCTTTCCCTACTTAAGTAAATTAGGCTTCTATTTGATTTTGTTCTTAATAGGCAAAAATATATTTAGGTTTTATAGTAAACTAATAACCTTCCAAGAACCTCACTTCTGTAATAGATCTATGTACAAACAACTCTATGCCATAATACCAGTTGGGATTTTAGCTATTATTAGAATTTGGTAACTCATTAGGTTATTTGCTTGTGTTGTTGTTGAGTCATTTTTCAGTCATGTCCATGTCCCGTTCTGGGTGACTCCATTGGGGTTTTCTCAGCAGAGAAGCTAGAGGTTTACCTTATGTTTCATCAGCTCATTTTACAGATGAACAACAAATGAGGCAAACAAGATTAAATGACTTGCCTGTGATCACATAGCTAATAGTGTCTAAGTCAGGATTTGAACTCCTAAAGATGGATTCTTCCTGATTCCAAATCCACCTGTGCACCTACTTGCCCTCTATGGTAATCCCTTTCATATGGGGGAGGGGGTGACAGTACCCCAGAGATATAGAAAACTTACATACATTTTTTTGGCCCTTTCTTTATACCAGAGAAAAAGGTTGAATTATTATGGTATTAAAAGATAAAATATATTGATGTTATATCATACTATGAATATTTTATGCATTTCTGATTTCTGAACTTTTTCTCTATCATCTGCTGGCCTTCATGTGTCATTTGCAGTTTCTGCAAAACTCCAAAATTCCCATTTAATTTCTCATACCAACTCGCAAAATATCAAAACTGCAATGGGGAATGTCACAATGTGAAAGGAATAATTATATTTGCTTTTAATATACCTCAAAGCATAGTAAGTTCCCCTTTAAAACTATCCTTTATACATTTGTTAATAATTCATATTTCAGCAGTGTTAGATCTTACCTGGCTTAAACTTAGCCTTTTCCATGTTCTGTGGGTCCAGGTAAGATAAATCAAGACTAAGGTACTGATAGAATTTACAGAAGTGATATTGGAGTGATGTCCAACTAATATCTTTTTGATCAGAAGCTTCTCCCTTCTAGTGTAGACACTGTTAACAAATCACCTGGTTGATCACACATAGCAACAGACTAAAACTATGCTGTCAACCAATTGTTTTGTCTGTAGAATGCTAACACATTGCTAAAAATTCAAGTGATACAGCAACAGCACGATTATATGATGATTAATTTTGTTGGACGTGGCTCTCATCAACAATAAAATGATTCAAGCCATTTCCAATGGTCTTGTGATGAGACCCATCTGCACCCATCGAGAGGACTGTGGGAACTGAGTGTGGATCACAACATAGCATTTTCACTCTTTTTGTTATTGTTTGCATGTATTTTGTTTCCTTTCTCAGTTTTTTCTTTTTTGATCTGATTTTTTTTGTGTGTGTGTGCAGCATGAAATATATATAGAAGAATTGCATATGTTTAACATATATTGGATCACTTGCCATCTAGGGGAAGATGTGGGGAGAAGGGATGGAAAAATTAGAACACAAGGTTTTATAAGGGTGGATGTTGAAAATTAACCATGTATATATTTTGAAAATAAAAAGCTTTAATTTAAAAAAATCAAGTGATTTTTAAAAAATTGTCAAATCTTTTTTTGACTGAACTCACCAATTGTCTTGGCTCTCATAATAACCCTATACAATAGCTGCCTTTAATTGTATAATCTCTAGATTTCATAATATCTGTAAAGCCTTTGGCATAGTGCCTGGCACCTAGTAAGTGCTTAAAAATGTCTATTTGCCCCTTCTCCTTCCCTCACTATTCTGGTTCTAAACCCTATGAATTTAAATAATAATCATGATAATAATAATAGGTACATTTATACAATATTTTTTGGTTTGCAAAGTGTTTTACAAATATTATTTTATTTTATCCTTAGAACATCTGGGCAGGAAATATGTTGAAAATTTTTATTATTTCCCATTTTATGCTATTATTATACTATTATTCCTCATTTTATGCTATTGTTTTTCATATTTCTATTATTTTTCATTTTACACATGAGGAAACTTAGACAGAGACTGGGTAATTTCCCCCAAGTCACACAGTTAATAAGTACCTAAGGCTGTATTTGAACTAGATCTTTCCAATTCTAAACCCACTACTATAATCCACTAGATCAATAACTCTAGAAATGAGCCACAGCTACTTCTCCAGTCACTTCTTTCCATTGTATTGATTTCTTCTGTTGCTCTGTTTGTATCTTCTAAGAAAAGGTCTCCTAACATTGACATAAGTAGGATAACCCAAAATTCTTAGTGCAGTTTTGAACTAATAAAAGCTTACCTTAAAATTTGTACATATTATATAAGTATACACACACATATATACAAGTATTTATAATATATGCTTGTATATTTCAATGTGTATATGCACATGTATGCAAACATACACATATATGGATATATTTACATATATAATATATGATATTCCTGAAGTTTTAATGTAGTTTTAAGCAATTAATTTTGTATGTGCATATATGTGTGTGTGTGTGTGTGTGTGTGTGTATTTGGACACCAACAGGGAAATCAATTTTCATATGTGCTAAATTCTATTCTTGAACTCTGCGGGTCTTAAATGTATTTTGTTATTTATAGGGACCTATAGAATCTGGATATACCATATTTCTTCATGCCTCATCCAGTAGCATATTTATAAAATGAAGTCTGGTTAAAATGAACAAGGTAGGAGGTATAATAAGAGTGTGTAATAGATGTTGAAGGGCAGAAGGGGCTGCTTGCTTTGCTTTGAAAATTATTAACTCTAATATTGAACATTTACATAATATTTTAAGATTTAGGAGATGTTTCTCTCACAAATAACCTCATGAGGTAGGTAGTGGACTATTATCATTCTCATTTTATAGATGAGGAAACTGAGTCCCAAAAGTTGAAATTATTTGCCCATGATCAGCTGGCAAATAACATCAGTTCTACTAAAAGAGGATAGGAGTTTTCCAAAAACAACACAATAGGCAAAATTCCACAATAAAAACCATAGGATTTAATAAGGGAAATGGAATTAGGAACACAATACTTAAAATCTTTTTTAATGACATGTTAAAAAAAATGATAGGAACCTAATTTTTTAAAAAAAGATAGCACAGTTCTTGCCATATGAAATAGTTAAGAAATATATAAACAACAATAAATAGTGGCTGAGTCAGCAGCCTCCAGTCTTTTCTGTACCCCAGGGCTTAGATCTAGTAGAGTCATAGCAGGGAGGGTTGGGGGAGAGGTGGTTGGTTTGTCTCAGGAGAAATTCAATAAAAATGTTGCTTTCCTTTGACAAAGATCTGTAGTTTGCTTGTGAGAGTGAGTAGAGTTGCAGATTGTGAATGGTTGGGAAAAAGGGACTTTTTCTTGAGGAAGAAGCAAAAACAAAGTAGAAATCTGGCTTGTGCTCAAAATGTTCCCCACTATACCAATGGCATTGGTAAAATTCACATTTTTGAGACACATGTTCTATATTATCACATGAGAATTCAAAATCCATGTTTCTTGACACCAAATTCAATAAGCAGTCTGAACCCGGGAGACCTTTTTCTCCCCTTGATGAGCCACAAGCACCTACTCAGGAGTAACCTTATTACTGGAATAAGGAGGGGGTTTGACTTTTTAACCTCAATTTTATTTGCTGATTTTGTTCTTTGGGTAACTGAATGCTTTGTTCCCACAGACATTCGCTCTCTGGAGTGTAAAAATATGAGATGAGTGATCATCTTCTTTTACCTTAAATGATAAGTAGGTGGTAGAAAGAATCTTGTTATGGAGAATTCATTATTACATTACTACAAATAAATCTCAAGTCAAATCATGTTTCCAAAACACAATACACACAAACGTTGGGATTATTATAGAGTCCACTTAACCTCCGAGGCACATGTATTCCTATCCCCTAATGCCAGCTAGTGTAAAGCATCTCTTGTATTACATAGTGCATTGATGAAAATGTTGTCATCCTCTGGCATTAGTTTGACATGAGTCATTTTGTGATTTCTACTTAAGACATAAACATGTCAGTTCCAAATTGGGCTGCTATACTATGATTGCAAATTGTCTCTAATTTCCATTTGGAATGAAGGCTATCATTTTCCTCACACATAGAATTGTGAGGCAATAGCTACTTGGTGCTATACTCCACCCAGAACTAGAAATGGTATTGGGAAGTTTAAGTCCTAAAGGGATTAAAATCCTGTGGTTTGGCCCAAATTTTCACCAGATTTCCATTTTTAAAAAAATTCTCATGCTGTTATTTCTGATGTTGTGAGTAGATGGGATGTTAACAATGAGGTTTGGCTTAGACTCTGCTTTCTGGTATCGACCCATAGACTATATCACTGCTGGAGACATAGGGATGGATGTTATGAAGATGTTCTTTGCAAATGGTCAGACAAAAGTCCCCTTTGAGCCTTAGTTTTCTCATATGAAAAATGGGGACGATATGTTTTACAATCTCATAAGACTACTCTAGAGTAATTAGGCTATAAAGTCCACGAGGGCAGGAACTTTTTTTTTTTTTGTATTCTCAGGGCTTAGTACAATGTTTGGCACATAGTAGGCATTTACTAAATGTTTACTGATTGACTGGTCATGTGGTATAGGTATAAATAGAACACTAGAACTAGATTTAGCAGACTTTGATTCAAATGGCAGCTCCAACACTAGCAGTTTAGTCATGGACAAATCGATAAACCTAAGACTCAGTTTCTTCATCTGTAAAATGGGGATAAAATATTTATGCTCCTTACCTCATAATTTTCTTGAAAAAGTGCTCTGTAAACTTTAAAGCATTATATAGCAAAGTGGAGTTACAAGAAGTAATATAAAAGCCATCAACATGGAAATATTTGCTCAGAAAAAAAAGTGGGTCAGTTGTTTTGGAATGGATGGATGAATAGATGGAAGAATCAAAAAGGATTTATTAAGCACTATAACAAGTGCTGTGGAGAAAAAGAGAAAAACCAAGACTTCCTATCTCCAAGGAGCTCATATTTTAAAGAAGGGAGATAATGCATATGGCAGATTCAGATGCAAATCAAATGAAAAGTCCCAAGGTCTTTAGGATTCAGCTACAGAGCAGATAGTAATCTGCTCTTCCATGTTATTTCCCAGGATAAGGTCACATCCATTTCTGTGTTAAACCATTTATCAGTGCCAAAGGCAGCAGCCAGGTAGATTTCCATAAAGGTAAGCTCCTGCAGATAAGGGATGGTTTGAGGGGCTGGGCTGGAAGTATGACCAATCCTATAGAGGGTGCTGCAATTCCTAGGGCTGTTGGGTTCCGTGTTTTATGCTGTCTCCATCAGGATCTGAGGGACGAAGGTAGCAATGGTCTTATTTGCTTGATACATACTGTGTACTATTTTCTCCTTCAAGGTATCTTGGTTCTTTAGCTTCAATCCTGGCTGTGGAAGGGTGAGAAACAACAGAAATGATAACCCAAATATTTCACTAGGGACCCCTGAATGTTAAAATGAAGTATTTGTGGGAGTAAGTACATAAATAAGTATGACAAAGATAAGAAAACAGGGGCAGTTTTCAATATATTCTGGTAAAAAAAAACAGTATTCATATCAGAGAGATCTATCAAAGTTTTGAAAAAAAAACATGGTTTATTACCTAATACCAAAATTGCTTGTTATCACAGGGAGGTGGGAGAGGGAGAGAACTAGGTAATCAAGGTTTTTTTAAAAAGTTAAAATTGTTTGCCCATATAATAGGAAAAAAACAAAATACTTGAAGGTTAAAAAAAGAAATGTGGGTTATTATATTAAATGAAATAGTGAATGTAAAAACATTTTACAAACTGTAAAGCACCATATAAATGTGAACTTTTTATTTACAAGATATATGCATGCATAATTTTTCAGCATTGACAATTGCAAAACCTTTTGTTCCAATTTTTTCCCTCCTTCCCCTCACCTTCTCCCCCAAATGGCAAGTTGACCAATACATGTTAAATATGTTAAAAATATAAATTAAATACAATATATGTATACCAGCTTTTTAGAAGGCTTGGGCTGGCTTCCAAGGATAGTGGAAATTTTTTTCTCCCAGCCTAGGAAAAGAGAAAGCTAAGGTGAGATCAGGACTGGAAGACTGATATTTTTCTATCCTCAGCAGATGTTGGATTTATTTGTTTTTTAAGCATCTATGGAGGAGAGAAGAGAAGACAATAAAAGAAGTATATGTGAGCTCTACAGAACCAGACGCACATTGTCCACAGTAACAGCAACATTGTGCAATTATCAACTAGGATTGACTTAGCTCTTTTCACCAATACAATGATCCAAAATCATTCCAAAGGACTCATGATAGAAAATGCTATCCACATCTAGAGAAAGAATTGACAGTCTAAATGCAGATCAAAGCATACATGTTTCACTTTATTTTATTTTTTGGTGTTTTTTTCTTTTGTTCTGTTTCTTCTTTCACAACATGACTGTGAAAAATGTATTTGACATGATTGCACATATATAACCTACACCAAATTATTTACTGTTTTAGGGAGAAAGAAGTGGAGGGAAAAAAATTGGGAACTCAAAATTTTATTTAAAAATAATGTTAAAATTTTTCTTTACATGTAATTGGAAAAAATACTATTTAAAAGAAAAAAATTCTAAATAGATGAAAAGAAAGATATACAACTTTGGGGGAAGATGTTTAATTACAAGTGATCACTCCAGTGGCTGGAATCCTGAGAGAAAAATAGTTATAAAGAATAGATGGTCCTTACCTCTTCCTTCTATTTTACTTCAAGTGGGTAAGACCGGAACCCATTCCTAATTGTGTCCTTTTATTTTGTTAAAGACTGAATTTGATTGATCTAATCTTATTTCTCATAACCCATAGGTTGACCTTATCCTTACATTTTCTTATGATTTAATAATAATAATTAGGCTTATTCCCAATATGAAGTCACAAGACAGCTCTGGGAGCCAAATCACCACTTTGCTTCCCTACCTCAAAGTAGAGGTTCTTATACAGAAGAAATGTCCATGGTCATACAGTTTCACACAGTAAAGGGAGTAATACTCTTTTGGATGGATAGCCTCTACAAACCCATTTTTTAAATCCCATCTGTCCTTTAAAATTTAGTTCAAATGTTTTCTCCTCCAAGAAATCTTCCCAAATCTTTGCAGTTAGAAGTAATCTCTCTCTTTCCTGAATTCCCTCAGGGAATACTCTTCTGAGTTAGTTATTTTTGTAAATGTTTATCTCTTCTGCTAGAATGTAAGCTTTTGAGGTCAGGAAATATATCTTACATTATTTTTGTATCCCTCCCAAATGCCTTAAAAGCACAGTGCATATATGATAGGCCCTCAATAAATATTTTAATTAATTTTGTTGCAGACCCGTGATTTTATTAGTGCAGGGACCTCCTGATGTGGAAATTCCACCCACCAAAGCAGATCAACAATTGTCTGTAACTTCTTGGGTTTTGGGTTTTTTTTTTTTTTTTTTTTTTTTGAGTTTCCTGTGGACTTTGAGAAGTTTAGTGGTTTTTCCATGGCCACATAGCTAATATCTGACAGGACTTGAACCCGGGTTTTTTTTTCCTAAGACACATTATATTATGCTATTTCTAATTTGAAATGACATGTTTACTTAGAAATAAATGGAATAATTTTATAATGACATCCTGTAAAATTATCTGCATCTTGAAAGGAATGGAGGTCCTGGAATGTGCTATTATGAGTTCCTTCCCATTTTCCTCATTAGAATCAGAGTTGGAAAAATGAATCAAGAGGAATTGAAGGCAGGGGGGCTATACCAGATAATTTTTTGATGTCCTTCCAGCTCTCAGATCTATGATGCTGTGAAACAGGAAGTGAGAAAAGCAAAGAATACTGGGGTCAAAGAATGTTATGAGGAGAGGATAGAGCAACCCAAAGGAACAACAGGTCATTTTATAACAGATTCTGGTTAATCTCCATGAAGTGGAAATCTGACCATTTTTATAATCATTCTCACAACCTAGTTGTCTTATCCTGTCTCTCAGTCCATATTCATAGGCCATGAGATCTCCAGTTACAGGGCCATGCTGTGGAATTCCATCATAAATAATTAAATCTAAATTATGTCTGGCTAAATAAATGAGCAAAGTACATTCGGTAAGACTGAAGTCTAAGCTTCTGTAATTGCTCTTGGTTTTTTTGTGGGTTTTTTCTTTCTCCTTAACTTATAAAGTTGCTAATGGATGTTTATAATCCCAGTCATTAGTATGCTTTAGTCAAGTTTTCTGTGACTACAAAGGGGAAAAATCTCTTCCTGTAGAAGAGGATTTATGCACTCAAATTCCATTAACACCAATTAGCATCTAAATCCCCAGACAGAGCACACAAACATCCCCAGATTTTTCTTTAGTTAGGCCTTTTTCTGGAAATGACAATACAGTCTCCACAAGATTCTAGGCCAGAAGAGAATAGAGTACATGTTTATGGGGCAGATGGAGAATCAGGAAGCCTCCTCTCTCCTTCTTGGAACATGGATAGAACTGACTTTGTTAGGAAACTAAGTTGCCCTTAAATAAAAGACTCTACTTTCAATTCTGGTTCCTCCTTTTTTTTTTTTTTTTTTCTTTTTTTAAGCTTGTTTTTTCAATTAATGAGCATTTTTCTCCTTTTCCCTTCCTTTCCCCCCTTATTAAAAAAAATCTCAAATCCTTTTAACAAATATTAATAGTCAAGCAAAACAAATTTCCAAACTGGCCACATCCAAGAAAAAAAAAGAATTGCGTCTTTTCCACTTTCCAGTAATTAAAGGGCATCAGACAAAAGCTTTCTCAAAACCAGGAAGACGTCTTTTCAAGTACCACCTCTGATGCATTAGTGAGCCCAGGAAATCACTTAATTTCAGTATTCTAACAATATTAAGTTGTAGAAGGAGTTTCTTCCCCTGGATCTTCTCTATACTGAAGGTGTCAAACATGCAGCCTGCCGGCCACATGTGGCCTATAACACTCCTGAGTGCTATCAGAACTGATGAAAATATAAGTGGGAAATAGTTAATAAAATAAATAAAAACACAACAAAACATAGATAATGTGAATGCCTGGGTTTCTAAGTCAATAAATTTCCTGCAGGGACAGTGAATAGAGCTCCACGTCTAAAGTCAAAAATCTGAATTCAAATTTGACTCAGACATTTATTGAGCTGTGTTATCCTGGGCAAGTTATATTTAACCCCTATTTGCCTCAATTCTCCATCTGTAAAATGGGGTCACATTGAGAAGGAAATGGCAAACCATTCCGATATCTTTGTCAAGAAAACATCAAATGGGACCATGAAGAGCCAAATATAACTAAAAATTAACAGTGCAGTTTAGGGGGTCCTTATTTCTATTTGAGTCTGATACTGTTGGGGGAGCAGCTTCTAGGAGAAATACAGCAGTATTTTGAGGCCCCTGGAGTTTAAGGAGGGCCATTTTTAAAAAAATCTGTCAATGATCCTAAAGTCTCTTGGCTTTAGGAATACTATAGTACAATCCTAGACACTTTGCTGACTGCCAGATAGCAATCTGTTGGTCAGTGATAACAGGGTTTCTGAAACAAATGGTCAGGTGCATACCAGACCACTTCTTAATCCCACCTCTGAACCATAAAATTCATAAAATTGAGGTTTATAGCAGACCACTCCTCAGTTCTACCTCGAAACCATAAAATTAGCATATTAGTGACTGTCTTTTCCTATAAATTTATTTTCTTGCTCCTGGTTCTTTGCTAAATCCTTTTGGGATTTAACCCCTTTCAATAGGTGTTACAATTATAATAAACTTTGTCCTTTGAAATGAATGGAAATGGGTTCAAGCAAATTCTTTTGAGATACCTCTAGATAAGGTCTATAACCCTAACCTTTTGGGGTCTTTTTAGAATCTCAACAATATCCTTACTTTATAGCATTAAAATCATAAGTCTAGTTCCTATCTTCTTTCTCTATCTTTTTATTTTTTTTGGTGAGGCAATGGGGTTAAGCTCAGGATCACACAGTTTAAGTGTCTGAGGCTACATTTGAACTCGGGTTCTTTTGTCTCTTGGGCCAATGCTAGTCTCTATCTTTAAACACTTTGGGATAGAGATTTGGTCTTTTTTTGCCTTCGGAAAGAGGCAATCCACATAATAGAGGACGAGTGGGTCATTAGGAATCCAAGGTCAAATTTACTATAATGGGAGGAAGTTGGGGGTCAGAATAGAACTGAATAGATAATAAGTAAATTATCATTATTTAGCTCGGTCACAAATTCCATTTGTCACGGTTTTATTACATTTGGCTTTTTCATTTTCAACTAGTTTTATTTCCAAACTGCACAGCCACCTTTTTAGCCCTTGGTCTTAATGAAACTGGAGCCTTTATAGTTGACCTCCAGGGCCAGCTTCTCAGAAACTTTGGACCTTCAACCTCCCAAGTCATTTTAACACTGAAATTGTTCCTCATTATGGTTCCTAGATTCTGTGCTAAGAAACCCTTGAACTCTATTTCCTGAGACCCTAAGACTAGTTTCACAAAAGGTATCTTTCCTTCTCCCTGCCCCCTAATTCTAGCCTGCCTTTATCTTAATCAGAGTTGTCATTACAACTCTAGCACCCAGACAAGTCAGACAAGAAATGCTTGGGGCAAATAGAACCGAAGCCAGCTCCAGCAGGTGTGGGTGTGAGGAGGCCTGGGGAGAGAGAAGGTGGAGTCTTCCTTCCTTCCCTGTGGCAGAAATCCTAAGGCTGCAGCAGGGAGAAACCCACTCCAGCAAATTATTTTAAATAATAATTTTTGTTGACTAATTACTAAATGCTGTTTGTTTCAAGGCTACTGAAGGACTACAAGTAATATTACTGCCCTTAAAATAGATACCCTGAAGCAAAGCATCATTGCTGTGTCTTAGTTGTAGAGTTTACTATAATTTTTTTAAAAAGATAATTACTTTAATCCCTTTCTCTTGCTTTTAGGAAGAATCTAATTTCCTATTTTTTAGTTCTTCAGATGCCAATTTATCTTTTTGTAGTTTTCCTCTCTCCCTTCCTAGATCATTAATTAAATAAAACTCCCTCGAACTAAAAGTATGCTGGTAAATGTTTAACAACCGATCCCTGAAAATATGCAGACTTTGAAGTTTGAGCTTCATTGTTAACATTGTCTTTATTATTTTCTTAATTCTGAAAATTTACAAAACAATCAATCAAGTTCTAACTTGAAGTTGTCTCTGATTTCTAAAGCAAAAACGCTTACTCTGAAAATTTCTTCCAAGCTGGTACAAGTTGGCTCCAGCCCACTCCTGCTTCAAATCTATATATCTATGTATTTATAAATGCACATATGTATATGTGTATATATCCGGATCCTAGGCGCTATTCTATGTACTTTAAAAAATATTATCTCACTTGAATCTCATAACAATGCTGGGAGGTAGGTGGGATTATTATTTACATTTTACAGTTGGGGAAAGTGAGACAGACAGCAATTAAATTTAGCATCCTATAGTTTTGTTCTGCAGAAGAAAGGGTGCAGACTTAGAATGGAAAGGAGACAGCATTTAATCATTGGCTTTTCATCTAGAAAATAATTATAACTAGTCCAAAATGCTATTTTTATTATAGTGGTGAGGGATCTCACCATATATGACCGTGGAGGAGCTAATCTCTTTCTGTGCTTCATCTTTGTATTGATTAGGTGATTTCAAAAGTACTTTTTGGGGTCTAAATTGTAAGATCTTAACTACCTCTCCTCACATTAGTCTTATATCTAATGTTTATTCAGTCTTGCAACATTTGATACAGTTTACCAGACATCCAATCCGTGGCTACACTCTCCCATGGGTAGTGACTAATGAGGAGGACTCATCTCTTTGCCAAGAGGAAGATACCCAGGTTATAGCTTCTCTGTCTCTAGCTACCACAACACTACCCAAATGGACCACTTTATTCATCTTATAAAAGGGATGAGCAAGAGTTTTTAATCTGGTCTAATGATAGATTTCAGCGAACTTGTTTTTTTAATAGTATTCTATGTTCCCAAAGACATGTAAAGATAGTTTTCAATATTCATTTTTGTAAGACTTTGCGTTCCAAATTTTTCTCCCTTCTTCCCTTACCTCCTCCTTCCCAAAACAGCGATATGGGTTAAATATGTGCAATTCTTTTAAACATATTTCCATATTTGTTATGTTGTGCAAGAAAAATCAGACCAAAAGAGGGAAAAAAAAACATGAAAAAGAAAAAAACACAAAAAGATGAAAATACTATGCTTCAATCCACGTTCAGTCTTCATGGTTTTCTCTCTGGATGTGGACGGCATTTTCCATCCCAAATCTCTTGAAATTGTCTGGAACCACTGCATTGCTGAGAAAAGCCAAGTCTACTATAGTTGACCATCAAATATTCCCACTGTTACTATGTACAATGTTCTGCTGGTTCTGTTCATCTCACTCAGCATCAGCTCATATAAGTCTCTCCAGGTTTTTCTGAAATTAACCTACTCATCATTTCTTATAAAACAATAATATTCCATTATAAGCATATGCCATAACTTATTCAGCCATTACCAAACTGTTGGACATTCACTCAATTTTGGAATCCTTATCACTACAAAAAGAGTCGCTATATTTTTGCACATATAGCTAACTTGGTTTTTTAAGAAATATTTTGATAACTGAATTTTGATACAATTTTGAAAACTGAATTTCAATACAATACAATCCTCTGTTACCCTATCTGTTTTATTTTATGCAGTCAAAAACATTATTCTGAAAAGGGGTCCAGAAATAGAGCATTGGGCCTTGGGCCTAGAATCAGGAAGACCCAAGTTCAAATGGGCAAATAAGTTAATTGCTATCTGCCTCATTTTCCTCAACTGTAAAGTGGGAGCAATAACACCATCTACCCCCAGAATTGTTGTGAGACTCAAATGACATAATATTTTAAAAATACATAGCACAGTATCTAGAACCCAGTAGACATTTAATAAATGCTTGTTTCCTTTCTTTCTTTCATTAACTTCATGTGATTGCCAAAAAGGTTAAGAACTTCTGAGTTAGAGAAAGAATTAGAAGGTAAATTTTATTTTCCAACCATGGGGTCTGTAGTTACCATATATTTCCTTAATCTTGGCTAGATTAGGAACTCACTGACACATCACTTCTTAAATAATAAGAGCTTTCTGCCAAGGATGGAGAATGCTAGAAGGCACATTTTGCATTTTCCCAGAGGATTCTAGTCATTCACAATGGTTTGGGATAGTGGGAATTTGGCCTTCTTGCTTCATTGACATGGCCTCCTACCAGGACATCATTATTTAAAGCCTTAAAATCACAGAATCAGAGGATTGTTTAATTTCAGAGTTGAAAGAAACGTGGAAGATCATCTTTTTCAATTCCTCCCTTAAACATGAATTCCATCTACAACATACTGACTTACTCAATTGGGTTCCTACAGAGAGTCTGTCATGATTTGTAGCCTAACCCAGTGCCCTTTCCATCACAGCGTGCTATTTCTACAGTAATTTTCATATGTTAAATTTGGGATATACATTGAGTTATTCCTTTGGTGCTGACAGATCTGAATAGATATCTATATTCTGATTAATGACTTCCATTTATGTGGAACTGCATGGGTAGCAGACTACCTTACTTACATTATCTTATTTGATCCTTAAAACAATTCTGTGTGGTAGGTCCGATGATCATCCACATTTTGCAGATTAGAAAACTGAGAGTGACTGAAGTTAAATTAACAAGTGTCAAACTCAGGCCTTCCTGAGAGGGTTTTTTCCTGCTACCCAACTGCCTTTCTGCACTCCTGTTAGAGAACAGGCGAGGTGGTCCAGGTTAAGCAGACAGCACGGGACCCTGAAGGAGACAAAGCTACTGCCCTGGGTTCATCATTCTAGCGGAGCACAAGGGAGCCAGCATGTAGGGCTCTATCTCTGGGGCCACCATCAGCCCTAACCACAGCCCAGAGAAAGAGTCCCCACTGAACCCGGGGCCTGGGGCCATTGGTCCAAGAAGGTATTCTAATCCCTCCATCACTCAAGCACTTGGGGGAAAAGCAAGTGAGAGGAGGCAGACCTGTGATCTTTATCAGAGTAGAGAGCTTTCAAACAGGAAATAGCACCATTGATTCAGATCAGCAATTCTTTCTAGTGTGCAGTATTAATTGCCTAGATAGGCTGAGAGGTAAGTGCCTTCCTCACAATCCTACATATATTACATGCATACACATGTATCTATACATACATACATGTATATATACATGCACATACACACAAGCATCTGTATATATGCTTATATTATTATATTATATAATATAGAAATGGAGAGAGACACACACAGAGAGAGAAAGAGACAGAGAGACAGAGAAAGAGAGAGACAGACAGACAGACAGAGAGAGAGAGAAAGAGAGAGAGAGACAGACAGAGACAGACAGAGAGACAGACAGAGAGAGAGAGAGAGAGAGAGAGAGAGAGAGAGAGAGAGGAGAGAGAGAGAGAGAGAGAGAGAGAGAGAGAGAGAGAGAGAGAGAAGAGAGAGAGAGAGAGAGAGAGAAAACTTGAACTCAGGCATGGACCCACACTTAACACCATATACCAAGATAAGATCAAAATGGTCCATGACCTAGGCATAAAGAACAAAATTATAAATAAATTAGAGGAACATAGGATAGTTTATCTCTCAGATTTGTGGAGGAGAAAGAAATTTGTGACCAAAGATGAACTAGAGACCATTACTGATCACAAAATAGAAAATTTTGATTATATCAAATTAAAAGGCCTTTGTACAAACAAAACTAATGCAAACAAGATTAGAAGGGAAGCAACAAACTGGGAAAACATCTTCACAGTTAAAGGTTCTGATAAAGGCCTCATTTCCAAAATATATAGAGAATTGACTCAAATTTATAAGAAATCAAGCCATTCTCCAATTGATAAATGGTCAAAGGATATGAACAGACAATTTTCAGATGATGAAATTGAAACTATTACCACTCACATGAAAGAGTGTTCCAAATCACTATTGATCAGAGAAATGCAAATTAAGACAACTCTGAGATACCACTACACACCTGTCAGATTGGCTAAGATGACAGGAAAAAATAATAATGAATGTTGGAGGGGATGCGGGAAAACTGGGACACTGATGCATTGTTGGTGGAGTTGTGAATAAATCCAACCATTCTGGAGAGCAATCTGGAATTATGCCCCCAAAGTTATCAAACTATGCATACCCTTTGATCCAGCAGTGTTTCTATTGGGCTTATATCCCAAAGAGATACTAAAAAAGGGAAAGGGACCTGTATGTGCCAAAATGTTTGTGGCAGCCCTGTTTGTAGTGGCTAGAAGCTGGAAAATGAATGGATGCCCATCAATTGGAGACTGGCTGGGTAAATTGTGGTATGTGAATGTTATGGAATATTATTGTTCTGTAAGAAATGACCAGCAGGATGAATACAGAGAGGCTTGGAGAGACTTACATGAACTGATGCTAAGTGAAATGAGCAGAACCAGGAGATCATTATACACTTCGACAACAATATTGTATGAGGATGTATTCTGATGAAAGTGGATTTCTTTGACAAAGAGACCTAACTGAGTTTCAATGGATAAATGATGGATAGAAGCAGCTACACCCAAAGAAAGAACACTGGGAAATGAATGTAAACTATTTGCATTTTTGTTTTTCTTCTCAGGTTATTTTTACCTTCTGAATCCAATTCTCCCTATGCAACAAGAGAACTGTTCGGTTCTGCAAACATATATTGTATCTAGAATATACCGCAACATATTTAACATGTATAAGACTACTTGCCATCTAGGGGAGGGTGTGGAGGAAGGGAGGGGAAAAATTGGAACAGAAGTGAGTGCAAGGGATAATGTTGTAAAAAAATTACCCTGGCATGGATTCTGTCAATATAAAGTTATTATAAAATAAAATTAAATTAAAAATAAATAAATAACTATAAGCCACTTGAGAGAAGGAAAAAAAAAAAAAAGAAAAGAAAACTTGAATTCAGGTCTTCTTGATCATGCTATGTTCCCACACCTGCAAGGAAACAGCTATCAATAATTTTGAAGTGACCCTAGGCTTGGGGGAGGGACATAGATATTGAAATAAATATTTTAGGGGAGAGGAATTATTATTACAAAGAAGACAACTAAGCACTAGAGACTAAGGGTAGAATACTGTGGGAACTCAGAAACAGTCATACAACATAAATTTAGTAGAATCTCAGTGTGTATGTGCCTTTCTTGTTGCTGACATAATCCACACATAGAAGATTATTTTTATATATTATGTCTAGCCTAGGTTTTTGGGAAGTTAATATAATTTCTATATGCCTTTTCAATTATTTCATAAGATCCTTCATTTTTATTTTGTATCCTCAAAATTTAGCACAGGGCCCAGAACATAGCAGCACTTAGTGAATACTTGTTTGATATACCTCAGTTTTTTCATCTGCAAAATGGGAATAATTAATTCCCTTAACTCCTAGAATTGATACTAAGATTATATGAAATAAAGTATGTCAAAGTACTGTGCATACTGAAATGGAGATTAAAAAAATATGTTGCCATGCTATTTCTTCTTTTTTTTTTCTTAATTATAACTTTTTATTGACAGAACCCATGCCTGGGTAATTTTTCACAACATTATCCCTTGTACTCACTTTTGTTCCGACTTTTCTCCTCCCTCCCTCCATCCCCTCCCCGAGATAGCAAGCAGTCCTATGCATGTTAAATATGTCACCGTATAGCCTAGATACAATATATGTGTGCAGAATAAAACAGTTCTCTTATTGCACAGGAAGAATTGGATTCAGAAGGTAAAAATAACCTGGGAAGAAAAACAAAAATGCAAACAGTTTACACTCATTTTCCCAGTGTTCCTTCTCTGGGTGTAGCTGATTCTGTCCATCATTCATCAATTAGAATTGAATTAGATCTTCTCTTTGTTGAAGAAATGCACTTCCATCAGAATACATCTTCATACAGCATTGTTGTTGAAGTATATAATGATCTCCTAGTTCTGCTCATTTCCCTTAGCATCATTTCATTTAAGTCTCTCCAAGCCTGTCTGCAGTCTTTCTGTTGGTCATTTCTTACAGAACAATAATATTCCATAACATTCATATACCACAATTTACCCAGCCATTCTCCAATTGATGGGCATCCATTCATTTTCCAGTTTTTAGCCACTACAAACAGGGCTGCCACAAACATTTTGCAATGCTATTTTCTTGGTCTTCCAAGTAGATTGCAAGATCCTTAAGAATGGGAGCCCAAACTAATACTTTGTATTAGAAAGTAATTATGATTTAATTAATTAGAAGGGATTCATCAAAGCATCATGACTATAAATTCTACTTTGCTATGGAGCTTTTAGCTAGATGTAGACCTGAATTTCCTCATCAGATGAAATGAATTAGGGATCACTGAGAAAACACCCTTTCCCCAAATTCTCCCTAATTCTTTTCAGTGTTTCTTTTTTCCTTTTTTTTTTTTTTTTTTTTGCTGAAATGCAACTTCCTCCTTTCCCAGAGACAATCAAAAGCTTTACAATTTATACAGAATTCAGGATTTTGCTAAAGTTATTATTAATCATTTCCATCTCTCTGTGAATGAAGAATTCTGGAATAGATTTGGGGTTTTTTTAGGTGGAGAGGCTATGGGAAAGAATGAGCATCAGGGCCCTTGAACCCTTAAAGCAGGGAGGATATCCCACCAAGTAAAAGCAGCATGTTATACAAAACCACAGAGCTTATGGAGAAATGGGGCACAATACTCAAAAACTTTGTCTGTGATACATTTAAAAAAACAAAATCTAATAAAAAAAGTTCAGTTTTATACATGTTAAATAGTTAAGGAATACGGATATACTATGATAAAATGGTCAGCTACTTGGTCTAGGCTCTAAACAACAGGAAGATGGATATATTTTACATATCCCCCCTATGTAAAGGGGATAAAACTGGAGTGGGGGTGGGCTTGAGGGTGGGATCAGACCAGATTCCCCTTCACCCACAGCTCTTCTTGCTACTCTACCTTGAGAAAGACCTGAAATTTGTTTATGGAGACAGGCAGTGGGCATTTGAAAGATGGTAGCTTGTGAGTAACTATGAAGTAGTACAGTCTTCTGCATTTTCACTGTTTCTAGGGGAAGAAATTGAGCAGCTAAAGTCAAAATTTGAGTTCTGCTCCAAATGTTCCCTAATATATGTCTCCTTGGAACACATTTGTATTTTCAAAATATATTAGTAGAAGTGATTATGTCTTCACATACCATCTGGGGGCAGTAAAGAAAAATGGAACAGAAGCAGGGAGAATTGGGTCCTAACACATTATTTCAGATAAAAAGAATTTAGCATACACAGGATACTCTTTGTGGAAACTATCTTGGGATTCGGTCCACTTTACAACAGAGGTGTGCTTGTAAATACTTAACAACAGGCTCACTTAAAAAACAGGTATTGAAACACATTTTTAAATTTAATCTGCATTATTAAGATTTCCTCATCACTTTCTTAAGACTAGACAATCAAGAAAACAATAAACTAAGCCACAATTTATAGTGTTGTCAATTTCTGGGGTACACATACTCACCTTGAAAATTTAACAACTAGTTCTCTTAGCTGGGTTGAGCTGGCTCTACCATCCTCCAAACTATGAGATAATTTATAAATGTGATGATAACAAGATTAGGGTGTCTCTGAAAGATCAGTTTGGTGAAGCAGAAAGTACACTTGATTTAGTCAGAGGACCTACATTTCATTTCTACCTTTGCTGCTTACCACCTTTTCAAGCCTGAGAAAATCTGTTTCCTGCTCTGAAAGTCAATTGCCTCATTTGTGAGATTGTTGAACTAGAAGAATTACCCATCTCTCAAGCTGATGAACTTAAGGCATCTCCCTAAACAAGAAGAATAAACCATCAAAAACAAACAAAAACAAAACAAAATTTAAAAGCCCGAGAAGAATATACCATCAAAACCATCATGAAATAAATTGTCATTTAATTCTCTATAATATGTCTGTCCAGAGGCAATGATGTCGGCCAGAAACTTTTGGTGACTGGTAACAAATCTTGAAAAGGGAGAATTATAAAACAAAAATACAAAAGTGATTGTCCTACATAAGCCAATGGTGACAGGAAGACAAAATCTTTGATTGAAGCAAGCAAAGGGCACCAGAAAGATTCCTTCTTTAGTAAATCAGGGACAATCCATCAAGCTCTGTCACCACCTGGGTGAAATGTCTAAAAGATGATTAAAACTCCCTCTGCTGTGATTCTCTTCTCACCAAGCAACCTTTTAATGACTAATTCTATTTCTTAGATACCTTGTTGCTTGGAAGAGCTTCCCTAAATAACAGACATGAGTATTCTGATTACTAGAGAGGTATGATCCTCCTTGTGAATCAATTCAGGTCACTTCCACTAACCCTGAATACTCCCCCCAAATCTGTCCTAGACTCTCTTCTCCCTCTATTCTATCTCATATGGTCATCTCACCAGCAACCATGGATTCAGTGATCACCTCTGTGCATATGATTCCCAAATCTATATACTCTTCTGACCTCTAGAACTCAAAACCAAATGTCCCATAGATATTTCAAACTCAAAATATCCATAACAGAACTCATCAACTTTTCCCCAAACCTTCCTCTCTTCTCAGCTTTTCTGTCTCCCCTATAGAAAGCAACACCATTATTCTAGTCTCCCAGGTATGTAAACTTAGTATTATCCTTCATTCCTCCCTCAGTCTCACCCTATATTTACAATCTGTTGCCAAGTCTTGTTTCTCTCTCACAATATCTCTTCTATATTTCTTCTTATCCCTATTCACTCAGGTATAGGAGCTCATCACTTCATACCTGCACTCTTGCTTTCTGCTTGATTTCCCTGCCTTAAGTGCATCTCCAAATTCAATTAACCCTCCATAAGTGACTAAAGAGCATATCTAACCATGTCACTATCACTCCCACTCAAGAAACTCCAGTGGTTCTTTATTACTCCTAGGATCCACCATAGAACACTATTTAGGATTTAAAATCCTTCACAACTTGGCACCTTCCAACTTTTCCAGTCCTCTCTACATATTCTGCAATGCAGTTTCATATGGTCTCTTTATCTCTTGCATAAAATATTCCATTTCCTAACTATGCAGTTTCACCGTCTCCTATGCCTAAAATGTTCTCTCTCCTCATCTCATCTAGTCATTTTTTTAAAGTCCCTCAAAACTCAATTCAAATCCCACTTTCTGTAAAAGGCTTTTCCTATCCCCACCTACTGTTAGCAGTGCCTTCTAAATAATCCTGTATTATCATAACATATTTTATATATGTTAATTAGGATGTTATTTTCCCTATTAAAATGCCCTTCAAAGCAGAGATTGTGACTTTTTGCCTTTCTTTGAATTCCAATCCTTAACAAGGTACCTGGCACATAGTAAGTATTTAATAATTACATATTGGCTAGCTAATAAATAAACATTCTCACTTATCAGTTTCTTATGATCTTGGTTAGTTTGACTCATTTCCTTAGAGGTTGATCAGCAGGCCCTTGGCAAAAATAATAAAATTAAGTCATTTTTAAAAATTAAGTCATTTTCTGAACCTGAAAAGCTCAAGAGCTGACACTGGACTCATGGTAACTCAAGTTTCAGATGCCCCTCAAAACTCTTTCTGAAACAACATTTCTTGACTTATATTAATTTACAACTGAGTTGAAGATAACTTTGTCTGCTTTGCAATTTTTCTGAATAAAAATTATATTATGTATTTCAGAAAAAGTGGACATTGTTACAGGTAGTATGGTAGTGGGGGAAAGGACACTGGACTTTGACTAAGGATCTGATTCTACCATCTATTATTTGTGCAACCTTAGATAAATCGCTTCTCTGTGCCTCAGTTTCTTTGTTTATAAAACCAGGGGATTGCACTAGATGATCTCTAAGGCTTCTTGCAGGTCTAAATCAATGATCTTTCACCAGAAATTATTCCCTTCGTCTTATAAAAAAATCTGTTTCAAAAAAATCTTCCAAATAAATAGCACTTTGCTCCCATCTCAGTAAGTTAACACGGGGAGTATTTTATAGTAGAAAGAATACTGGTTTTGGAGTTAGAAAACCTGGGCTTTCATGGGCAGCTTTGGGAAAATCATGTCGCCTTTGTGTACCTCAGTTTCTTTGTCTGTCAAAATAAATGCAGGATTAAAGTCTCCTCCAATTCTAGATTCTATGATTCTATGAACGAGGACCCGAGTGGGACAAGTTCCAAGAGAGATGGAAAACAGTTTCTCTAATAGGTCATCTAGAATCCCCTGAAGTGACCTTTGTAAATGTCGATTGTGCATTTCTGGATTTAAAAGGGTAAAAAAGCAAAGGGCAAAAATGTAGAAGAGAATGAGTGTGAGTAAACTTTCCAAAGACTTGGACCCTTCCCCCTCTGCCCCACCCCTATCTTCCCTCGATTTTCCAATCCTTCCCCCCTTCCTTAGCAGTGTTAATACTCATAATCTCAAGGTAAACCACAAGAGTTTTCAATATAAATCCCTGTTTGGAAAGTACTCCACTTACTCTCAAGCTCATCGACCTCATGCAACATAATTATGCTGAAAGCTATTTTAGGAGCTTTTTGCCAAATGTCTTTTGACCCAAATGACAGAAATAGATCTGTCCACTGCCATTGTGCTCTGTTTGCAAGCAAATCCTTGGACTGAAAATCTTTGCTGGCCCATTTTGTGGCATGGAATAGATAAAGATTGATTATTGTACAGAGGAACAAAGATACACAGGCAGAAGGCTAATTTGGTAATTCAGGGTGCTAGGTTTCCCCAAACACAATTTTCAAGGGTAAATTTGGAGAACTATAAAATTTGCTATGAGAGTCAGAAGAGTAGCAGTTCCTCTAATGCAAAGGTGAGGCTCTCCTCCCCCATTCTAGAAAATTGGTATAAGGTTTCACCATCCCCCATACAAACACACTCACACTTAAAATGCCGAAACAATACTGGTCCGGAGCCTTGGAACACTACTATTGAGAAGTAGTGTACAATCCCTGGGGTAGTGTACATAAATATAGTATTTTTGTAAATCCTTGATGAATTAGAATAACTGAAAACCCTAACCCAGATTACCAGATCTGGTGACCACCAGATGAGGGAGAGCAGCCCCTTGGGGAAAGCTGCCAGGATTCAAGGCAAAAGGCAACAGCTCTACCCAACTCTTTCAACACTGCTAAGTAAAGCTCCAGAGTAATTTGTATTATCCAGGTACTAGCTGCCAGGGGCCACCAACAGGAGTCTAAAGAATATATCTACTTACCCTAAAGGAAAAGAAGAAACTAAATAAAGACTTTAGCCTAAGGAAACTTTTCTGTGCTAACTGGGTATGGTTATGGGCTTGACTAATAAAAGAGTAAAATAATCCTAGATATGGACAATGGAGGAAGGGGGGGGGGTCATGGGTGAATGTACAGGTGACATAGATCACCAAAAGCACTATATCAGGTGACAAACATACCACCTTCTAGCCCATAGCACTCCAGTGTTCCATCTGAACCAGTTCTAAATGTAATTGTAAAATATTTTTAAAATATATAATAAAATAGAGATGTTTAATATATGATTTTCTAAGTCAACAGAGTCTACAGGGATCCTTATGTACAGTTTAGTGGCCTTATTTCTATTTAAATTTGACACCACATGTAGTACATATTCTGAAAAAAATTATTCATAAAAATGTTAAAAGTTCAATTCAATTCAATAAACATTGAGTCCTGCCATGTGCCAGGCATTGAACTAAGTGCTAAAATGAGAGTCCAGATTTATTTTCCAATAATTTAGTATGCAGAATACCATATGTCTGCTGGAGGCAGAAGCAAGCAATCCTGGGATTCAGAATTTGCCACAAATAATATATAGCTCACATTTATATGGTGTTTTTTACTTTATATGGTTTGATTTCCCCAAATAATACTATGAGATAGTTAATAAAAGTAATGTTAATTTTATTTTAAAGATGAAGAAACAGAAAAAAGAAAGAGGAACTTATGGCCCAAAGCGGCTATGGACTTAGAGGAACCTGAGTTCACGATTATGGAGGGCCTTCATTCATCATTCTCCTGAGTTTATTCTCCCACTTTGAGTTTACACTGAGAACACCTGACTGGTTCATTTTTTGCTCTCTTTTAGGAATATTCACTTTCTTCCTGCAAGCAGCTGAGATTACCAGGTCATTTGAACATATCAGAAATAGAAAGAGGAATGGTAATAGGAAGTGTGCTCCACACCAAACCCACAGACTTCCTCTACTGTTCAGGTCACAGGCTGCAAAATTTCTCAAATACTAGTGGGTTAGGTAAGTTGCTATGGCAGGTGTTGGGGATAGTTTAGTTGAGCTGCCTCTGTCTCAACCTTAACCACTTCCTATCATGGTACCTTGGCTTTCCTGTAGCTAGCTCCCAGTCAGGCACTTAAGTTCATTAGCCCCTCACTACCATCACCTGTAACATCTGTCTACTTGCCTCAGGCACCCTTAGTTATTCATTTTTCAGCCACAGTGTCAGCCCAGTACCAGCTGGCTCGTGGCTTCTCTCATTGCCAACATCTGGACTCTTTTTCTTTCTTTGTTATGAATTTTCCTACAAGTAATCATCCCTTAGTGCTATTCTGGGCATGCATTTTGAGTCTATAGCATTATGGAAAATCGAGTCATGGTGTGATAGAATTATAATTTTAGAGAGGAAGAAGAACTTAATCATTATTTAATTAATCCCCAACCCTCATTTTACAAAAGCTCATAGAAGTAGTAAGTGATAGTGTTAAGATTCAATCAAGTACTCTGTTACACCTTTTCCTATCAATACATGGATTCTTTCACTTTCTTTCCCACTTTTGAATGAGGAAAAGGAAAGAGAAAAGGAAGAAAAGCTCACACATGCTTGCTCCCCAGAACTCTAATATAGTTCCTACTATAGTCCTTTGCACTACACTAATGTATTCAAAATGAATAAGAGCAAGCTATTGAACTGACCAAACCCTACTGACTTGTGGTAGCATTCTGTAAATCAGAACTTCTTAAACTTTTTTCTCTCATTTGCTCAAGAGATTTTTATCTGATCCTGAGTGTGTGTGTGTGTGTGTGTGTGTGTGTATAATAAGAATACAAATCAAACATTTATAGATAATAAACCATAATTTTGTGACACGCATGTTCAGTTATGAGACCCCTAAAGGGTTGCAGCCCACAGTTTAAGAAGCTGGGCTATAAAATGAAGAAACCAAACTTCTGTACTTAGATAGAAAGCAGTATCTTTCATCCTCAAATTAGGTGATACCCTTTGTCAAGCTATACTCTGAATTTGTACTTGCACTTGTAGTTGGGATGCCCAATGGGTAAGTGCTACTGCTCTCATGGTTCTAGGGGTAAACCTGAGGCTGGGTTTCTGATATAATCACTCACAAGCCATGACAGATGTGCTTCCCATTGGTAATCACTTACACGTAATTATTATTATTATTTTAAAGACATTTATGGAAGAATAGTGATATAAAACATTTCCCTAAAGTCTGGAGCACTCTCTCACAAGTACATATAAGACAATGGGGAAATGGGCACTAGCATCTATTGGAACTGACCTGGTCTCTCTGATGACATGGTTAATGGAAAGATGGGAGCAATGATTGTAATATTCCCTGAGGCTCACTCTCTGCTCCTCCCACACCCTTTATTGACCTCTAGTCCTAGAGCAAAGGTTTTTTTTTTTTTTTTTTTTTTTTTTTTTTTTTTAAACCACATCAGGGAACTGGATTCCTCCACCTGCTGACTAGCCCTGTCATGAGCTGAGCTTGACTGAAATTTCTTCAGTCATCGAAAGCCAACCAGAGTTTAGTCTCTGTTTAATCAATAAGCTATTCCCTGCTAGATCCAATCAAAGAGATTCATATTTTGTAAAGAAATGATTGGGAAGCCACTGTAATTTTACACATATAAAATTCATTCAAACTCTTCCGTTCTTTTCTAATATGTTAATTGAAGTGGAAGTATAAAACATCCTGACTCCACCTTTCTTATAATAGAACCCTATTCTAGCACCATTGGAAGGGGTCATCTGGTTCAAACTATATCTGAACAGGAATCCTCTTTATAACCTTGCTGACTAAAGTCGCTTGGAACCTCTATAATAGTTGACTCAACAAAAGTATCCATTCCCAATCAGTGCTGCTCTCATGGCCACTATCCTTAGCAAATAAAGGAAAGTAATTGGTTGGGATTACTCCTTCCTTTATTTAGCAAACAGATGCCCCACAGTGGTACAAAGCTGCCAGCTTTAGCCTATTTGCTGAATCTGACATTCTTCAAAACTGCAAAGTTCCTCTTCATTTCCAGAGGTGGATGATATACTTTGTTTATTCACTAGGAAAATAAGTAGCCAGGGGAAAAAACAGCATTTGGGAGATTATCACATATTTTACATTCTCATGCTCACTATTGCTTCAGAATCACCGGGGGAGTTCCTATTCCTTGGGTCTGTTATACAATCAGGACTGTTGATCAACAGGATCAGCAGTCCTGATCAGGATGGGTGGAAATCTGAGACAAAAAAGGGTAAGATCCTATACAGCAAACCCCAAGGGAAGTTAATGACAGAGCCAGGAAAACACCACAGGCTAGCAATAAGCTGTCTCCCTTCCTCCCTAACTCCTGCCCTCAATATTAATAGTTCAATTTACATAGAGGAAGGTAGGCTATCAGGAGGGTTGTGCAAGTAATCAATGCTTAAGCAAGGGGAAAAATGACCCTGGAATCTGACTCTTAGTTCATGTTCCAGTGATTAGATAACACTCCCTCCATTTGGGTAAGAGGGTATTATATCAAGTGGTTTATCAAAGAGTACATACCTTGTGTGTGGGGATTGGGGTTGAGGGTTGTTATTTTAATTTGTTAGTTTTTTTTTTTTTTTTCACTAAGTGGCTCTTTGTGAGTGCCTTAATTCCCTCAGGATTTTTTGTCAAGGAAACTTGATGATACAGATGTCTCCCTAATTCCAAGCAGAGATGTTTAAGAGATCAGACAAATTATTACCTGCTCAGGGTCATCCATGAAGGACCACTGGATTAGAGCATTATTCAGTTGTTAAGAAGTTTTCTCTAGAGCTGTCATTCAATAGGCAAGGCAAAGTTAGCCAAAAAAAATTTGAGAGAGCAGACTTGTTGCTCAAGAGAGGAAAAAGGAGGAACCAAGAACTTATTAAATGCCTACTATGTGCTGGGTACTGTGCTAAATGCTTTACAAATAACTTATTTGGTCCTCATCCAGCTCTGGGAGGTAGATACCATTAAGATCCTCATTTATATTTGAGGAAACTGAGACACGTTAAGTGACTTGTTTACTGTCACACAGCTAATAAGGGTCTGAGGCTACATTTGACTCAGATCTTCCTAACTTTGGGCTCAGCTTTCTATCAATGTGCCACCAGCTGCCTCTAGGACTTGAACCAATGGGTAGAAGTTACCAAAAAGCAGGTTTCTGTTTCATATAAAGAATCTTTTAAACCAATTCAACAATGAATTCTGCATCTTCTTATCAGAAATATCCAAGAAAACTTCAGGGATTCCTGCTTTAGGTGGGAGGTCATAGGGTCATTGGATTTAGCTATGAAAAGGATATTATAGATCATCTAATCCATATCCCTCATCCAATTCAATTCAACAAACATTTATAGACTACTTGACAGGGACTATTGGAACTTGGAGATTAAAAAGTTTTTGTCTTCACAGAGCTTTTAAAAATGACACCATACATATAGATGAATTGACAGAAAAAATCAACTAGAAATAACAGGAAAAGTCTCAAGTGGGGCTGAGCTTTGTTTTGAAGAAAGCTAGGGATTTTACAAAATTATAGTGAGGGAGATCTTGCAGACATGGGGAATGATCTGTGTTGAAACTTACAGATGGGAGAAAAGATGTTACATACTAGAAGAATTAGCAAGGAAGCCAACTGAGCTGGGTTATAGAATTCATGATTGAGAGTAACAGGTGGACTTAAAAAAATGTAGGTTGGAGTTAGATTTTTTCACGTTTTTAAATGTCAAACAGAGAAATATGTATTTTATCCTAAAGACAAGAGGAAAATACCAAAGCTTTTTGAGGTCCAAAGGGAAACAACATTATTCTTTACAATTATCAATTAACCAACTGTGTGGAAAACGGATTAGAGAGGGGAGTACATGAAAGAAATTACCCGAGTCCATTTGGGAGGTGATGAGGGTCCAAGATCTGTGTGAGTGGAAAGAAAGGAAGAAATGTTGTAGGGACAGAATCTCCAGGACTTGATTTGGATACAGCAGGGTGGGAGGGTGAGAGGGTAAGAGGGAATATGAAAAGTAAAGAATGATTGAGGCCAGGAATTCAAAAGCTCAGGGAGATGAAGAAATTTGTCTAAAGTAAGACAAAAAAATACATAGCAAAGCCTAGAGGGAAAAAGTAGTTAATTGAAATTGTTTCAGGTCTTCATTGACATAGTAATAGAGCTAAGTCAGTGATAGTAGTTCTTAATTCCTTTGCATTGTCCAAGACCTAAAGTCTAATATTAGAATTCATATCTTCACCTAGGTGGAGCCCAGGTACTCCATATCTTTACCTCCCTCCTATTATTTTCCCACCCCAGACTCTAGTTTAACCAAGTGAGAATAGATAAACGCCTCTTAAATCCCTTCCAAATCAAAGCTTCTGAATCCACAAGGTAAATTTCAGTACTTTCCTTCTCAAAATCTTCCAAGTTATCACTGTCTACATAGATAAATCTCATTATCATGGTAGCCACCTGCAGGAACACTCAGCACTGAGCCTACCCATCAATCTGAAATAAAAAGGATTACCTCTAACTTTAGTCATTTATTCATCCTCTCTATTAAAGGAAGACTGGCTCAATGGTAGTCAAACAAGAACACCCTCATCACCTGAAGCCTGGACCACTATAATAGCCTGCTGCTGGGTCTGGTATCTGATAAATGCTCCCTGGGGCAGCTAGATGGCACAGTAGATAAAGTACACTTTGGAGTAAGTAAGACCTGAGTTCAAATACAGCCACAAACACTTAATAAATACTATTTATGTGACCTTGCTGGGCAAGTTCACTTAATCCCAATTGTCTTGCAAAAAAATAAAAAATAAATGCTTATTGACTGACTGACTAATAGGCAGTATGACATAGTGAATAGAGAACTGACATTCATGCCAGGAAAATCTGGGTTCCAGTGTGAACTCTCCTATATACTGACTGTGTATATTGAGCAAATCATTTAACATTTCAGTAGATCTAGGCAACTCTCTAAAGAAACTACAAATAAAACTGTAGCCCAGAGAGAATTCTTGCATCCAGGAGTTCCTTGTACCAATGAAATCACCTCATACTCAGCAGTGTTAAATTCAAATAGAAAGTGGGTCACTAAACTATATCCCTATTCCTCTATTAAAGGTTAGTAGAACAGGAACACTAGTCTGGGGCATTCCTCCTCAGCATTGAGTGTTATATACATAGTAGGTGATCGATAAATATATGCAGAAGGAATAAATGAATTATTCAGAATGGTGTAGTAGAAAAAGTACTGATTCCAAAGTTAGGCTTTGAGTTTCAGTCCTACTCTATATGCTGTATGACCTTGGATATGTTCATTCCTTGTGCCTCAGTTTCTTCATCTGGAAAAATAGGAGATCAGATTATTTAGCCTCCAGAGGAGTACTCATTTTCATAGCATAAGTTGGTTTCCTAGGATTTTGTAGCTTTGAGTCCTCATTGGATGTCTGATTTATAAAGGATAGAACCATTGGTTCTAAAAGATTATAAAGATAAGGCTTGGAGTATGATCCCTTCCTTATTTCTTCACCTAGAGGCAGACCTGTTGAATTTTATCAAATTCCTTTCCTACCCCATAATCAAGTGAATAGCTCTTAACAGATAATTGGAGAAAGTAGAATGCTTCTTTATTTCTTAGACCAACAGTATTCTTATTTGGACACTCCTTAGACATCCAGTTTTCTAAACTATCAATGCTGCCAATTCAGTGCTGGAAGGAGCCTGAGAGTGGAGCTACCATATATAAATTAAAGCATAAATGATAAATACAAAGTTGGTGGAAGGTAAACTTAGAGAGTTTGGCACTATTAATTTGGGAAAGGAGTAGGAATAGTGTCTTTGAAGAGCTGGCAATTGAGATTAAGTCTTAAAGGAAGCCATGAAGCAACTAGAAGTGAGAGCATATGAGAAACAGCCAGTGCAAAGGCACATAATAATAATAATGATACCTAACATTTCTGCAGCTATGTGCCAAGCCAGTCTGCTAAAAGCCTTACAAATATCATCTCATTTGATCCTCATTACCAGTAGTATCAAATTCAAGCCACTAAACCCTACATAAGGATCCCTGCAGGCCACATATTAACATATCTATGTTATACTGCATTTCTATTTATTTTGCTAAGCATTTCCCCATTACATTTTAATCCTGTTCTACAGTAGGGAATGTCCCATTTTTTGTTACCTCTGCTTATAACAATCCTGGAAGATAGCTGCTATGATTATCTCCATTTTACAGATAAGGAAACTGAGGCAAACAGAAGTAAACTAATTTGTCCAGGGTCACACAGCTAGTAAGTGACTGAGACTGCATCTGAACTCAGGTCTTCCTGATTCCAGGCCCCGAGGTCTGTCTACTATGCCCCTTAATCACCTAATAAGTTAAATGATAAAATTTATTTCAAGAGGAATAGTAAGATATTATGGCTGGATCACAGAGTATAGGGACACAGACAGAATGTTAAGAAGATTGAAAAAAGCAGAAAGTAGCCAGGATGTGATAACTTTTAAATACAAAAAGAGCACGTGTGTGTGTGTGTGTGTGTGTGTGTGTGTGTGTGCGATTGTTATTTTGTTGTTTCATTCATATCTAACTCTTTGTGATCCCATTTTGGGGTTTCTCTGCAAAGATACGGAATGGTTTATCCAGCTCATTTTATAGATGAGGAAGGTGAGGCAAATAGCATTAGATGACTTACCCAGGGTCACACAGTTAATAAATAAGGTTACACTTGAACTCAGATCTTTTTTTTTTTTTTTTTTTTGGCTATAATTTATTTATTTATTTATTATAGCTTTTTATTTACAAGATATATGCATGGATAATTTTTCAGCATTGACAGTTGAAACTCAGGTCTTTTAAACTTCTATTTATTGTACTACCTAGCTGTCATATAGATATATGTATATTTTATTCAACATTCATTCAACAATTACCAATTACATTTAAATTTTTAAAAAATTTTTTTTAAATTGTGAATTCTAGGTTCTCTGCCTCATAACCACCTCCTCTACTCCTTGAGAAGTCAAGTAATATGATATGGATTATACATGTGAAGTCATGTAAAACATATGCCATGTTGCCAAAAAACCCATACACATTCACAAACAAGAAAAATAGAGTTTAAAAAAGTATGCTTCTGATGAAAAATCCTTTCTATACTGAGAGAAGGAACTGATGGAGTCTGAATACAGATTGAGACATTTTCTATTTCTCTCTCTCTCTTTTTAACTTAATTTTTCTTGAAGGTTTTAATTTTCATTAGGATGGAAAAATCTATGTTTGCTTTCACAATTTGGCTTTTATGGAAATGTTTTGCACAACTTCATATGTTATTTCTTAATGGTGGGTGAGGATAAGGAAGAGAACATAGAACTAAAAAAATCTTAAAAACAAATGTAAAAATTATTTTGAATGGAACTAAGCAGAATGTTAAATAAATAAATATTTTAAAAAGCATGCTTCAATTTTCACTTACAATTAATCAATTCTTTGGAGGTGGATAGCATTTTTCAGCATAGGTTCTTTGTAATGTCTTGTTTAGATCATTGTTTTCATTTCTCACAATTGATCACTGTTACAGTATTGCTGTAACTATGTATAATGTTCTCTCAGTTCTGCTTACCTCACCTTGTATCAGTTTGTAATAGATTCCCCAAGTTTTTCTGAAAGCATGTTACTCATTATTTCTTAAAACACAATCCTATACTACAATTACTAATTCTTTGACATCATGTAAAGAGCTACAATAAATATTTTTGTACATATAGATCCTTTTCCCCTTTTCTTTGATCCCTTTGGGATACAGACTTAGTAGTGGCTTTGATGTGTCAAAGGGTCTATACAGTTTTATAGCAATTTGGACATAATTCCAAATTGTTCTCCAAAATCACTGGACCACTTCACAATTCTACTATCAGTGTCCCTACTTTTCCCCATTCCTCTAAGATTTATCATTTTTCTTTTCTGTCATGTTAACCAATCTGATAGACATGAGGTGCTACCCCAGAGTTGTTTTAATTTTGGACTTCTCTGATCAGTAGTCATTTAGGGCATTTTTATATAACTATTAATGGCTATAATTTTTTCCTCTGAAAACTGCCTGTTCATATTCTTTGGCCATTTTTTCACTTGAGTAATGGATCATAAAGGACTTTTAAAATTGGCTTCTGGAGGTAATAGAAAGAATTGAGTTGGAGTGAGGAGAGTTGTACATGACATGATTAAACCAAAACTTTAGGAAAATCACTTTGGTGGATGCTACATGGGAGAAAATTCAGCAATACAAACTGAGAAGAAGGGATCAGTCAAGAGAGAGTGGAGGGTCACCAAAAATCCCATGGATCTGAGTGAATTCAAAAGGAGAAAGTGGGCAACTGTCAGATGCTCCAGAAGATTCAAGAAAGCAAAGGATCAAGAAGAGGTTATTAGTTTTTACAATTGAGAGATCATTATTTACCCTTGGATACTGCAGTTTCAATTGAATGAAGCTGAAAGCGAGACTACTGAGAATGAGAAGAGAGTAAGTGGAGCTCTCAGTGTGGATATTGTTTCCAAGGAGTTTAAATGAGAAGGGAAGAAGATAGAGATTGGTAGTTGGTGGGCATGGCAGGATCTGGTGATTAATGATGTTTTGTATGCTAGCATTTTTTATATATTGTATATATGTTCTTAGATGGTAGGCACTGTTGCTAGGATAGTATTTGGAAGTTTTTCAAGATGTATGTTGGGCTGGAGCTTCTCTGCTGACAGGGAGTAAAATTTTCATGGAGGATTGAGAAAATGAAATGTTTATAGAAACCAATTTAGCAATTTGTGTGTTGTATATTTGTACTGTATAGGTATATTATATATTTTTACATCAGGATATTTTGTATAGATTTGATTTTAGTTGTATTTATTTCTTTAAAAAAAACCTCTAAGTATGTCTTTTTCTATTTTAACTTTGTGAATCTGTAATGTTCTCCATGGAAGGAAGACAGATAATGGCATTTCCATATTATTGAAGTAGGGTCAACAAACTAGAAAAACATATTCAGGCCATTTGGGTGGGGGATGGTGAGAGGTGAGGATCATTTGACATAAAAGTTGATGAGTGATTCTAATACTTCAGCACTATATATACCTGTGATTTCATTTCCATCAATACAGAATGAAACTGCCCTGAGCATCAATTGCTGTAAATTAAAAAAAAAATTATCACCAGGCAGCCACTATCCCTTTCTGCACCTGAAACTCTACTGGTTCTTAGATGGTAGGCACTGTTGCCAGGATAGTATTTGGAAGTCTTTCAAGCTGTATGTTGGGCTGGAGCTTCTCTGCTGACACAGTCATGGAATACCTGAGATACTCCCTAATGAGCCAGGGAGTAAAATTTTCATGGAGGACTGAACAAAATGGAAAAAAAAAATCCCTGAATTGCTCCAGTTTATATGTACCTCTGACCTGCAGTAATATAACTTCAAAGGCAGATCATGTAAGACTCTAGAACTCAGACTAAAACCATCTCAGTATTTTACCAAAGGCATAATAATCCCCTCCATAGCACAGGGACCCTTTTTCTTTGGGGAAGGATACTTTCTAATTTAAGAAGAGCTAGGTGGCTCAATAGGTAAAACCCTGGACCTGAAGTTAGGGAGACAGTGTTCCAATATGACCTCAGATACTTACTATCTGTGTGACACTGGGTAAGTCACTCAACTGTTTGCCTCAATTTCCTCATCTGAAAAATGAGCTGGACAAGGAAATAGTAAAACACTTTAGCCAAAAAAGAAAAAATAAACAAATCCTAAAGGGGGTCATGAAGAGTCAAACAAGACTGAAAAATGACTGAACAACAACACTTCCCAAATGAAAGGATAACTAGATGGTTGAATGATGGGCTGTGAAGCAGGAGGACATGAATTCAAATTTAAACTCACACCATTTATTATATATGTGACTCTGGGTAAGTCACTTGCCTTAAACTACCCCAATATCTTTGCTAGGGATGAATAGTCCAAGAGTCAGGCACATTTTGGACAATAATTTCCCCAATTGATTGTCTGAGTGGAATGTTAGCCCATTATGCTTCAAGGTCAAACCAAAAAAAGCTTTCACAAAGGCACTCAGATTTCCATTAAGCTATCCCTATCTCTCTTTCCTTTTCTGGCCAAATTTTTAAAGTATACACATTTCTTTTATCTTCTCCAACATTTAACATACTTCAATACCTTACTTTTTAGTTTCTATCCCATACTCTACTAAAACTGTCCTTCCTTTTTCTTCCACATGACAGCCTCTTATTGATCAAATACAATAGGCTTCTTTTCTTAATGTGTCAGTGTTGAGGATCTTTAATATTTCACTCTCTTGACCAATGGTTCTTCAATACTATTTCCTATTCTTGGCTTCTGAGAATCTGTTCTCTCTTGATTTTCCTGCCTCTATTTCTTTCTTTATTTTATCATCCCTCTTCTGCCTGAATATTTATCTCCTAAGATTCTATGCTTAACTTTCTTCCCTGACCATGTGCCCTTAGATTCCTGATATTTACTTATCTCCTCTAGACAGGAGATTCTCAAATCTACACACATAGTCCCTTAGCTATACTCTAAATGCACTTCAGCATCCTTATCTGGGTGTTTCACAGATACTCAAACTCAACATGTTCCAAAGTGAACTCATCAACTCCCTCCAAAACCCCCCCAAAACTTGCCTAATTTTGTTGATGTCATCACCTTCCTCCCAGTTATGGAGGTTAAGATCTGGGAGTCATCTTTAACTCTTCTCCAATATTTATTCCACACATTTAGTCAGATGCCAAATTCTCCCAATTCTTTGTTCCAGTATCAACACAGGGTATGCTAGAAATATGTGAAGAGTTTTAAAAGTGAAACAGACGGTTTTTATTTGATCCTGGAGGTAATGGATAGCCACTAGAGTTAAGTGAATGGGGGATGGTGGTATCAAACCAGTGCTTTGGGAGGTGGGAATAAGGTCTAATTAAATTAGAAAAATAGATTAGGGCCAGGTTGTATAGGTCTCTAAAAGCTAAATTTGTTTCTAGAGATAATGGGGACCAAATGGAGTTTCTTGAGTAAGATAGAGCAAAATTAGCTCTGAGGTTAAGAAAACCACTTGGGCCAGTGTATAGGATGGACTGGAATGATGAGATATTTATGTCAAGGAGAACAATTAGGAGGCTGCTGAAATAATCTAGTCAAAAAGTTGATGAACATCTGAACTAAAGTGGTAGCTGTGCATATGTGTGAGATGATTTGGGGGTGGAAACGGCAGAATTTGGTAACTGATGGCTATGAGAGACAAAAGTGTGTTGATGATAATGCTAAGGTTATAAACCAGGAGACTGGAAAAATGGTGGCACTTTCAACAAGAGATGAGTTTGGGGGTAAATTCAGTTTTGGACCCTGAGTCTGAGATGTTTCTTGGACATTGTTTGAAATGTCCAATAGGTAATAAGTAATGGGTGATTTAAACTCAGAGAAAAGACTGTGCTTGACTATATAGATCTATAAGGTAAGAGATGACAACTGAATCCATGGGGAGCTTGAAGAGATCACCAAGTTTAGAGAGAAGAATGGAAAGAGAGAAGAGGCCCTAGAACATCACAGTCACTATATAAATGATGTTTGCCAAGAGTGATGGCTTTTCATGATGAGAGACTATGTTCTAGTTTTTCATGACAAGAGACTATGCAGGTAGAGAATGATCAACAATGTGCAATCAAGGATGAAGGGGATAGAGAAAAGATCAAATCTGGCAATTAAGGAATCATTGGTAACCTTGGAGATAGCAATTTCTATTGAATTGTGAAATTAGGTGCCAGCTGTTTCCTTTTCTGGACCAGGTTAAGTGTTTATTATTTCTTGCTTCCTCCCTGATATCTCTGCCAGTAGTCTCTTCTTTATCATTCAAAGTAACATCCCCTGCCTTACCCTCCAATCTTCCTTTGTCACTCTTACTCAAACACTTTAGATACTGCTGCCAATGGGATATCATACAAACCCTTTGGCCTGGAATTTAAAGCCCTCCACAACTGGGCACCTTTCCAATTGTATTATACCCTACTTCTCTTCTCATTCAAGTTCTAGCCAACTGGGCTATTAGCTATTCTATGCCTTTCTCAGTTCATCCCCTCTACCTGGAATTTATTTTCTGTTTGATCAAGCCCTAATCAAGGATTACATCCTCTAGAAAGCCTACTCTGATTCCCTTCTGCTGAAAGTCATAGTCATGGAAAAGTAGGTTGTCCCTTTTTGTCCCAATTAATTTAATAAAAATTAATTAGGACTGTCTCATCATGATTCTTCATATGCATACTCCTTGGCTTATGAGCTCTAGAGGAAGAAGTGGTTTATGTCTTCGGTTTTTGTTTGTTTGTTTGTTTTTTAATTTTCTCATCTTTGAGTGGACAGCATCATGGAGAAGAATAAATTGGACTGGAATTCAGACTGACCCTTGCAGTGTGACTAGTATAAACATACATATAATTATCCCCCTGAACACCAGTATATATGTGTGTGTATACACACACACACACACACACACACACATACATATATGCATATACATACACATATAGTTATTCCCTCCCAGCATCAATTTCCTTACACAAAATAGAGATAACTATTTATAATTGGGAGAAAAGCCCTGTTAAACAAGCAATCGAATGTGAGCAATTTAATTTTTATTTGTCTGCTTATCTTCAAGTACTTTACACTAGGCAAGTCCTTTTTAAATGTCTTTTTAACTGAATTAGAAATGTAGAGTAGAAAACAAGCTTCTAAAGCAGTACTTGATTCTTACAATGTCTGAGGACTGCTAATGCTTGACCTTTGAGGACCATCGATATTGGGGAAGCAGAAAGCTAGGCTCCAAAGGCTACCTATATTGAGTATCAGCATTGTGAATGAAACCAAATGTTTCTCCTCCCATGCCTGCAATATCGTCACCCAAAGGGATACCGTATAGGGAGCGCGCTATTTATTTCTGAATGTCAGTTTTTACATCGATGAATGAAGACACTGCAGACTTGGCTTCCAAAGCCTTCGTGATGACGGGGTGACTTTTGGGGAGGGGGTAAACATCCCCCCTCCCACAAGATAGAGGGAGGGGGCTTGATTTGGAAGGTCTACTGCGCCAGGATGAATTTCAGAAGCAATGCGTCTCTCTCCCTCCCTCCTTCCAGTCCTTGTGCCTATTCAGGAGGGCACCCAGCACATCCGTGGATTCGGTAAGTACGAAAGAAACACTGACACCTCCCCTCCCTCTCAGAACCCGGGAAGGAACTGCGGGGAACGTTGCAGCCTAAGAAGTGACAGCGGTTGCCGCAGTGTTGGCTTTGCCTCCTTTTAGCAGCAATCGCCTAACCCAAGCCCTTGTACCCTTTTTTGAGAGTTCCCCCACCCTTTTCCCCGGGTCTATTGGCTACTCCAGGGCTGAAGGGTGCCTGCTCCCATCGCATCTTTGCCCACAACACGGCGCCGGGATGGTCACGTAGTGATGGACGGATTGCGCAACTGCTGATGGACCTGGAAAACAAAAAAGGCAGAAAAACAACGCAAGAGCCCCAAGACTTGCTGTACTCAGTTATATCCGCAGTGGAAGCGCGGGTGCATTGGGGGAAAGGAAAATCACGTATTCGGGAATTGGGGGGCATTCCAGAAAATTGGGTTTCTCTGCTGCTTAGGGGAGGACCGCAGGTGGGAATGTGGGGAGGTCTGGGTTATTATTAGTATTGTTGTTAGCAAGGTGTTGAGCTGGAGACTGGGGATTAGGGGGTGGGGGTAGGGGATGCGGAGAAAATAGTGTCTCTTCTCCACAGCTCCGGGTGCGGTAGTTTGCAGCTTGCAGAGAGAGAATGCAAGCCCACAATCAACTCTGCATCCTTCTCGGGAGCAAAAGCACAGCCAGGGAGGGACCCTCGGCCGCCCTGACTGGGCTGCGTCCCTGTGGCGCCGGGCAGAAAAGCCACGACCTTGGGCTCGGAGGCTCCGGAGATGTGCCTGGAGGAAAGAGGCTGTCAGAGAGAAAGTTGCATTTTCTGCGCTGCACTTCCTGTAGCGCAGCCTGCAGTTTTCCAGCCAGATTGCCTGGGTTCGCTGGACGCACCCCCTCCTCTGCTCTAGAGCCCAGGGTTTGTGTCCATGGTTGCTGCGGCCCGCGTATTCTTTCCTTAGCTGCTGGTACCTGGGGTTACTGGTCGCAGGCGGATTGAGGAAAGAGCCCACTTAGCTGGCACCGAGCAATTGCCCTGGGTCCCCCCTCTCCCTTGCAGCGTGAGAGTAGCCCTAGAGTCCCCGCGGCTGCCGGAACCCTTCTGCTTATAGCTAAGAGGTAGCCCAATTACGATGAGTATTTGCATTCGCACCTCCTCCTCTTCTTCTTCTTCCTCCTCCTCCTCCTTCCCCCTCCTGCCTGAGAAAGGAGGACGGACCCAATTCCAGGCTCTGAACTGGTATTTATTTGCAAACTGTCTCGCTGTCGCCAGATTTGGCAATTAAGGCACAGACGCTTGGGAGGAGCCTTTTACAATTTTTTTTTTTTTTTTTTTTTTGGCACCTGTCTCCAAGAATCTGCTTTTGGAATGGAGGGTGGTGGGGGTGGTAGCGAGGTGCAGAAAATGTAACTTTACTAGAGGGGAGGAAACTTTGTCACTTTGCAGGAGCCCGTAGGCATGTGCAACCTGGTGGAAGAGCTCCACGCGGGGCAGCATTTTCTTTGACTTTGTGCTTTGCTCCCGATGACCCTCGCGGGAGAAAGAGGACACTTGAACTCCACGGTGGTTCCTCCTCGCCGCCACCTCGCGGGGTGACAGCAGCGGCGGCGAATTACCGGCCCCCTCCTCCTACTCCCAGATACCTTCCGAAGTCCGCAGTAAGAACGCACTTGCCCCTGGGCGGCGGGGAAGCGAAGTCAGAAAGGGCGCTCACGGAGCTAGCCTCCCGCTGCAAGAGGAGCGGGCCGGGGGGGCAGCGGGGGGGAAGCGGGGGGAGAAGGCTGCTTGCTGCTGGATTCCAGGAACAAGTCACCCGGAATTAACTTCTCGTTAAAGTTATGGGAAGTGCGGCCATGGACACCAAGAAGAAGAAAGATGTTTCTAGCCCCGGAGGGAGTAGCGGCAAGAAGAGTTCGGGCCAGAAGAGGCGATCGCTGCGGGTGCACATCCCAGTGAGTTCCCCCCTCCTCCCCACCCCAAACCCCTCCTGCCTCGATCCCTCAGTGCCGTGCTGTCTCTGCCCGCAGGGTGACGGCGAGCAAAGAGTTAATGCCAAAGCCGGCGCGCGCCTAGGCGAGCGTGACCCTCTGAGGAGTCCGCTCCGCAGCCTCTGGAAGTGCCAAGGGCTAAACCCCGTCCCGACCAACTCCCAGCGTCCAGTCTTGACTCTGAGGTTGCCGGGCCAGTGGCTCGGTCGGCGTTGGTGTCTGGTCGCGGAGGAGCAGATGCTTGGGGCAGCGCGCGTGCGGAAGCGTGCGCGAGCTTTGTTGTGTTTTGCGTGTGTGTTTGTTTTGTGTACGAGTGCCGGTGGTGCGTACGCGCCCCCTACCTCGGGTGAGGGCGCGCCGGGGGCGTTCTCGCCGGAGCGGCTAGCGGGTAGCCAGAAATGGCTGGGTCGGGCCGTAGGGGTGCAGAAGGGAGAGGGCGCTCGTGGGAGGCGTTGAGGTTGTTTTGCAGAAGAGGGTTTTGGCTGCTCCCGAAGAGGAGGCGGAGGAGGAGAGGGCGGACGTGGGCCTGCGTACTGCGAGGGAGGGAGAGGTGGGGCAGGGGGTGGAGACGGGGAGGGCGAACTGTCCGGGCTGCGGGCAGCCTCCCCCGCCTGCCCCGCCCCCTTCTAACCTCCCGGGACTCTCTCCTGCCTTTCTCGGCAGCCTGAAGTTGAGGTGGGTGGGGCTTTCTCCTCCCCTATTCCCCCTCCCCCCTTTGCCTTCCACTTCCACCAACTCTGCTTTAGGAGTTGCGTGGGTAGCAGACGCGTGCTGGCGTTCACGCCCTTCCCCCCCCTCCCTTCGACGTCGGCCTGATCGGACTTTGGTGGTATCGATTGCCTCTGGAAACTAGACTTTGTTCCGTCCGGAGGTGAGGCCCTTGGGGCTGTGTGCCAGCGGGCTCGAACCCGTTAACCCCGAAGCCACACGGTAGTGCGAAGGAAATCTCCACACCGGAGTTTTGATCTCCGTCCTTGTCAGTTCCCAGAGGAAGAGGGGCCCTTCAAATGTGGTCTCCTTTGGAGCATCGTAATGCAGACCCTAGAATTAAACGACCTTTGTCCATTCATTCGTATCATCCTTCTCCCTCTCCCGCTGTCTCCCGTTAATGGAGTTCATCAGCATCCTTTGGTTTGAACATCCCAACCACTCACTACCTTATGATTAGACCCTTCTGTAGCAAAGAGCAAAGAACTGGTACTCCAGGTGCTAGTTTTGTTGGGGATACTTGGGGCAGCAAGAGATCATGACACCATTGGAAGCCTTTCTCCTCACCTGGGCAGTGGCAGTGAATGGAGGAGGCCGGTGAAAGCCCCATTTCACCTTCCTGAGCTCCATGGCAGCTGTGTGAACGGGTGTCCGTCCTGCAGTGACTTATATGCAGGACAATTTAGCTATTGCTTAGGGTTTGCTTTCTCTAGCAAAAGATACTTGGTTTGCGTGCAATTGTAAATAAAAGTTTTTATATTGCAAATTGATTTTTCTGTAAGATGACAACTTTTACTGGAGAACACATAATAATTAGACTTTGAGCTCCTTCTTCCAAGTTCAGAGACCACATTTTCTCTTACATGCATCACAATCCCTACTATATTGATGACTATGTAGGAGATGCTTAATAAACTTTGGAGTGACAACTACATTACACTATCTTGCGGCAGAATTCTGTAGGATTATGAATGTAGAATGATCTAGATTCCTAGTCCACTATCCTGTCAAAAGAATCAAACTAGACATTGAAATATAAATAAAATTAGAACAATTTTTTTTTTGTAAACAGAGCACAAGGGCCTTACTTCCAGATGGAACCAAGGTCCCTAAGTCTCCCACAAGACCCATAACTTCTAGTGCTGAATTCCTAATATATATAGTCCAACCATCATTACATTTGGCAGGTCCTTTTTGGGCTCAGAAACTTTTCAATTTGCCAATAATTGTTTTTCTCCCTCAGGTGCAAGTTAGGTATTGTTGGGATTGGGGGAAAGCCTTTAATTCAGTAAGCTTTTATTGAGTGCCTTTAAGGCTTTCTGCTAGGCTTCAGAGATATAAAAAAGTTAATTTCTGTTATGAAAAATATCAGATCTGATTCTTGCTCTCAAAATTCCTACAATTTAATTGGGAGTTTGGGTTTGAGTAGGTAAACTATAGAAAATAAAATTAGAAAGTCCTTGATTCAGAAAAAAAAACAACAACAACAACAACACCCTGCCTCTCCCTTTCTTTCCTCCTCTCCCCAAAGACCTGACCATATCAGCTCTGAAAAATCCTATTTGGGAGGCCCTTGCTTGATAAGCTAGATGCTAGGGTGAATAAACCACCTGAATTAAAATCTGGCCTCAGGCACTTAATTAGATGTATGACTTAGGTTCTCCCACCTCAAATTCCCCAAGAAGAATCTATGCTCTTTGTGGACAGGGACCATTTTTGCTTTTATATTTCTGTCCTTATGACTTAGCAAGGGATTGGCACATTGAGAATTCTCCCTTATCCCTTTTCCCACCAAGATTTTCATCTGTATTTCACAGCAATTGATCCCCACCTCCAGTTATAAGAATTGGAGGAGAGGAGCCAGGTCATGTGATGATTTTGATTAAAAAACCCCAGCAAAACCCCTTAATCTTAGGGTCTTTCTTAATTACTACCATCTATCCATTCTCCCTCCACAAAGTCCTACATCTGGAATCTTTTTCTTTCTTTGTTATGACTTTTCCTACAAATAATCACCCCTTAGTGCTATTCTGGGCATGCACTTTGAGTCCATATGAGGGACTAGGAGAGGAAAACGCTAAAGCTATGGTGCATAATAAGCCTGGAGACATAAAGTTATGTTTTATTTATGACTGTCCTACACATGATGGAAATGAACTGAATTGAAGTCTGAGTTGAGGGAGGAGGGATAAGCCATTTGGCATAAAGGGAGGGGAGTTAGGAGGCCTGATTTTGCCCTTTTTTGGATCATTTTGAGTCATAGGAGTAAGAACCATGCCAGTTCTGTGGTCTTGGACAACCACATAAACTATCCAAACTTCAGTTGCTTAATCCATTGAAAAGGGGGAATAATAATAATAATAATAATAATAATAATAATAATAATAATGATACTTGAATTATCTATTCCAAAGGATTTTTGTGAGATCATATCTACAAAAGTGCAGTGGAACTAGTAAGTTTTTATATAAATATTTTAAACTTTTATTATCATTGTCCAAGTTGGGGCTGGAATGTATCTTAGCTAGGGAGAAGTGAGAAAGGAAGAAAAAAAGAAAGGAAAAGAAGAACATAGATGGAAGTACTATCCCTAGAATGTTTTGGGGTTCTGAAGTAGCTAGATTTTGGCTAATAGCTGTAGCCTCTTTTTTGCCCTTCATCCCCAATTCAGGCCTTTAAGTGATAATACCTCAAATATATTTTAAGAGATGATTTTCTTTCATGTGTACTTTTGGTGATGGGGATTGGGGAATAATTTTGAAGAATAATTCCTGGTATCATAATCGTGCATTGGCTTTGGATGGGGCAGGTTTTTTGGCCAGGAAAAAATAGGCCTTCACTATCTTGTTGCTTGTCTCTGAAGGCAGCTGTGCTAATTACGGCCAAAACTCATCATATTACAGTCTTGTTGTGGTTATTAATGACCCGGGGCATCAGAACCTTGAGCAGCAAGGAGACTGGGAGTAAGAGACTGAGTAGGGAGGGAGAGATTTTGAGAGAAGGGGCCAAGATATCAGTCTGGAGGATGTTCAAGTGGGACCAAGTAGTTATGGATTGGTCAAGTTTCTAATTTCTGCACCGCAGGGCAGTGCTGACAGAATGCACAGGTCACTGTACCCGCCTGGGACAGGTGTTCCAGAAAATCTGAATAGTCTCTGAAAGCAAAGGATAAAAATAGACCAAAGAACAGATGGCAGGTCAAGGAGTGTGGACGAGGTATAATATTGGTCCAGTCTGACAGGGGCAGACCATGGGGGTGTGCACTTGCCGTGTCTCTCTAAAGTTTGCAGGTTTCTTGGAATTGTGAATTCTGGCACTGTTTTGTGTTATGTAATGCAATTCTAACTCCTGCCCAAGTCACTCCTCCACTGTTAAGAGTCCCAGAAAAAGACGGGGACATTGGCTGGGGCTTGGCAGGGGTGGAGGGCTCATGAATTAAATTGTGATTGGATACTGGAAATAAATATTTACTTATAGCACTACCCAGCCCATTCTGGAAATGATTGAGATTACATTTGGAATGATTATGAAGGAAAATAGCCTCATGGAAGAAACCACGGTGATATCATTAGATTTGGCTGATCACATTTTTCTGCAGGCCCTCTCCTCCTGACACTTCATTCATGTCATGCACACGAAGTGTGGATGTGTCCCCAGAGCTTTGTCTTCTCCTATACAGTTTTACTTGGTGTGCTCCTCAGCTCTCACAGCTTCAGTTATCATCACTAATCTAGATGATTCCCAGATTTCTCTTTCTAATCCTAGCTTTATCTCTTGAATTCTAGTCTCTCAACATCTTTTAAGATACAGCTCGAACTGAATGTCCTGCAGAGTCCGACTAAGACAGAACTCTTTTATTTTTCCTCCCAGTCTTCCAGACTTCCCTATTATTGTCAAGAGCACCAGCATCCTCCTAGCTATCCAAGACAGTCACTTGGCACCCCCTGGCACTCCTTCATTTATTGCCCTACCCATCCGGTGTTGCAGCTCCTTGTTTCTCCTGTCACAGTATCTCTTGTATGCATCCTTGCTTGGCCAACACCCTGGCTCAGGCCTGTTTGGGGAGTTATCCCCTCTTAAATCTTTGCCTCTTGCAGTTCATCCTCCATTAAGTTGCTAAAGTGATTTTCCTAAAACAGATGCAACCACATCAATTCTAGTAGCTCTCTATTATCTCTAAGATCAAATAGAAAATCTCATTTAAAGCCCTTCTTAACCTAGCCCCTTCCTGCCTTTCCAAACTTTCTAAACTTTTCTTCCCTCCACATTGTCTATGATCCAACTAATAATAATAATAAGTAGCATTTATATGGCAGCTAGGTAGCACAGTGCATAGAGTGCTGGTCTCTTCCTGAATCATCCTGTTCATGTAGCATCAGTTCATGTAGGTCTCTCCAGCCCTCCCTGAAATCATCCTGCTGGTTGTTTCTTACAGAACAATAATATTCCAAAAGATTCATAAACCATGACTTATTCAGCCATTCTCCAATTGATGGGCATCTACTCAGTTTCCAGTTTCTTGCCATTATAAAAAGGGATGTCACAAATATATTTACACATGTGGGTCCCTTTCCCTCTTTTAAGATCCCTTTGGGATATAGACCCAGTAGGGACACTGCTGCATCAAAGTATATGCACATTTAAAAAATAATTATAACTTTTTATTGACAGAACCCATGCCTGGGTAATTTTTTACAACTATTATCCCTTATAGTCACTTCTATTCTGACTTTCCCCGTCCTTCCCTCCTTCCACCCCCTCCCTGAGATGGCAAGAAGTCCTTATATGCACATTTTTATAGTCCTCTGAGCATGAACTCAAGTCTTTATGATTTCAAGTCCATGGCTTCATTTACTATGCCATCTAGCTATACACCTGACCTACTTGCTATTCCTTGTGCAGAAGAATCTAACCGTGTTCTCATGCTCTCTCTCCTAACCTCCCCTTCTCAGGTTGCTTGGTTATCTCATGACTCCATTCAAATTCTACCTTCTGGCTTTCCCAGTTGGTTCCTAGCTGCTAGTGCCTTTTGCTCTGAGATGATTTTCCATTTACTTTGTATAACTCTTATATGATCAAATTAAAATAATATTTGTAAAGCATTTAGCAGACATACAGTTTGTAGTCCAGTGTTTTTTGGTTGCATCTCATCTAGGCTTTTCTTGGTAGGAGTACTGGAGTGGTCTGCCATTTCCTTTTCCAGCTCATTCCCCCCCCCCTTTTTTTTAAATAGATGAGGAAACTGAGGTGGAATCAAATTCACCAAGGTGGATTTGAATTTGGGAAAACAAGTCTTCCTGGCACTCTATTTTCTTTACCACTTAATGACCCCTTTATACATAGTAGGTACTTAAAAACTGCTTTCCCTTTTCCTTTCCTATGTATACTCAGTTTTTTACATGTTGTCTCTTCAATTAGCATGTTAAAAAAAAATAGAATAAAATAGAAAAAATAGAAAAAAAAGAAAAGGAGAAAATTCTGTTTCAATTTGCATTCAGAGGTCATCAATTGTCTCTCTGAAGGAGATAGCAGTTTTTCATTGTGAGCCTTTTGGAATTATCTTAGATCATTAAATTGATCAGAGTAGCCAAGTCTTTCACAGTTGATTATTACAGCATTGTTGTGCACAATGATCTCTCCTGATTTTTCTCACTTTATTCTGCATCAGTTTATATAGGTTTTGCCATTTTTTTCTGAAACCATTTCCCTCATTATTTCTTATAGCACAATAACACTCTATCACTATCATATGCCTTAGCTTGTGCAATTATTCCCCAGTTGATGAGCATCCCCTTGGTTTCTCTTTGCTACCACAGAGGGAGTGACTTTAGGTATTTTTGTATACATGGGTCATTTTCCTTTTTCTTTGATCTTTGTGAATTGTATTTCTATTGGTGGAATAGCCCTTTAAGGCTATAATAACAATTTTGCAAATTGTTCTCCACAATATTTGGGCCAATTCACAATTCCATCAACAGTTTATTGTTGTACTTGTTTTCCTTCATTCCTTCTAGCATTTGTCATTTCCAATATGTATGCAATGGTATCTTGTTTTAATCTGCATTTCTCTAATAAACAGTAACTTAGAGTATTTTTCTATATGAAAAAAAGCAATAATTTTGAGTGCAAAATATGATTTTTGCCTTTCTTTGTATCCTAAGCTCTTAGCACAGTGTCTGGAATTTCATAAATGCTTGGTGACTGATACCTTGCAAATAGCCTTAGGTTTGACCTCTTCATCAGTTTGAATTGTTTTTCTGGGGGTGGGTATTTGAATGTAGTTACAATTGCAGCAAAAGTCTTAGAATTTGGAAATTAATCATTGAATGAAAAAAATTATTACATGCTTATTTCATGCCAGATGCTAGGCTAAGTTTTGGAATTGATAATAAAAGCAAGCACAATAGTCATTGCCCTCAAGGTGCTTACTGGGGAAAGCAATGTATATGGGGGGGATTCATCACAGGAAGTATTTTGACAGGGAAATTAGGAGTGGCGATTAGAGACATAGAGTAAATTATGGACATGTCCTTTATAGGAATAGAAGTATTTATTGATTGGATCACAAAAGGATGCTGGCTGTTGTTTGGTCACTAGCAATCATCAAGCATTTATTAAGTGTATACTGTCTGCTAAGCCCTGGGGATACAAATACAAATCTATTTCTTATTCTTCTACACTTCATATAAGGTATTCTGGATATGAATGGATCACTAGGTACCAAGCACTTTACCAAGTCCAAGACAAAGCTCAGGAGTGGAGAAATATTGGACATTTTGACAGAACTCCCCATCCCACCCCAGCTTGGTCCAGTATGCATCAGAAAGTCACTATAATTAAGTGCATGGGTTTGAAGTGAAAAGATACAATCCTGGCATCATTATCTAAGGCAAATTATTTAATCTTCCTAATCCTTATTGGTATTTTTTAATTTGTAAGAGGGGGTTGTTTTTCAAACTCCAAAATTTTAAGATAGTATTAACTCCTCAGAAACATGGTGCATCCTGGGTCCTAGAATACCTGCAAAGGAGACTTTTTTTTGTTTGTTTTGTGGTTTGTTTGATTTTTATGTCTTTCTCTGCAAGAATTTCACTACATAAATTTGAGTGAATCCCATAGTCCAATCATATAGATTATAGACACTCCGCTTCTTGGATTCAGAGGTAAGAACAGATATATATGATCAGCTGTTCTTGATGGGCTAGTAAACATTGTTGAAACACAGAAAAAGAAATATTTACTGAATGCATTTTGCTTGCTGGGGTTCTACACCAGGGGTAAGTGGCAGGGGCAAATACTAAATGAATGAATTTACAATCCAGATGGGGAGCATGCTCAGTGAAATGATTTACATGGAAATGAGCACATTGATGAAGGGCCATCCATCTGTTCAGGGATTTGAGAATGTGCTCCCCAAGGCCAAAATTCTTTATCTTTATCCTAGGTGAGACAGTGAAATGCACTGGAGAAAAAACAAGACAAAAACTCCCACTGATTTGGGAATCAGAGGTCCTGGATTCAAATTCCCTTTTAACTATTTACAGTCACATAATCTCTCTTGTCTGCAGAGTGGGCTAATTGACATTTAAGGTCCTGTTGTTTTATTATTCCTTCTCTACAAATTTGTTGTTGTTCAGTCACTTAAGTTATGTTTGACTCTTTGTGATCCCATTTGGGGTATTTTTTTTGGCAAAGATACTGGAGTGTTTTACCATTTCCTTCTCCAGATCATTTTAGGGTTGAGAAAACTGAGGCAAATACAGTGAAGTGCCTTCCCCAGAGTCACCCAGCTAATTAAGTGTCTGAGGCCAAGTTTGAATTCAGGTAGATGAATCTTCCTGACTTCAGGATCAGCCCTTTGTCCACTGTGCCATCTAAAACTTTTTTATAATAGTTTTTTATTTTTCAAAATACATGCAAAGATAGTTTTCAACATTCACCCTTGCAAAACCTTGTGTTTCATATTTTTCTCCCTCCCTCTCTTCCCATCTCTCCCCTCCCCTAGACTACAAGCAATTCAATATAGGTTAAACATGTGTAATTCTTCTAAACATATTTCCACATTTATCACGTACCATCTAACTATAAATAAATGAATTTATAAATAAAGAGATGGACAGATTAAGGTATTGTCAATATTAGATGATTAGTTCATGGCCAGAGAGGGTCAGTGCAGGATAGTAGGCTGATTCTAGTATCAGAAGAAAATCTCAGCTTTAATCCTGGCTCAGAGGCTTGATAGTTATATAATTGATTTTCTTTGAGCTTAGATTCCTTACTTGTCAAATGAGGATCCTAATTCTTGCCTAATCACTCTGTCAGCAAGCATTTATTAAATGCTTACTCGGGGCCAGGCACTGTCTCCCTCAAGGGTTATTGTGAGGAAAGCATTTGGATCATAGGACCCTAGATCTAGAACTGGACAATTTTTAGAGGTCATTTAGTGCAAGCTCTCATTTTACAGTTGAGATATATAAGTGACATGCTGGAGATCACAGTTGGTGACAGGCAGAGTAAGAACCAGCTGACGCCTAATTTCAATGTGTGCTTTTTCCTCTTCGGTGCTATACTTTATTTATTGTAAAGCACTGTGTAAAATTTTTAAAATTAAAGCTTTTTATTTTCAAAACATACTTATAGATTATTTTCAATATTCATCTTTGCAAAACCTTGTGTTCCAATTCCTCCCTTCATTCCCCCCAAACCTTAGATAACAAGTAATCCAATACAGGTTAACTATGTGCAATTTTTCTAACCATATTTCTACATTTATCATGCTGCACAAGAAAAATCAAACCAAAAAGGAAAATGAGAAAGAAAAAAAGCTAGCAAACAATAACAAAAAGTATTATGTAAAATTGAGTTATGATTAATCAACAAGCATTTTTATTTAATACCTACTGTGTGTCAGGCACTATGGTGGGTGCTGTGAGTTTGTTTCAATTCTTTGGCTCTTCATGATCCTATTTTGAGATTTTCTGGGCAGAGATACTGGGGTGGTTTGCCATTTCCTTCTCCAGTCATTTTGCAGATGAGGAAACTGAGGCAAAAAGTTTAGTGACTTACCCAGAGTCAGACTGCTGGTTAAGTATTTGTGTCTGGATTTGAACCAGGATCTTGATTTCAAGCTCTATCCACTGAATCATAGACACAAAGACACACAGAAAGCAATATTTCTCCTTGATGATAAGAGTAGCTACAATTTACATATTGTTTTAAACTTGGCAAAGCATTTAAAAAATATCCCATTTAATCTTCACAACTACACTGGGAGGTGGGTGCTATTACTGTCCCCATTTTACAGATGAGGTTAAGTGATTTGGCCAGGATTATTTAGAAAGTTTCTGGATCAGGAACTTCTTTACTCCAAGTCCGATGTTCTTTTCACTGTGCCACTTAGTTGTCATAGAGATATAGCATCAATTATGATTATTGTTAAGCTATTCAATAATTTATTATTAAATAAGCTCTCATTTTTTTCCTACCCAGTCTTTCTTCCTTTCCGCCTCTCTCCCCCACTCTGTCTTTTTTCTCTTTTTTCTTCTTCTTTTTTCCTCTTCCCCTTCACTCTCTCTCCTCTTCTGCTTTTCCCTCTCATTCTCTCTTCCCCTATATCCCTTTCTCTCTCTTCCCTTCTCTTCTCCTTTTTCTTTTCCCTTTCTTCTCTTCCCCTCTCTTTTCCATCTCTTTTCCCTCTCCCTTTCTTTTTTCTTCTCTTTCTCTCTCTGACCTCCACATGATTTATACAATTGTTTTGAAATCTTTGGATAAACAACTTTTTATAAAATAACCACATAGTATTATAATTAATTCATTAATTTAGATGCTAGAACATTTTTTCACCTAAAGGACAAATAGTCAGAATTGAGCTATACCTGAATAGAAGGAGCAGTGCTACAGAATATACAATCTTTTATGTTACTGTGTTTTTCCCCACATCAAAACCTTTTCCCTGCCTTTTTATTGGCTTCAGACCTTTCATTAGGTTTTTTCTGCTTGTTTTCTTTTGATTTCAAGATATATCAAGCAAGTTTGAATATAGTGTTTGAATATAACTTTGAGTGTTATTAAAGATAATTGATCTGTTCCCCACCAGACGAAAAGCTTAGGAAGATTATGACTTGTCGATATATTCTCCATCCTTTTAAAAAGTTTATCTCTATCAACTGCTTCAGCTGTTAATCAGTTTGTACTTTTCTTAAGCACTTACATAAATAAATATACTCCTGATAGTTCATCTTTCTATATTTTGTTTCCCTACCACCCTTTTATTTGCCTCTTACTTGGACTGCCTTGCCATTGGGAGAACACTTCCCCAGGGTTCCTGAATAGTCAGATAGTCTGAATTATCACACTAGAAAGATTCTGCCTTTTTTCCTACCTTTCTTCTCAGTAATTTTTCTTTTGCCCTGAAATAAGCAACAATTTCCACTCCTCTGAGTACAGATTTGAGGGGTACCCATTTGAAAATTTATCAGACACTTTTATTCTTCAGACTATTCCTTCCCCAGAAGTAAATCAATTGAGTTTGTTCAAGATCAGTTAAATACATCAATGAGTCAAGTACCATGTGCCAAACACTGTGCTAGGTATTATTAGAAAAATAATCATGAGGTTGATACATACCAAGATAGAGGAATTGCTGAGCTTTGAGTTGAGACAGAGACCTCAGTCTAGTTGGCTAAGGAACTATGACCTCTCTGTCAGATTAGCATTGTTGACCTCCCTCTGAGAACTTGATAAAGTTTAACCATCAGGAAGCCTCTCTGCCATCCCTCCACTTCCATGCCAGATTATTTTGCTCCTCCACGGGAATCAGTCTACCAAGTGTTCCCACATTGATGAGATCCGTCCTGCCTCTGATGCTCCAGAATTTAGTTTTATAAAACCACCGCCATTGAATCAGGCCAGGCAATGGTTAATCCTAATTTCACTCACTTCTTTCTTCTACCCACTTTGAAAATAATTTAATCTCCATTTTTTACTTCCTGTCGACAGGAAGCTTTCCTCTGCCAATTCTGAGTTTGTCACAGGCTGACCCAGAACCACGGGGCTTCTGCTAGGGCCACTGTGTTTGGATATTCCCCCAGCTGGCAGAGAAGTTGCTGATGAACAGACAACAGAGGCCAATTTGCTCTGTGTAACCTCAGGTGTCCAGAAACTTTTTCCAGTATTAAAACGGAGGCACATTTCAGGCCATGAGGCTTCCTTCCAGCAGTTCTCCCAACCCTTTGTGCCTGAGTAAGGTAGGATTTGGGGAGTAAAGTAGGAACGGAGGAGGATTTGATTGATAGAAAATAGTAAAAATCTGTCTTCATTTGAAAGCTTTCATAGCACAAAGCTGTCTTGATGCAGCTAGTGTCCCAGTGGGTAGTGCTCTTGACTTGGAATTAAAAAAAAAAAAAAAAAAAACCTCAGTTCAAATCCAGCCTCAAATTTTAACTAATTATTGTGAGCTTAGGTAATTAATTCATCTCTGTCTCAGTTTTCTTGTCTGTAAAAAGGGGGATTATAACACTATTCATTTCACCCCCCAGGTGCTGTGATGAAAAAATGTGATAATATTTCTAAAGTGGTTTTCAATCCTTAAAGTGTTATGTAAATGATCATTATTACTGTTTGGGATGTGGACATTAAAACACACTCGGGGGGGGGGGGGTAGGGACTACACTAATTTAACAGCCAGTGCAATAAATATCAATCAGAGTGTTTAGGTGAGAGCCTGTGATATTTTCTGTGATGTTCATGAGGGTGAGAAAAGGGGAGGCAGAGGTTGGGAAAAGAAAGAAGGGATTGGCAGGAGTTTGGGGGTATTTCATAGAAAACTAGAATTGTAGAGGTAAAAGGGAAAATCAAAATAAAAAAATCTCACCCACTTCCATTACTTTACAGATGGGGAAATGACAATGTAAGAAACTGTAGCGTTATAGGAATATGGAATCATAGATTATGAACTGGAAGAGATTTGTCCCATGTGACATAGCTGGTTAGGGAGGACTGGTACTGGAATTCAGACTTTCCTACTCTCTGTGGGATGCCATCTCGAGCTGAGCCCGTGTTTGGAGGGTTCGTGACTTGGTTTTATGTTAGGGTCACAGAATTGAAGAATTTTTGGAATTGAAGGAACCTTAGAGGTCATATAGTGTAACTCATAGTCCCCAAAAGAATCTTCACTAACTACAACTCATTCTGTAGGTCATCTGGGGGAAAAAGGTCACCTTTGAAAGATAATGAGTGGGAACTCAGTGCATCCTGATTGCATTTTTGGATAGCCCTAATTGTTAAGATGTTTGGAGTTATCCTCACCCCCACCCCCTGCCCCAGAAATCAAATCTAAATTTGGCTCTCTATAAGTTTCTGTCTACTGCTCTTATTTTTCTGGGGCAAAACAAATCTACTCCCTCTTTATTACAACAATCTTATACATGTGTCTCTACAGGTATCATGATTCCCTCCTGATTTTTCTCTTCTTGAAGCTAAAAATTCATACCTTTAGCATCCCATTCTGTTGACCCTCCCCATGACAATCAGTAACCTTTCTAACCTCCCCTCAACTCTTTCACAGTATTTCAATTGGGATCTGACTTGCTCAGAGCCCATTGGACCTATGACCTCTTTATTCTTTATTCTTAGAAACTGTTACTCTTGATGTGGCCCTCAAATCATGTTAGCCTTTTTGGCACTCATATGCCATTATGACTTGGAGTGAGCTTGCACTTTACTAAAACCCCCAGATCTTTTCTAGACAATCTGCTGCTTCACTTAGTCTGGCATCTAACTTTCCCGCCTGCTGACATACTCAGATTTATCAGTGTGCTGTCCCTGGCAAACTCAAGGTGCTGTGCTTTTGCTACTTGGCTGCCTTTAGGAGAATGAGGTCCTGTGCAGAGAGGTGGGGGAGACAGAGACAGAGAGAGATACAGAGAGGAAGAGAGAGACAGACAGAGACAGAGAAAGAGAGAGAGAGACAGAGACAGAGACAGAGACAGATACAGAGAAGGAGACAGAGACAGAGACAGAGAGACACAGAGAGAGGGAAAGAGACAGAGACAGAGAGTCACAGACAGACAGACAGAGAGAAAGAGAGCACACTGGCTGACTTGGCCACTCCTGGTGACTCCACAATTCTGGCTAACTCCCTTCTATTCATAACAGATTCTGCTTACCTTTCCTTCTCCCCATCTGTCCCACCACTGAGAGAAAGTCTAGCTTTGTAGAACAACCAAAAAAGTTTTCTAGCCCTTTCAAACTAAGAAGGACTTATCTGTCAGACTTTTGAGTTTGTGGAGGTAGCTGTCTGTTGTAACTGCAATGGCACCCAGGCTACAACCACCTAATTAAGCCCCCTTGGGTCATTCCCCATTTTTAAGCTAGGCTCTTGATTTTCTGTGAGCTTTTGAGATAGCCTTAGAGGAGAAGTGGAAGGTGGACTTCTGAAATTTGTATTGGACAAGAGGATTAGAAACATAGAAACATGTAATGCCAAATAGTCTCTTGATGGGTTGCCTTCCACGAGGTGAATATCTGGTCATTATAATCTGTCCTTCTGGCAGTCTAGAGCAGCCTATGGACCCTTCTTAGAACAGTATTTTTAAATAAAATATAATAAATTTACAAAGAAACCAATAACTCTGAAAACATTTTTAAAAACAAGTCCATGAACCCTAGATTAAGAAATCCTGCTCTGTTTGGCAACCAGGAGTTTTGCCAACACATCCAACTCTCTCTCTCTCTTTACACAGGACCTCATTCTCCTGAAGGAGCTGGGTATCCAGCCCACACCAGCTTGGGTTTGCCAGGGACAGCACACCGATAAATCTGAGTGTGTCAGAAGATGGAGAGGATGGATATTGGGCTCAGAGAACCCGTAGTCTGAAAAAGATCTGAGGGTTTTAGTAAAGTGCAAGCTCACTCTAGGTGGAAGACCTTTAAAAGGTTGTCCTTTAAGCTTCTCTAGAACAAATTATCCCAGTTCCATTGGCATCTTGTTCTCTTCATTTATTTAATTCATTATTTACTTATTAAATGATCTTTAATAATTTGGGCCTAGCAGAAAGCATTCTGTATTGAGAAGCAAAGGACTTGAGTTCTAGATTCAATCTGAAACCATATCTGTGAACCTGAGCAAGTCATCTCACTCTGGATCCAGTCGAACATGTACATTTCTTTTTTTTTTTTTCACAAGTGAATTCTTTTTTAAAAATTTTTATTATAGTTTTTTATTTACAAGATATATGTGTGGGTAATTTTTCAGCATTGACCCTTGCAAAACCTTCCGTTCCAACTTTTCCCCTCCTTCCCCCCATCCTCTCCCCTAGATGGCAGATAGACCAATACATGTTAAATATGTTAAAGTATAGAACATTTACATTTCTACTACTCACTTAGTTATGCTTCCAACCTTCCCTCCTTCCTTCCTTCCCTCTCTTCTTCCCCCTTTCCTCTCATCTTCTTTTCCTCTTTTTCCTTTCTTCTCTTCTTTCCTCCCTTTCTCCCTCCCTCCCTCTTTCCTTCTTTCCTTTCTTTCTCTCTCCCTCTCTCCCTTCCTCCCTCCTTCCTTCTTTCTTTCCTTTCTCCCTCTCTCCCTCCTTTCTTCTTTCCTTCCTTTCTCCCTCCCTCCCTCTTTCCTTCTTTCCTTTCTTTCTCCCTCCCTTCCTCCTTCTTTCTTTCCTTTCTTTCTCCCTCCCTCTTTCCTTCTTTCCTTCCTTTCTTCCTGTTTCTCTTCTTTCCTCCCTTTCTCCCTCCCTTCTTCCCTCCCTTCCTCCCTCCTTCCTTCCCTCTCTCCCTTCTATCCTTCTCTTCTCTCCCCTTCTCTCTACCTAGTGCTTAGCACATAGAAAATGTTTAATAAATTTGTGTTCCCTTTCTCTTTTCTGTCCTTGTACCGTTAAGGGCCAGGAAGCAATGCAAAGATAATATCCCAAAGACAAGAAGTCATGAAAAGATTTTATTATCATATATTTTCACTAAACCTTATCCATAGCATGTAAATAAATAATTAATTTATGAAATTATGAAGTGGAGGTAGGCATTTGCAGTGGAAAATGGCACAACAATCACACTTTGATAACTACAGAGAGTGGGAGGGGCAAAAAAGCACAGGAAGTAGAAAGAACAATGATGAAGGCAGAAGAAAGTATGAGGAAGAGGATGGGAAGGGAGGAAAGAGAGAGTATCACTCACAGAATCATGAGTGAGAGATGGGAGTAGCAGGCAATGTAGACCTCATGGAGAAGGAAGAATCCTCTGGAGAGCAGGAGTTAGAGCTCTCATTTTTATACATTTTTTGGGGAAGAAACAGACTAACTCTTTATCTATGTCACCTTTGGGATTGTTCATTGACGTATCTAAATGACAATACTTAATCTTTGGGACAGCTTGTATTTAACATTCTGGATCCCTTTTGCAATCTTATTCTTGCCATTGTCTATTATACTGACTACTTAATATACTGACTAGATGAGGAGGTGGTCAGAAGGGCCAGAGCTAAGTACAATTTTAACACAGCCTGTATCCTGGGAACATTACAGGGAAGCCCCAAACTGAGACCCCAGAGCTGCTAGATGGTGCCTGAACCTGGAATTGGGTCTTATCTCCCTAAGTTCAAGTCTAGCTCAGACATCTACTAGCTGTGTGATCTTGGGCAAGTCACTTTATCCCCTTTGCCTCAGTTTCCTCACCTGTGAAATGAACTGGAGAAGGAAATGGTAGATCACTCTAGTATCTCTGCCAAAAAAATCCCAAAGAGTCAGACATGACTGAAAAATAACTGAATAGATACCTAGGGTTCTGAAATTCAGGAATGTTTAAAGCACTGAGTCAGGCTTATTGTCTCCTTCCAGTGGCTACATTCCACTGGGGATCATTTCTTCATTTGGCCCCATTCTCCTACTCTTGGTAAGGAGGGGCTGCCTTCCTTTCCCCAGCGTTCCTCTACCCCTTCCTTTCTTCTCCAGAAAGGGCCAGTCATTGAGCAGTATAGAACATTCATTTCTGTACATTTCCTTCCTTTAGGATCGAATACTCCTATTTAAAGCTTTGGGAAGAATGTAAGAAGCTTCAAATTCTTTTTCCAACTCAAATTTTTGAGGCCCATCACTCCCTGGATTCTAAAATTTTGGCTTGTAGTTTCATTGATGGCCCCTGAAAAGCTTGACTTCTGCCTTCCAAGCTATAGCATATTCAATTACTTTGTTAGATCCCTTTACTTCTTGTTAAATTGTTACATCCCACTTAGGAACAATCAAAGTCCTTATCCCAGTTTTCAAGACTAGAATATTGGAAGGCCCATGAGGATGCATCTACAGCAAAGGTCCAAGACTTCCAAAGATGGCTGTTTTAAATGCAAATGTCCACAGGGAAGATTATGAATGCACACACATTGGGTCACATAGGAGTGAAAGGATATCAGACACTTTCCTATGGGGAACATTCTGATATATGGAAGAGGAATATCAGCCTGATATATACTTCTGAAATTCATTCCATGGAAAACTGATATTGATTTGCTTGGGACATAAATGCAAATGTGTTAATATGAGATCAGCTTTTTTCTTTTAACAGTTTGTTTAAGCTTTTAAAATTTTTTTATATTGCCAAGATTAAGGGGTATGTGCTTTAAGATCATTTTAATCCTTTTAATTACCCCTCCATTTGTTTTACAGTTTAGCCAGTAAAACCTCAGGCCATTTGCATAATAGGAAGTAAGCAGAATTTGTAATTTTCTGTTTTTAAATGGGAAAAAAGAGCATGGGAACAATGGATATACTCATTTGGGGTAGAGGCTGCTAAAAAAAGGAAAAGCGGCTACTCTCTTCAGTTTTGAAAACTTTCTTTGCTCTCACCCTAGGCTTGATTAATTGGGCTAGAGAAGAGGGTGGTACAGTGAATTTAATAGTGTGCTCTATGTCTTTTTGCTGAGTAGACAGGGACATTTACTTGTTAGAGAAGCCGGTGGAAATAAAGGACTTTTTTTGAAAAATAGTCTATAACAAGCTAGTTTCACAATGACCATGGTTTTGTTCCAGAAAGAAGCAGAATTCTTCTGGAATCTTTTTTATCATAATTAATTCTTCCAAGAGCCACTCTTACTCTTCCCTCCCATTCTCTCTCTCTCTCTCTCTCTCTCTCTCTTTCTCTCTCTCTCTCTCTCTCTCTCTCTCTGTGTCTCTCTGTCTCTGTCTCTCTCCCTGTCTCTCTGTCTCTGTCTCTGTCTCTCTGTCTCTGTCTCTGTCTCTCTCTGTCTCTGTCTCTCTCTGTCTCTCTGTCTCTGTCTCTCTGTCTCTGTCTCTGTCTCTCTGTCTCTCTGTCTCTGTCTCTGTCTCTCTCTGTCTCTCTCTGTCTCTCTGTCTCTGTCTCTGTCTCTGTCTCTCTGTCTCTGTCTCTCTGTCTCTGTCTCTCTCTGTCTCTCTCTCTCTCTCTCTCTCTCTCTCTCTGTCTCTCTCTCTCTCACCTCTCTCACCTCTTTCCTTCCCTTGCTCCTTCTCCCTCAGTTCTATTTACTGTCTTTCTGGCTTCTTTCAAGTTCAGGGAGCCTTTCCCAATCCCTTTTAATTTTAGTACCTTCTCTCTAGTAATTGTTTCCTATCCATCCTTAATATAAATTGCATTATGTATGACCATATGTATATGTATTAATGTGTATGTATATATATATATATATATATATATTATATATATATATTATATATATATATATATATATATATATATATATATATATAATTTGCATGTTTTCTCCTTCATTAGATTATAAACTCCTTGAGAACAGGGACTCATTTTTTTTGCCCTTATTTTGTATTTGCAATGCCTAGCACAGTTCCTAGCGCACAGTCGATGCTTGATAAATGTTTGCTGATTGCTTGATTGCTTGATATATGATAGAGAAGGAATGTGGGCTTCCCATGTACTAAGAATTAGGGAACACATATGGATAGCTGAAATATTGCACTGGTCTCTACAGAATATTAACAGAGTCAGAAAAAAGAAAATTCTCTGTGTAGGTTCAAGGAAGTCTAAATATGAGAATTAACCAGAATCCAAAAGCAGTTTTTGATTTGCATCAATCATTGGCTGTTGACCTGCTGCCCAGCATTCTGGGCTCTTCTCAACATCCTCTGGCCTGAAGGATTGCATTTGACCATCTACACTGATCAGATTAACTGGTAAGTACCAGTTTTGCTTTTCTGCCATGTTGAGTCTAAAGTAACACATTCTTGTGATTGGATTTTCATGGTAGGGCATCTTCAGCATTGGTTTGCTAAAGTTCATTTTGGTCTCTGAGAATATTTCAAGTTATCTACTTAATATTTCTAGTTATCTCTAAGCTTTTTGAAAAAAAAAGCCTTATTAAAAATATATTCCACTTCACTAAAAAACACCCAAAACTCAAAATTATGGCTAATGATTCTCCTTTTTAAAAAATTGTGAGTCTTGTTATATAAAAAACAGATTATATAGATTAAATCACTTATGTTTATAGATTTTACTTTTATAATCAAAGAAAATTTAAAAGTCAAGCTAATGCAAGTTTAATGATAGTATAAATTTGCAATTTACTTTTCTCTGTCTTCAATCTGCTTTTTTAGAATTATTTCATATTAACAATATTTCTTATATCCATTACTATTCCTTATCTGTAAAATGGAAGAGGGACTATTTTATTGACTACTTCCCAGAGTCATTGTGAACAGAACACTCTGTAAAAGTTTCATAAAGATAATAAAAATGTTGAGCTGTTGTTAATGTAGCACTTTTTAAGATATGTATTTATCATTATAATTCATATTCTTTTTTCACTGTTTTATTTTAATAGTATTTTATTTTTCCAATAATTCATATTCTGTTTATTTGTTTTGGGGCAGCAAGGTGGTGCAGTGGGTAGAACCTGGAGTCAGGAAGTATTGAGTATCTAGCCTCAGACACTTTTTAGGTGTTTTTTCCCCATATGACACAACCCTTTTTGCCTTAGTTTCCCCATCTATAAAATGAACTGGAAAAGGAAATGGTAAACCACTCTAGTATCAGTGCCAGAAAACCCCCAAAAAAGTTCTTGGAGAGACTGAAAACATTTGCTACATTAGATTGTAAGTTTTCAAAGGCCAAGATTATGTTATCTTTATATCTTCACCAGTTCTTACCATGCAAAGTAAGTTCTTAATAAGTGCTAGGTGAATGAATGCTGAATGCAGTGTGATAATTAGACATAAGAGGATAGCTGTTCACAGGAAATTACTGTAATTAGTATAACTTTTGTACAGATGAACCAAAATTCTATTTTTTACATTTTCTGCCTTTGTAGTTCTCCAGTGTATCTTTAATTGAGTAGAGTGAGAACAGACAGTTTCCCATGATGACATTCAAGCATCATTATCACCATCTTAAACAGCCGAGAACAAGAAGAAATCACATTTATGTAGCACATTGGATTTTTCTAACTGCTTTTCCTGCAACAGTCCTGTGAGCTGGGGAGTGCAAATAGTGCCCCTGTTTTACTCGTAACATATATTCAGTGTCATCCTTGTGAATGGATCAGCTTTTCCATGTTGGCCACCAGACTTGACGCTCCTTTCTTGTCATATTCTAGCCTCTTTATCTAGGTTTGCCTGTCAATCATTACTTGTTATTCATCACTTCAGCCTCCACCCAAAGGCCACTCCTAGTTCTTCTGTAGCTATATTGTAGTTTCAGTCATTCCAGCTTTTAGGTAGCCTTGAAGAAACTGTTTAATTAGATTAGTAAAAAAAACACAGTAAAATCAAGACACATTATCAACTTGCATCATAAAATGTCACATTCTAAACACTTTGCAGCTTCTTCCTTCAAGGCAAATGCTGCTTGTCAGGTTGGAATTTGTTTTTATTCAGTTTCCCAAGCTGAAAGAAGGAATGGAAAGACAGACAGACAGATAGACAGGCAGGCAGACAATCAGACAGACAGACAGGCAGGCAGACAGACAGACAGGCAGACAGACAGACAGGCAGGCAGACAGACATTCAGGAAAGTTGTTGCTTAATAAAAACTTGCTATCTTTGCACATACATTAGGAGTGGGGAGTTAAAACTATATCATGCTAGTTACTTCATGGACAGGTGGTGCAGGTAAAGGCTTTCCCTTTTTCTCTCTGTGGGCAGGATAGTTTATGCTATTGCCAACCTGTTTTTGTCCATCCCAGAACACAGTTTCTATGGCTGCTGTTCACTCCTGGGTCCACCTTCCATCTAACAAACCTTTATTGGCTGGTACATTGGAGAGGAAGGATGAAAGCATGGAAATAAGCATTTTTAAGTGCCTGACACTTACCAAACTTTATCTCATTTATTCCTCACAACTACCCTGCAAGGTAGGTAATATTATTATCTCCATTTTACTGTTGAGGAAATTGAGGCAGATACGTTTAGTGATTTGATCTAGGTCAGGCAGCTAGTGTCTGAGAGTAGATTTAAATTTGGATTTTCCTGACCTCCAGCCTATCCACTGATCACCTAGCTGCAAGTTTGGGAATGTGGTGAGAGGATTCTTGTTGCTTCTGTCTGTCTTTCTATACATCCCATGTGTATGGCCCCATTTTCAGGGTAGATGCCATCTGGGAGATATAATCCAGAGAAGGGATGCTTACCAACCCAAACACAGATCCTGCCCCAAATCTTTGAGCATAGATAGGGCAACTGAAGCTTCAAGAACTGCCTCAGTGCTAATGGAAGGCATATGATTAATCTGTAGCATATATCTAGTCATTGTCTTACTTATAATCGTCCAAACAGCATTATGACTAATGTAGATTTATCATTGCTGAGGAAAATCTCACTCTTCTCCACTGTGTTCAAGAATTCATAGATTTAGTGCTAGAAGGGGCCTTCGAGGCTATTTAATTCAATCCTCTCATTTTGTTGAGGAAAATGGCCTAGAGCAGAAACAAATTACTACATATCCCAAGACGGTTCTCTCTTTATTGTCAGGAAAGTTTTAGTACAGATAAAAAAGATCTATTCGGTATTTTGAAAAAGCTCATGGGTATAATGACTGCATGCTCAAACAATAATTATTTTTTAATTGTTAAAATATTTCTTTTTTGTTACTCCAAACTGGGCCAGCATTGACAAACATGAACATTTCCATTTACATAGAACAGAAAAAGAGAATTTCATATATACCCCCCATCATCTTCATTTTTTATAGCTGACATTTTTTCAAAATTACTTAATAAATATAATGAATATTGGTTTCAAATTGTCTTGTTTATCCATGTCTTTTCAACTTCCTGCTGTTCTCTTCTGTTCATTAAAAAAAGATTCTACAGACTTTTTTTTTTTTTTTTTTTGGTGGAGGACATCATTTTCATTGATATTCTCCCTTTCCCTCTCAAATTCCTCTTTAATTAAAAAAATCCCTTCAAAAGTTATCTTTTTTGGTTTGATCAAAACAAACCCACATGTTGGCCAATATATGTCTTAGCCTTCACCTGCAGCCATTTTTTTTGTCAAGAAGTAGGAAGCATAATTCATCCATACTTTTTTGGAATGTAAGTGTTTGACAGTCATTTGTCTTTACAATACATTGTCATCCTTTTTCTGCTTAAGTCACTGCATCTGTTCATAGGAGTCTTTTTAGGTTTCTCTGAATCTACTCCTTTCATAATTTCTTATGACATAATAATATTCCACTAAATTCATACAGCATGATTTGTTCAACCAGTTTGTGAATTGATGGGTACTCATTTCTAGTTCTTTGTTATGATAGAAGATGCTGCTTTGTATATTTTTGTATATATGATTGTTCCTCTTTTTTCTTTGAACTCTTTGAGATATTAGTCTAGTAGAAGCATCATCATGTCAAAAAGCATATATACAATTTAGTTACTCTTTTGAATATAGATCTAAATTGCTTTCCATTATGGTTGGACCAACTCATACATTTATCAAAAATGCATTGATGTGTTGGTCTTCCCATAGTCCCTCCAACAAGTATTACTATTTGACTTTTTTTGTCAGTCTGATAGATAGGAGGTAAAAATTCAGACTTGTTTTAATTTTCCAGGAATAATTTTTTGAAGTTGCCTATATCTCCTGATTTTTTTCTGATACACATGCTGTCTTTTCCACAGAGATTAAAAACGAATGGTATTAGATCCTAAATTTCACTGCTGGAATGCCTCTTTGTCTACCAAGCATATACCATACTCTCGATTTTCAATAATCCACTCAACTTACTCTTTTTCCATTTACTGAAGTATTAATGTCCTCTTTATTGTTGCTTATCCTTCATTCTTAAAAAGAACCATGACATCAGGAAGAGAATGCCATGACTTGCAAGGGAATTGGATGTCATTCTTTGACCCTTTTTATATCCCTTCTGCCTAAAAGCAGGATGTACTCACCCCCATCTCCACCCCTAGAATGTAAAGTAAGGCAAGACTGATCAATTAGGTTAAGTTAGAGGCATGGTAGGGACCAAAAGAAGCCATCATAGTTCACTCCACGTTTGTAACCTTGAAGTTATCTTTTTTTTTTTTTTTTTACTTTTTTCCTCTCCACTTCTTATATCCAGTCATTGCTTAGCTCCTGTCATTTTGCATGTGGGCCCTCTTCTCTGTTCTTACTACAATTATCTGAAAATTATCATTACCATTTACCTGCAATCTTTCAGTAACCTGCCAGGTATTTCTACATCCACTCTCCTTCCCATTCATCCTTCATATGCCTTTCTTAAGCAGAGATTTGGTTATATTCCTCCCCTGTTCCTGTTTCTGATGGCTCCTTACGGCTTAGAGAGTTCATACCCATCCAGTTGTCATCCCTGTCTATAACCATTGCCCCACTTTTCTAGCTTTATCTCATCTTCCTTCCCTCTGAGCACTCCATGTTCCAACCAGATTGGGTCCTGCTGAGCCCCAAACACGACACTTCCATGCTTGTTCATCTTGTTCTCTGTGGACGCAGTGCCCTCGTATTTTTCTCTTCACCTGTCCAATCCCTCTTTATCCTTTAAAGCCCATGCTCCCTCATCGACAAATCCTTCCCTGATTTAGCAATGACTTTCAGACCTCACACAGAGTTTGATAATGATCCGCTCCATCATTCTCTCTGTTTTACAACTTTCTTACTCGAGAAGCAGCCTTACATTCTGAAAGGAGGGATGAACTTGACCTTAGATGTGGGTTTGAATCTCAGAGCTGTGTGACTATAAGTGATCTATCCCTGTTACAACTTCATTTTCCTCTTCAGCAAAATGGAGTTAATGAAACTCGATTTAATTTAATTTAAATTACTGAATTTACCTTGCATGGCTGCTACTTTTGCAGCTTTAAAACACTATAGAAATATTAGATGTTATTAGGGATAGGGACTAAACCTATGATTTCATGAAGATGGGCAGCTTTCCAGGGAAGGTCAGAGCCTTTTCTGATATAGTCTAGACACTTTTCTAGAACACAGAATGCTTGAGTGTCTTGCTCAGTGTTATATAACCAGTTAATGTCAAGAGCAGCATTTAAACCCAAATCTTCCCAGCTTCAAGTCTGTCCCTTAAGCCATATAGATCCCTTGAGATAATGTCCTCATGGAATACTGTGTTATAACTATTTCTAATGTCATCTCCTCTTTATCTAATGACTTTATGATATTTAAACTTTGTATTTCCACTGCTCCTCTAGCATAATAGGCTCTTAACCATTTTTGCCATGGCTGTTATTTCAGTGATGATGTGGTGCTTTGAACCTGTTTGAGCTCCTCAAAACTTCCTTCAGGGCAGTTTCAGAGGTGCCCCAGGTAAGCAGTCTTCTTATTTAGAAATTATACATTTAAATCAAAATAAAAAAGCTGTTGTAATCACTAACTTATTCACCAGCCTTAGATGGCTATTTCTGAAAAAAGAAATTGGATTCATCCTCAAAAAAATGCACATTTGTCTTTTTGAGGTAGGGGAGAAAGTACTGGACTTGAAATCAGGAGAGACCTGGATTTGAATCTCACCTCTAACTTGTTAAATGAGTGACCCAAAGCAGGGCACTTAACTTTTCTGTGCCTTAGTTTATTTATCTGTAAAATGAGTAAAATGATATCTGTAGAGTTAGGCTTCCAGGATTGTTGTGAGGCTCAGATGAGAAAATGTATACAAAATGCTTATACATTTTAAAGTGCCATATAAAGATTAGTTTTTCTTTTTCTTTTTACTGAATTCATTTATAAGAGTATAACCTCTATAGATTCTGAAGACAATTTGAGAAGACAAGTTTCCAAATTGCATGGAACAGCAGCAATATTATTGTATCACCTTTGAAAGCAACAGCATTCATTTGAGTATATATTCGTAAATTTATTACAGAAATTATATCAGATTATTTTTTAGCAGAAACTGACAGGAACCATGTATATTTCTTGAAAATTGGCAAAGAGGAGGATAGAACACTTTTAAAAAATTGTCTTTCCTTTTCATCTTTTTGGTGATTGTGTCCCTTGAAGAGTTTGAGTCTTCATTGTGATGTACATGACTTACTTCATCACAAAATTTAAACACAGAGAGTAGAATTTTCTTTCATCAAAATAACTTTTATTTTAAAAGTCACATTAAAAAGTTATTTCTTACTAATTCTCTTTTCTTATGCTTCCTTGATGATTCCTTCTCTTTCATATTTCTCATCAGGAATATATGCACTCAAAGTCTCTGGATTTTTGTCCATGTGGGTAATATCTCAAGTGATACAGCTATTGATGCATCCCTAGCTGTTCATCTTGTCCATGTCTTCCCACAAGTTCTTCAAAAGAAGGTCTACTGGGGACCTTTTCTGATTTCTTTTGTCTACTAGGGAAGTATACAGGCCGTCCACTGATTATTATTACCTTTTATCATTCAAGCAGCCTGTCTTCATTTTTCAATCCATTTATTAGTATATATAATTCACATAGAATTTTTGGGGAACTAGTTTTTTTAGCTTCCTTGCAATTGGGAACTCTGTCAATCAGTAAGCATGGGCATTTATGCTGCAATAGATAAACTTAGAGAATTGATTGAGGTTGTTGAGAAGAAAAGTGTCTTGTCTAGGGTCACATGGCCACCATGTATCAGAGGCACGATTTGAACCCAGGTTTTCTTGACTCTGAGACCACCTGTTGGTATACTATGCTTGCTGTCTCTTTCACAAAGAGGCCATTTTTTCTTTTATTCATTCATTCATTGATTCATTTATTTTATTTTTCTAAGTACATGCAAAGATAGTTTTCAACATTCACCTTTGCTAAACTTTGTGTTCCATATTTTTCTCTCTCCCTCCTCCCTCAAGACAACAAGCAATTCCATATAGGTTAAATATGTTCGATTCTCCTAAACATATTTCCATATTTATCATGCTATGCAAGAAAAATCAGATCAAAAGGGAAAAAAATGAGAAAGAAAAAAAAACAAACAACAAAAATGTGAAAATACAATGCTTTGATCCAAATTCAGTCTCTATGATTCTCTCTCTGGATGTGGATGGCACTTTCCATCACAAGTCTAGTGGGATTGCCTTGAATTACCACAGAGAAAAGCCAAGTCCATCACAGTTGATCATCACATAATCTTGTAACCATGTACAATGTTGTCTTGGTCCTGCTCATTTCACTTAGCATCAGTTCATGTCAGTCTCTCCAGACTTTTCTGAAATCATCCTACTGATCATTTCTTATAGAATAATAATATTCCATAACATTCATAACTTATTCAGCCATTTTCTAACTTATGGGCATCCATTCAGTTTTCAGTTTCTTGCCATTACAAAAAGGACTGCCACAAACATTTTTATACATGTGTGCCCTTTTCCTCCTTCTGTGATCTTCTTTTTTCAGAGGGAACTTATAGAAGACAGTGATGAGATTTGAGAACTCCACAAAGTTTCAGTCCCAAAGAGTGACTCAAATCCTAATGTATTAGGTTAGTTATTATGAGGCTTTGTTTGACTCAGACAGGATATACAGAAGGGAAAGTTTAAGCTGTTTTTATGTTTAGGCCAGCTCTAGTGATCTGTCAGGATCATTTCAAGTCTTAAAAAGAATACTTTGCCTTTTCTCTACTTTTTTTGAATTTCCAGATAATTTTTTAAAAATATATTTTTGCTCTGATTATATAGAAATAACTTGAGGTTGACTTTGAGCAACCTATTTATCATCTTCTCAGGAAAGTGTTTCTTGGTGATTTAGTCAGACAGCCAACAAGCCTTTATTCAGTGCTTAATATTTCTTACACCTGCTAAAAAGAGTTCTGGCTGGATCTCCCCATCTGCATTCATTTTTCCTCATTGCTTCTCTTTTTCATTTAATTCATTGGAAACTCGCACAAAGAAAGTAGAATTCAGTTCAATAAACATTTATTATCTCTTGCCATTTAGTTAAATTCATCAGACCATTATGAATTAGAAAATAGTCTGAGGGTAGCAATTAGAAAGAATTCAATCTATACTACTGAGTGCAGATTGATGTAAGAGACAAAAATGAATAGCTGATTTAGAAATAAAGGATGCTATCATAAGCACATTAGGAAAGCATGTTTTCACATTATCTGTTAGATTTTATACTAAGGGAAGATTTAGTGACCAAACAAGAAATAGAGAAAATCATAGAAAATAAAATGGATAACTATACTTATATGAAATTTATAAGTTTTGTCATAAAAAATCCAATGTAGTCAAAATGGGAAGGAAAGCAGGAAACTAGGAAAAAATTTTTACAGTAATTTTCTCTGAGAAATTTTTCATTTCTCAAATATATAAGG